>NC_041389.1:244672202-244759111 GCF_002162155.2 Triticum dicoccoides
GGAGATGTGTTTGCGGCGACGGGGCGGCGCGGCGCCAGATTGGGACAAGGCAACGGTGTCCGGGGCATCGCGGCGAGGGGGGTCTTCGGGAGGACGGCGAGGCTTCAGGCAGGGGGGGTTCTTCGGGCAGCGGGCGACGTCAAGAGCGCCGCGGGGTCGAGCCCCCGTTCTGGATCGAGGGGGAGGGAGAGCGAGCGACGTGGGGAGAGTGGGGGAGATCGAGGGGAGTGGGAAACGTGGGAGGGTGAGGGGGATCGTGCGGGGCAAAAGATCTGAGGGAGCTGATGAGGAGAGGGGGGACTCGGTCTTATCCACACTCGGCGTGGGCTGGTAGGCTGATAACCCACAAGTGTAGGGGATCGCAACAATTTTCGAGAAGTAAGAGTGTCGAACCCAACGAGGAGCTAAAGGTAGAATAAATATTCCCTCAAGTTCTATCGACCACCGATACAACTCTACGCACACTTGACGTTCGCTTTATCTAGAACAAATATGAAACTAGAAGTACTTTGTAGGTGTGATAGGATAGGTTTGCAAGATAATAAAGAACACATGAATAAAAAGTAGGGGCTGTTTAGATAAAGATGCAATAAAGTAAATATTAGTAGAGAGCTTTTTGTTACGAGAAGGTTATTTGTCCAAGGCAATCAATAACTAGACGGGTAATCACTATTGCAATTTTATTTGAGGGAGAGGCATAAGCTAACATACTTTCTATATTTGGATCATATGCACTTATGATTGGAACTCTAGCAAGCGTCCGCAACTACTAAAGATTCATTAAGGTAAAACCCAACCATAGAATTAAAGTATCAAGTCCCCTTTTATCCCATACGCAAACAACCTACTTACTCGGGTCTGTGCTTCTGTTCACTCACGCATCCACCATAAGCACATCATAAACATATTGCAAACCCTATAGCGGGGATCCCTCACGCTTGCGCGACACGGAGGGCACCATAGGACAGCACCAGTAATAAAACATGCAACTCAAACCAATCACGATCATCAATTAACCCATAGGACAAAACGGATCTACTCAAACATCATAAGATAGTCATACATCATTGGGAAATAATATATAGCATTGAGCACCATGTTTAAGTAGAGATTACAGCGGGTAAGAGAGAGGTTACACCGCTGCATAGAGGGAGGAAGAGTTGGTGATGAAGGCGGTGAAGTTGTTGGTGAAGATCGCGGTGATGATGATGGCCCTCGGCAGCACTCCGGCGCCACCAGAAGCAAGGGGGAGAGAGCCCCCCTTCTTCTTCTTCTTCCTTGACCTCCTCCCTAGATGGGAGAAGGGTTTCCCCTCTGGTCCTTGGCTCCCATGGCTTGGGAGGGGCGAGAGCCCCTCCGAGATTGGATCTATCTCTCTGTTTCTGCGTTCCTTGATTCTTCCCCTTCACCGTTTCTTTTATATCTGGAGATCCGTAACTCCGATTGGGGTGAATATTTCGCCCAGATTTTTCTCGTAAAATTAGCTTTTTTGCGGCAAAAGAAGAGCGTCAACCGCCTTACAGGTGGCCCACGAGAGTCCAGAGTGCGCCCAGGGGGGAGGGCGTGCCCCCTGTCTCGTGGCCACCCCGGACACCGTTTCGCGTTGATTCTTTCTCCGGAAAATCCCAAATATTCCAAAATAATTCCCCGTCCGTTTTTATCCCGTTTGGATTCCGTTTGATATTGGGTTTCTGCGAAACAAAAAACATGCAACAGACAGGAGCATTGGATCAATATGTTAGTCCCAAAAAATAGTATAAAAAGTTGCCAAAAGTATATAAAAGTTGAATAATATTGGCATGGAACAATCAAAAATTATAGATACGACGGAGACGTATCAGCATCGCCAAGCTTAATTCCTGCTCGTCCTCGAGTAGGTAAATGATAAAAAAAGATAATTTTTGATGTGGAATGCTACCTAGCATAATCTTGATCATATGTCTAATCATGGCATGAATATTAAGACATGAGTGATTCAAAGCAATAGTCTATCATTTGACATAAAAACAATAATACTTTGAGCGTACCAATAAAGCAATCATGTCTTTTCAAAACAACATGGCCAAAGAAAGTTATCCCTACAAAATCATATAGTCTGGCTGTTGCTCTATCTTCATCACACAAAGTATTTAATCATGCACAACCCCGATGACAAGCCAAGCAATTGTTTCATACTTTAGTAATCTCAAACCTTTTCAACTTTCACACAATACATGAGCGTGAGCCATGGATATAGCACTATAGGTGGAATAGAAAATGATGGCGGGGATTATGTGGAGAAGACAAAAAGGGAGAAAGTCTCACATCGACGCGGCTAATCAACGGGCTATGGAGATGCCCATCAATTGATGTCAATGCGAGGAGTAGGGATTGCCATGCAACGGATGCATTAGAGCTATAAGTGTATGAAAGCTCAAACTGAAAACTAAGTGGGTGTGCATCCAACTTGCTTGCTCATGAAGACCTCGGGCATTTGAGGAAGCCCATCATCAGAATATACAAGCCAAGTTCTATAATGAAAATTCCCACTAGTATATGAAAGTGAAATCATAGGAGACTCTCTCTATGAAGAACATGGTGCTACTCTGAAGCACAAGTGTTGTAAAAGGATAGTAACATTGCCACTTCTCTCTTTTTCTCTCATTTTTTTTCTTTTTTTCTTTTTTTTCTTTTTTTCTTTCTTTTGGTGGGCTTCTTTGGCCTCTTTTTTTTATTTGGGCTTCTTTGGCCTCTTTTATTTTTCATAAAGTCCGGAGTCTCATCCCGACTTGTGGGGGAATCATAGTCTCCATCATACTTTCCTCACTGGGGCAATGCTCTAATAATGATGATCATCACACTTTTATTTACTTACAACTCAATATCTAGAACAAAGATATGACTCTATATGAATGCCTCTGGTGGTGTACCGGGATGTGCAATGATCTAGCGTAGCAATGACATCAAAAAATGGACAAGCCATGAAAACATCATGCTAGCTATCTTACGATCATGCAAAGCAATATGACAATGAATGCTCAAATCATGTATATGATGATGATGATGAAAGTTGCATGGCAATATATCTCGGAATGGCTATGGAAATGCCATGATAGGTAGGTATGGTGGCTGTTTTGAGGAAGATATAAGGAGGCTTATGTGTGATAGAGCGTATCGTATCACGGGGTTTGGATGTACCGGCGAAGTTTGCACCAACTCTCGAGGTGAGAAAGGGCAATGCACGGTACCAAAGAGGCTAGCAATGATGGAAAGGTAAAAGTGCGTATAACCCATGGACTCAACATTAGTCATAAAGAACTCATATACTTATTGAAAAAATCTACAAGCCATTGAAAACAAAGTACTACGCGCATGCTCCTAGGGGGATAGATTGGTAGGAAAAGACCATCGCTCATCCCCGACCGCCACTCATAAGGAAGACAATCAATAAATAAAATTGTGCTCCAACTTCATCACAAAGCGGTTCACCATACGTGCATGCTACGGGAATCACAAACCTCAACACAAGTGTTTCTACTAATCCACAGTCACCCACTAGCATAACTCTAATATCACCACTTTTATATCGCAAAACTATTGCGAGGAATCAAACATATCATATTCAGTGATCCACAAGTTTATGTAGGATTTTATGACTAACCATGTGAATGACCAATTCCTGTCATCTCTCTAAATAGATATAAGTGAAGCAAGAGAGTTTAATTCTTTCTAAAAAAGACATGCCCACGCTCTATCAAGTATAAGTGAAGCAAAAGAGCATTCTACAAATGGCGGTTGTCTATATGAAGAGAAACAGGCAATCCAAACTTCAAATGGTATAAGTGAAGCACATGAAGCATTCTATAAAGCCACACTCAAAAGATATAAGTGAAGTGCAATGAGCATTCTATAAATCAACCAAGAACTGTCTCATACCAGCATGGTGCATAAAAGAAAAGTGAAAACTAAATGCAAAATACGCTCCAAGACTTGCACATAATGCACGAATGAAACGAATCCAAAAACATACTGATACTTGTTGAAGAAAGAGGGGATGCCTTCCGGGGCATCCCCAAGCTTAGACACTTGAGTATCCTTGAATATTTACTTGGGGTGCCTTGGGCATCCCCAAGCTTGAGCTCTTGCCTCTCTTCCTTTTCCTCATATTGAGACATCCTCGATTAGACACTTCATCCACACAAAACTTCAACAGAAAATTCGGTAAGATCCGTTAGTATAATAAAGCAAATCACCACTCTAAGTACTGTTGCAAACCAATTCATATCTTGTTTTTGCATTGTGTCTACTGTAATATAGCTTTTCCATGGCTTAATCCACTGATATAAATTGATAGTTTCATCAAAACAAGTAAACTATGCATCAAAAACAGAATCTGTCAAAAACAGAATAGTCTGTAGCAATATGAACATCCACCATACTTATGATACACCAAAAATTCTACCAAAATTAGGACAAATAAACAAGTTTTATAGAAAGACAGTGCAAAAAGAATCAGAACCGTTTGACTTTCCAGTTAAAAATGTAAAATCACACACTACAGTCAAAGTTTCTGTCCTGCACCGTACAAACCAACAAGCATTATAAACATCCTAAAGGCAAACCTTGGCACATTATTTTTATAATACAATGGAATTGTACAAGGGGATAATTATTTTTGATGAAAAGTTTCTGTAATCAAGATTCACAAAGTTTTCGTGAGCATGAACAAAGTTCAAGGCTAGCTCCCACTTCAACGATGCTTGTCTTTCTCACTTTCACTTTGCTTTTTGAAAAGTTTTTATTCCCCTCTTTATTTTATTGTTTCTAAACTATATAAAAGCACTCAACAGAAATAAATGACTCTCTAAAACTTCCGGGCTGTCTCTCTGGCAGCGTTTTCTTTAAAGCCATTAAGCTAGGCATTTAGTGCTCAAGTAATGAATCCACCCGGATCCCAAGGTATATCAAAGCCAATTTTAATTAACAATGATTTGTAATTTAGTAGTGAGCACAAAGTAACATATATCATGAAACAACAAAGTCTAACTCTCTTCCTATGCATCGGCATGTCATAAAAGAACAATTCATGCACACCAAGTAAAGGCCAATGCATAGTATAAGCAGTTTCTTGCAATTCTATCGTGTTGGAAACATAAAGAGGCGGAGAAAGAGTTCCTCTCTCATAATAATTGCAAGTAGGAGCAGCAAACACATGCATATTATATTCATCAAAATCATCATGTGCAATGGTAAAAGGCAACCCATCAATATAATCCTTAATAAGCACAAACTTCTCTGAAATAGTGTAGTTTGGAGAATTCAAAAAGATAATAGGACTATCATGCGTGGGTGCAATAGCAACAATTTCATGTTTAACATAAGGAATTATAGCAAGTTCATCTCCATAAGCATAATTCATATTGGCATCTTGGCCACAAGCATAGCAAGCATCATCAAAAAGGGGTATTTCAAGAGAATCAACGGGATCATAACAATCATCATAGCAATCATCCTTCGGTAAGCACGAAGGGGAATGAAACAATGTATGAGTTGAAGAGTTACTGTCATTAGAAGGTGGGCACGGGTAGCTAATCCGCTCTTCCTCCTTTTGTTCTTCGCTCTCCTCATCATCTTTTTCATCCAATGAGCTCACTGTTTCATCAATTTCTCCTTCCATAGCTTCCTGCAAAATATTAGTCTCTTCTTGGACAGCGGAGAAGTCCTCAATATATGGTTTAACATAGGCATTAGAAGCATAATTATCATAACAATATTGAAATATGGCAAATTTTTCAGATTTGTAAAGAGTAGCATCATACTTTTCAATCAAAGAGGCAATCTCATAAGCACCTTTAAAAGCAACAAATTCTTCAATTTGTTGAACATCATAGTAATTGTAAACACCCTTAGCATACGAAGATATGATTCCATTATCACTAAACAAGCATTGATAGGGTAGGTGTTTCTTAGGGTCTTCAGAACAACAAGTAAACTCATAAATTTCACATAAATTCCAAGCATAGCATTGCAAACGTTGAATTTGATCCCATAATAGTTTCCCTTTTTCAGATATACGGTGTCGCACAAAACAAGCATGCTCATCTAAAGATTTGCCCTCAACTAAACTAGTGGGGGTTTCAGCACGAGCACAAAGGGATGGAAGATGATCCAAGTAAAAAGCTTCAGGAGTGTGATATATTTTGAGTGGTTCTTCAACCATTGGTGCAGTAGGTACAACTAATTTTTTTGGTATTTTGCGTTTCCTACCCATAACTAAAGATAGAAAACAACTAAGAATAGCAAATAAAAATTACTTAGTGATAAAGCAAACAAGCACACACAAGAATATTCACCCCACGCTATGACTCCCCGACAACGGCGCCAGAAAAAGGCCTTGATAACCCACAAGTGTAGGGGATCGCAACAATTTTCGATAAGTAAGAGTGTCGAACCCAACGAGGAGCTAAAGGTAGAATACATATTCCCTCAAGTTCTATCGACCACCGATACAACTCTACGCACGCTTGACGTTTGCTTTACCTAGAACAAGTATGAAACTAGAAGTACTTTGTAGGTGTGATAGGATAGGTTTGCAAGATAATAAAGAACACATAAATAAAAAGTAAGGGCTGTTTAGAAAAAGATGCAATAAAGTAAATATTAGTAGAGAGCTTTTTGTTACGAAAAGTTATTTGTCCAAGGCAATCGATAACTAGACCAGTAATCACTATTGCAATTTTATTTGAGGGAGAGGCATAAGCTAACATACTTTCTCTACTTAGATCATATGCACTTATGATTGGAACCCTAGCAAGCGTCCGCATCTACTAAAGATTCATTAAGGTAAAACCCAACCATAGCATTAAAGTATCAAGTCCCCTTTTATCCCATACGCAAACAACCTACTTACTCGGGTCTGTGCTTCTGTTCACTCACGCCACCCACCATAAGCAAATCATAAACATATTGCAAACCCTACAACGGGGATCCCTCACGCTTGCGCGACACGGAGGGCACCATAGGACAGCACCAATAATAAAACATGCAACTCAAACCAATCACGATCATCAATTAACCCATAGGACAAAACGGATCTACTCAAACATCATAAGATAGCCATACATTATTGGGAAATAATATATAGAGTTTAGCACCATGTTTAAGTAGAGATTACAGCGGGTAAGAGAGAGGTTACACCGCTGCATAGAGGGAGGAAGAGTTGGTGATGAAGGCGGTGAAGTTGTTGGTGAAGATCGCGGTGATGATGATGGCCCCCGGCAGCGCTCCGGCGCCACCGGAAGCAAGGGGGAGAGAGACCCCCTTCTTCTTCTTCTTCCTTGACCTCCTCCCTAGATGGGAGAAGGGTTTACCCTCTGCTCCTTGGCTCCCATGGCTTGGGAGGGGCGAGAGCCCCTCCGAGATTGGATCTATCTCTCTGTTTCTGCGTTCCCTAATTCTTCCCCTTCACAGTTTCTTTTATATCTGGAGATCCGTAACTCCGATTGGGGTGAATCTTTTGCCCAGATTTTTCTCGTAAAATTAGCTTTCTTGTGGCAAAAGAAGAGCGTCAACTGCCTTATGGGTGGCCCACGAGAGTCCAGGGCGCGCCCAAGGGGGAGGGTGCGCCCCCCTGTCTCGTGGCCACCCCGGACACCGTTTCGCATTGATTCTTTCTCCGGAAAATCCCAAATATTCCAAAATAATTCTCCGTCCGTTTTTATCCCGTTTGGATTCTGTTTGATATTGGGTTTCTGCAAAACAAAAAACATGCAACAGACAAAAACTGGCATTGGGCACTGGATCAATATGTTAGTCCCAAAAAATAGTATAAAAAGTTGCCAAAAGTATATAAAAGTTGAATAATATTGGCATGGAACAATCAAAAATTATAGATACGATGGAGACGTATCATAGGCCAGCTGGGCCAATTGGCCCAGTGGGGGGGAGGTCTCCTTTTTTTCCTTGTTCTTTTATTTACTTTTGTTGTTTGATTAAATTTTGAATTTTGAAATCGAATGTGATTGAATCATCGCGAGGTTAACAACAGTAATTGTGGTGATGTGGCATCATTAGCATGGGATTACTGTAGCATAATTATCCGGGCATTACAATTCTCCTCCACTACAAGAAATCTCGTCCCGAGATTTAGGAGGTAGAAGGAAACAAAGCGGGGTATTCTTCATGCAGGCGATCCTCGCGTTCCCAAGTGGCTTGGTCGAGAATGCGGACCGGATGCTCTTTATAGGAGAGGTCCCGTTGCAACTCGAGCACTTCATGATCCACTGCTTAGATTGGGTCCTTGAAGCAGCGGCGGAGTTGTGACACGTGGAACACATCGTGAACCTGAGAAAGGTTCGACGGTAGTTCCAACTGGTATGCCACTTTTCCACGCCTTTCGAGAATAGTGAATGAACCAATATAGCGAGGAGTTAGCTTGCCCTTGATCCTGAAGCGGTGAGCACCCTTCATTGGTGTGACTCGAAGATAAGCCTTTTCGCCAGGTTGATAGACCATATCTTTATGATGACGGTCATACTGACTCTTTTGACGTGACTAAGCAGTCTTGAGATTCTCGTGAATGACGCGGACTTGTTCTTCGACGTGTTGGATAATATACGGACCGAAGAGTGGACGTTCCCCAGTTTCTGACCAGTTCAGAGGGGTTCGGCTCTTTCGTCCATATAACACTTCGAAGGGAGCCATCTTCAGACTATCTTGATAGCTATTATTGTAAGAGAACTCAGCATACGAGAGAGATTCCTCCCATTTCTTGCCAAAGGAAATAACACAAGCTCGAAGCATGTCTTTGAGAACTTGGTTGACGTGTTCAACTTGTCCCTGAGACTGAGGGTGAAAAGCGGTGCTGAATGACAGATGAGTTCCCATAGCTTCTTGGAAACTTGCCCAGAATCTTGAAGTGAATAAGCTGCCACGGTCTGAGCTGATTACCGGCAGAATACCGTGAAGTGAAGCAATTCTGGACATATAGAGAGTTGCCAGCTGACTAGCAGTGATCGTTTCTTTGATGGCCAGAAAGTGTGCAACCTTGGAAAGCCGGTCAATGACGACAAGAATAGCACCATTACCTTTCTGTGACTTGGGAAAACCAGTGGCGAAGTCCATTTCAACATGGTCCCATTTCCATTCAGGAATAGAGATAGGTTGCAGAGTTCCAACAGGCCTTTGATGTTCTGCTTTGATACGACGACATACGTCACATTCAGCAACATAGCGAGCAATGTATTGCTTCATGTTTGACCACCAGAATCTTTGACGAATGTCTTGGTACATCTTGGTGCTACCGGGATGAATAGACAATGGAGTGTCATGAGCTTCTTCCATAACCTCCTTAGTCATATCCAGGTTTTTCTCCTTACACGGCACCACTAGGAGGCCTTTGAAGGACAAAGTGTCATCATCAGCAATAGTGAAGAATGAGGGCTTTCCTTTTGTGAGGTAGTGCTTAATCTTGTGGGCTTGAGAGTCATATTTCTGCAGCTCCTTGATGCTGTCCACGAGATCTGGTTTAGCAACTAGGGTATTGAGAGAACCCTAGGGAACAATGTGGAGGTTCATTTTGCGGCACTCTGGAGGAGGGGGAGCGAGTGCACCAGGAGGAACAATATGGAGGTTCAGCTTTCTGAATTCTTCAACAAGCGAGGGATGAACTTTGCAAACCTCGAGATGGTTGCAATATGACTTGCGACTCAAAGCATCAGCCATTACATTAGCCTTGCCAGGGGTATAGGAGATACCGAAATCAAAGTCTGCTACGGTCTCCATCCATCTCTGCTGACGAAGGTTCAAATCTGGTTGAGTAAATAGGTACTTCAGACTTTGGTGGTCGGTGAATATCTCGCAACGATTCCCAAGAAGGTAATGTCGCCACTGTTTCAGTGCATGTATGACACCAGCAAGCTCAAGGTCATGAACTAGGTAGTTCTCTTCGTGAGGGCGCAGTTGATGAGAGGCATAAGCAATCAATATGCGCTCTTGCATTAGGACACCGCCTAATCCTTGACGTGAAGCGTCGCAGTAAATGACGAAGTCCTTCTTAGTATCAGCTGGAGTAAGCACTGGGGCAGAAGTCAGCTTGTCTTTGAGTTCCTAGAAACTTTCCTGACACTTTTCTGTCCAATCAAACTTGACACTCTTGTGAAGCAGACCAGTCAGGGGCTTGGCAATCTTGGAGAAGTTCTCGACAAATTGACAGCAATAGCTGGCGAGTCCAAGAAAACTTCTGACTTGCTTGACATTCTTCGGAGGAGTCCAATCGAGAATAGCCTGAACTCGCTCGGGGTTGACGGCAATACCATCCTTGGAGATGACATGCCCAAGGTAGGTCACTTCAGGAAGCCAAAATTCACATTTAGAATACTTTGCATACAGTTGATGTTCTCGAAGCTTTTCCAGAACAAGTCAAAGGTGTTCAACATGTTCTTCTTTGTTCTTGGAGTATACAAGGATATCATCCAGATAAACCACGACGAACTTGTCGAGGTATTCCATGAATATATAGTTCATCAAACGAGAGAATGCCGCCGGAGCATTGGTCAAGCCAAATGACATGATGGTGTACTCGTATGAACCATATCGAGTAACGAAGGCGGTCTTGGGAATATCTTCTTCACGTACTCAGATCTGGTGGTAACCCAACCTCAAGTTTAGAGAATACCGAGGAACCAGCAAGTTGGTCATACAAATCGTTGATTCTGGGAAACAGATACTTGTTTTGAATTGTTCCCTGGTTGATAGGTCGGTAATCTTGGACCAAACGATTAGTTCCATCCTTCTTCTTGACAAAGAGAGAAGGTGCTCCCCAAGCAGAGGAACTTGGGCAGATAAAACCCTAACGAAGTGAAGTGTCAATTTCCTCCTTAAGCTCAAGGAGTTCATGAGGCGGCATCTTGTAGGGTCGCTTGGCAATAGGAGTAGTGCCCGGTTTCAAGTCTATGACAAATTCAACAGCTCTAGCAGGGGGTATTCCTGGAAGTTCTTCTGGAATGACATCTTCAAAATCACGAACGACTGGAATGTTCTCTATTCCCTCAAGAGGTGAGGCATTCAATGCATTCAGAACATATATCTGATTCTCGGCATCCTGGTTCATCTGAGCTGAGTAGTTGATCAACTGGCCAGAAGGATGTGTAAGTTGGACTTTCTTAGCGGCACAGTCGAGGAAAGCATTATGTGCTTTCAACCAATCCATACCAAGAATGACATTTATGGTAGAACCCTTGAGGGCCATGAGTGAAGCAGTGAAAACTAATCCTCCAATTACCACGTGGTTGTTGTGGGCTACCATCGAGGTATCCCACCTGGATCCTGTAGAGCTAACCACCAATGGAGGGTACATGTTTTCAAATGATAAGTCTTGCTCACGTGCAAACGCCTCAGATATGAAGGAATGCGACGCTCCTGAATCAAAAAGAACAGACGCTGGTACTGAGTTAACAAGGAGGGTTCCCATCACAATAGTTGGTTCCTTCTGAGCCTTATCAACATCGATGTGGTTAGCCTGGCCAAGGGTAACAACAGACGGTTGGGTATTGTTGTTTCTGGAACGATAGCTTCGACGGCTCTTCTTACGACCCACAGCAGAACGTGATGCAATTTTAGGCTGATCCTGGCGACAGTTGAGAGTAGGGTGCCCTAGCTGTCCACACTTGCAGCATAAACCATCATTATGGGGAGGAGCTACAACATTGGACTGTCCACCCTGAGCCGTTAGCAGTCTCGGCGGCGGAGGCAGGCGAGGTGCAACATAAGATGGCCTTGGTGTTGGAGCAGGTCGGTGATGAACATTGTGTGGGATCCAGACTCGACGTTTCTGAGTAGGCTGACTCGAGGATGGGCCAACATCGTGAGTACGCTTGAGAGACTCCTGGTACTCGGTCAGACCAGTTTCAGTTCAGAAAGCTTGGCTGACAAGCGTCACAAAGTCTGCACAATCATGAGAAACAAGTGCGAGCTTTATATCAGGATGCAGTCCTTCACGAAATTTCTCCTGCTTGCGAGCGTCAGTGCAGACGTCATCCGCAACATAGCGGGATAATTCAAGGAATTTCCTCTGGTATTCATCCACAACCATTGTGCCATGTGAGAGTTTGTGGAACTCCTTCTTCTTCTTGTCCATCAGACCTTGAGGAATGTGTCGTGCACGGAAGGCTAACTGAAATTACTACCAAGTGATTACAATCTCTACAGGCAGCATACCCTTGTGGCTCTCCCACCATTGAGCAGCTGGACCCTTCAAATGGAATGTCGCAAAGGTGACGTAACTAGCAGGGGCAACATTTGCTGACTCCATCTCAAACAGGATGTCACGAAGCCAATCACCAGCATCCATAGGATTGGTGGAGTTGCGGAAAATGGACGAGTTGAGATGCACAAATTCTTGCAATGTTATTGGGACAGGCTGTTGATGAGCATTCTGGTTCGGAAGCTGGGCCATTACTCCAGTCATAAACTGACGATTCAGCTCAAACTGCTGCATCATTGCGGCGATATAGGCTGGAGGTGGAGGATCGCCAGCCATCCTGCTAAAAACATCAGGAAGCAATTTAACAGGGGGTGGAGTACGTGTATGGAGTCATTCATGATGTAACTTGAACAATGAGCAAAGGCGCAGTATGGATAAAATAGTAGTCATTAAAGACATACAGATACATATATAGAAGCCAAATACACGTTGTTAGTAGGAGTTTGGACAAGAGGATCATCCTAGACATACTAGGCAGCACACATGCACGTGATGGAAGGATACAACAATGAGACATAGCAAAGGCTACATCATCGTCAGAGAAAACTAGTAGAGTGAGGAATCTGCAGGGGACGATGCAGGGTGCCCTCGATAGAAGGATTTCTGCGGCCCATGGACCAAGTGAAGCAGATCCTGGCTCCCAATTCAAGAAAGGCGTGATATAAATCTCCGGGTGGATGTGATCACGAGAACCTAGGGTAGAGTTAGCAAAACCATTTAACCCGAATAGAAGAGAGATTAGAGTCCCAGAGTATAGACGAGGAATAAAAGATCCCAATACCACCCAATGGCGACGTGGGCCCGTAAGCCACACAGCCATGTTAGTAATACCGTTTTTCAAAACTAGACTCGACTTTGGCCAAGGAGTTGGAAAGAGGGATCCTACAGGAAGTCGGCTCTGATACCAACTTGTGACGCCCCCGATTCAATCGTACACTAATCATACACGCAAATGTGTATGATCAAGATCAGGGACTCACGGGAAGATATCACAACACAACTCTAGACACAAATAAAAATAATACAAGCTTTATATTACAAGCCAGGGGCCTTGAGGGATCGAATACAAGCTCGATACACAAGAGAGTCAGCAGAAGCAACAATATCTGAGTACAGACATAAGTTAAACAAGTTTTGCCTTAAGAAGGCTAGCATAAAAGCAACACGATCGAAGAGGAAAGGCCTCCTGCCTAGGACCTCCTAACTGCTCCTGGTCTTCAGCGGCCTCCATGTAGTAGTAGTCGACGGGGTTGGTATCTGGCTCCAAGGATCCACCATCTGGTTGCATCAACCGGAAAGAAGAAAGAAGGGGAAAAAGTGGTAGCAAAGCAACCGTGAGTACTCATCCAAAGTACTCGCAAGCATCAGATCTATACTAAGTATGCACTGGTATCAAATGGAAGGTTAGTATCTGTGGACTAAACTGCAAAAAGCCATAATAGAGGAAAGGCCTAGCCTATCGAAGACTAGCATCTTCAAGAAGCTCCAAGCATCTTGCAGCATGTAGAAGAGTAAAGAATAGCAGTTTATAATTAACAAACATGTTGTAGCATTAACGCCCAGAGATCCTTCCTCGACTCCCTGCGAGAAAGCAATCCCTGAGCCTCATATCCAACACATATCTCAAGTACCCATTTCTAGTTATATAAGATCAGGATATAAGTCTGAACGTCCATTACCGTGGAAACAATATTCGAATATATGTCTTCTCTGCAAGGGTGCACCACGTTTTCCAACACGCTTGATTACTCTGGTCGGACACACTTTCCTGGGTCATGCCCGGCCTCGGAAGATCAACACATCGCAGCCCTACCTAGGCTCAGCAGAGAGGTCCCCACTGGTCTACCTCCTAAGCACTTCGGGGTCTGGGCCCATCGCCCGTTGCACTCCGGGTCGTTGTGCGCAAGGGGATACCAGCACCACCCGTGAAGTGGATGGCATGATCCGGCCCGGCCATAATGCTGAACTGGACGTCTGTCAAAGCTTCGGCTAATACTGCAACGTCGAGGCCCATAACTATTCTCGCGTGGTGGTTAGTGCATAAAGGCCAGAGGCCAACTCAGAACAAATACCCAAACCTTTTAGTGCATTGGGGGCTTGCGGAGACGAGCAGAGACTCACGATAATGTGACCCCGTCGCCCCGTCTCGTGGATTTACGGCAAGGGCCCAGATTGCTCGACCGTGCCATGTGGAAAACTCGCGGGTGCTCTACGGGCCCGCCCGACTTTCACATCAACTCGCGGGTACCCCTCAGGGCCGACTCGACTTCAACAATGGTCTCAAGTAAAGTCAAGGTAACCGTGTGTCCAAACGTCAAGGGGAAAACCCGAGGAATCACCCACGGAGGATTCCACTCGATGTAACCATCAAGGTGAACGTAAGAGGATCCACCCTCGAGGTTCACACTTGAGGTGTTGCACGGCAGAGCCGTATCGGGAATGGTGAAAGAGGAACCACCCTTGTTGACCATGACCGAATAGCTACACTACAGAATTATCATCAGGAGTGCGTTATGAGGGATCACCCTCGGCACTCGATAGTAGCTCTGCAGAGTCGAGCAACTAAAGGGGCGTGATGTGAGGTGAGGTGTCAGGCTCTGGTCATCGATCACGTTGATCGAGTCATGGAAGATGAAGCAGGGGCAAAAAAGACAAGGTGGGGGTCACTTATGGATCACTAACCAACCTATACTAAGCAGTTTAGGATAGGCAGCTAAGGTACAACAACAGGTCACAAAAGCAGGCTATGCATGAGAATAGGAGCAAACAATAACAGTAGCAAAATCTAATGCAACATGAGAGAATGAAATGGGTGATATTGGGATGATCAAAGGGGGGTCTTGCCTGGAAGCTCCACTGTAAGGGAAGAAGGGTTGTCGTCGATGTAGTCAATCACAGGGTCATCAGCAACGGTCTCGGGGTCTACCGGAGATAAGAGGGGGAAGAAATAGTAAATACATGCAAACATATGCATAACATGATTATAAGCGGGGCTAGAGGTGTTCGAACGTGGTGCTAGGCGATACTGGCGAAGGGGGAAAACATCCGAGAAAGTTTTCCTGGTTTCAAACGTCTGTCAGAGAGATGAACCGAAGGGGAAAAGTTCAACATTTGCTATGCTAGGGACGTGTGGCGGGCAAACGGAGCGCGGGTACAGATTCGTCTCATCGTTCTAAACAACTTTCATGTACAAAGTATAATCATCCGAGTTACGGATTAATTTAAATGATTTATCAAAGTTATAAATGAATTTCTAATATTATTATTACAACAGCGTGATGTCAGCATGACATCAGCAGTCAACAGGGTGTTGACTGGGTCAAACTGACGTGTGGGGGTCATTCTGTCATAGGCCTAACTAATTAACAGATTTAGTTAACTAAGTCTAGTTAATTATGCTAATTAACCTACCTAATTACTTGAATTAAGTTTAATTTATTTATTTATTTATTAAATTATTTATCTAATTTTCTTTAAACTTTTTTTGTGTAAAAGTCAGGGCGCTAGGGCCCATAGGTCAGTGGCACCCGGGCCTTGCGGAGCGGGCGTAACGGGCAGCCGGGCGGGACGGACCCGCCAGGGCTCGCGCACACACGCCCGAGGCGTGGCCGCGGCCAAGGCGCACCGCCGGTGAGCATGGCGCGACGAGGCGGGGCCTACAGCGGTCGGAGGCGGGAGGGGCCGCGGTGGCGCGGCAGAGGAGGCGGCGTCGAGCGCGTCAGGAGGTAGTAGTGGGGCCTGCGTGCGCGGGGCAGGCGGCAAGCGCGGTGTCGGCGGCGCAGGGAGTGTGGGCGCGCGTGGCGTAGTGCTAGGCAAGCAGCACGACGAAGCGGGGATAGAGGCAGGCGGCGCTCGGGCAAGGCGCGCGCCGTGAGCGTGAGCATGGCCACTGGGCGCGTGCGGGGCGGTGACCGCAGGTGGTGGCCGGAGCGGGGGTGTGGGAGGCGACCTACGGTAACCAGATCACTGGGGAACAGAGCGAAGATGGTCGAGGTCTCACCGGGGCCCTGTAGTTGTGCAAAAGTATGCTCGGGGAGGGGGTGCTACGTCTTGAGCTTGCGTTGGTTTTCCTCGAAGAGGAGAGGGTGATGCAGCAATAGTAGCGTAAGTATTTCCCTCAGTTTTTGAGAACCAAGGTATCAATCCAGTAGGAGGCTCCTCAAAAGTCCCACGCACCAAGACAAAAAAACTAAGAACTCGCAACCAACCCAATAAAGGGGTTGTCAATCCCTTCACGGCCACTTGCGAAAGTGAGATCTAATAAAGATAGTATGATAAGATAAATATATTTTTGGTATTTTATAATATAGATGCAAAAAAGTAGAGATGCAAATAAAAGTAGATTGAAAGCAAATATGATAAGAGATAGACCCGGGGGCCATAAGTTTCACTAGTGGCTTCTCTCAAGATAGCATAAGTATTACGGTGGGTGAACAAATTACTGTTGAGCAATTGATAGAAAAGCACATAGTTATGAGATTATCTAGGCATGATCATGTATATAGGAATCACGTCCATAACAAGTAGACCGACTCCTGCCTGCATCTACTACTATTACTCCACACATCGACCGACTCCTGCCTGCATCTAGAGTATTAAGTTCATAAGAACAGAGTAACGCATTAAGCAAGATGACATGATGTAGAGGGATAAACTCAAGCAATATGATATAAACCCCATCTTGTTATCCTCGATGGCAACAATACAATATGTGCCTTGCAACCCTTTCTATCACTGGGTAAAGGACACCGCAAGATTGAACCCAAAGCTAAGCACTTCTCCCATGGCAAGAAAGATCAATCTAGTAGGCCAAACCAAACTGATAATTCGAAGAGACTTGCAAAGATAACTCAATCATACATAAAAGAATTCAGAGAAGATTCAAATATTGTTCATAGATAAACTTGATCATAAACCCACAATTCATCGGATCTCGACAAACACACCGCAAAAAGAGTTTACATCGAATCGATCTTCACAAGAGAGGGGGAGAACATTGTATTGAGATCCAAAAAGAGAGATGAAGCCATCTAGCTAATAACTATGGACCCGTAGGTCTGTGGTAAACTACTCACAACTCATCGGAGCGGCAAGGATGTTGATGTAGAGGCCCTCCATGGTCGATTCCCCCTCCGGCAAAGTGCCGGCGAAGGCTCCAAGATGAGATCTCGCGGATACAGAAGGTTACGGTGGTGGAAATTGTGTTTCGTCCTGCTCCTGGATGTTTTTGGGGTACGTAGGTATATATAGGAGGAAGAAGTACGTCGGTGGCCGCCCGAGGGGCCCACAAGGCAAGGGGCGTGCCCTACAGGGGGGGGCACGCCCTTCTATCTCGTGGGAGCCTCGGCAACTTCTTGGCTCGCACTCCAAGTCCTCTGGATCACGTTCGTTCTAAAAATCACGCTCCCGAAGGTTTCATTCCGTTTGGACTCCGTTTGATATTCCTTTTCTTCGAAATACTAAAATAGGCACAAAAAAGCAGTATGGGCTGGGCCTCCGGTTAGTAGGTTAGTCCCAAAAATGATATAAATGTGTAAAATAAAGCCCATAAACATCCAAAAGGGGTAATATATTAGCAAGGAACAATCAAAAATTATAGATACGTTGGAGACGTAGCAAGCATCCCCAAGCTTAATTCCTGCTCGTCCTTGAGTAGGTAAATGATAAAAGGAGAATTTTTTATGTGGAATGCTATCTAGCATAATTCATAATGTAATTTTCTTTATTGTGGCATGAATGTTCAGATCCAAATGATTCAAAATAAAAGTTCATATTGATAAAAGAAATAGTAACACTTCAAGCATACTAATCAAAGTAATCATGTCTTCTCAAAATAACATGGCAAAAGAAAGTTCATCCCTACAAAATCATATAGTTAGGCTATGCTTCATTTTCGTCACACAAAGATGTTCCCAGCTTCTATACCCCCGATGACAAGCCAAGCAATTGTTTCATACTTAAATAATCTCAAACTTTTTCAACCTTCACGCAATACATGAGCGTGAGCCATGGATATAGCACTATGGGTGGAATAGAATATGATGATGGGGATTGTGTGGAGAAGACAAAAAAGGAGAAAGTCTCACATTGACGAGGATAATCAACGGGCTATGGAGATGCCCATCAATTGATGTCAACATGAGGAGTAGGGATTGCCATGCAACGGATGCACAAGAGCTATAAATGAATGCTCAACAAAAGAAAACTAGTGGGTGTGCATCCAACTTGCTTGCTCACGAAGACCTAGGGCATTTGAGGAAGGCCATCGTAGGAATATACAAGCCAAGTTCTATAATGAAAAATTCCCACTAGTATGAAAAAAGACAACTTATGAGACTCACTATATGAAAAACATGGTGCTACTTTGAAGCACAATATATGAGACTCACTACATGAAGAACAAGGTGCTACTTTGAAGCACAAGTGTGGAAAAGAGATAGTAACATTGCCCCTTTTTATTTTTATTTTTTTTCTTCTTCTTTTTCCTTTTTTTGTTTCCTTTTTTTGGGCCTTTCTTTTTTTTTCTTTTTGGCCTTTCTTCTTTTTTTCTTTGGGCAATGTTCTAATAATGATGATCATCACACTTCTATTGATTACAACATAAGAATTACAACTCGAAACTAGAACAAGATATGACTCTATATGAATGTCTCCGGCGGTGTACCAGGATGGTGCAATGAATCAAGAGTGACATGTATGAAAAATAATGCATGGTGGCTTTGCCACAAATACGATGTCAACTACATGATCATGCAATGGCAATATGACAAAAGTAAGGTATGTCATGATGATGATGAACGGAACGGTGGAAAGTTGCATGGCAATATATCTCGGAATGGCTATGGAAATGCCATAATAGGTAGGTATGGTGGCTGTTTTGAGGAAGATATAGGGAGGTTTATGTGTGATAGAGCGTATCGTATCACGGGGTTTGGATGCACCGGCGAAGTTTGCACCAACTCTCAAGGTGAGAAAGGGCAATGCACGGTACCGAAGAGGCTAGCAAAGGCGGAAAGGTAAAAGTGCGTATAATCCATGGACTCTCATTAGTCAAAAGAACTCATATACTTATTGCAAAAATTTAGAAGTCATCAAAAACCAAGTACTACGCGCATGCTCCTAGGGGGATAGATTGGTAGGAAAAGACCATCGCTCGTCCCCGACCGCCACACATAAGGATGCACAAGCCAGGTACATTTCATGTTTCAAATTTGTTACACAACTTTAACCATACGTGCATGCTATGGGACTTGCTAACTTCAACACAAGCATTCTTTAAATTCATAATCACCCAACTAGCATGACTTTAATATCACTACCTCCATATCTCAAAACAATTATCAAGTATCAAATTGATCATAGCATCCAATTCACTTCTATGATAGTTTTTATTATACCCAACTTGGATGCCTGCCATTCTAGGACCAATTTTATAACCATAGCAAATACCATGCTGTTCTAAAAGACTCTCAAAATAATATAAGTGAAGCATGAGAGACTAGTAATTTCTACAAAAATAAATCACCACCATGCTCTAAAAGATATAAGTGAAGCACTAGAGCAAAAACTATCAAGCTCAAAAGATATAAGTGAAGCACATAGAGTATTCTAGCTAATTCTAATCAAATAGGCTTCTCCCAAAAGGTGTGTACAGCAAGGATGATTGTGGTAAACTAAAAAGCAAAGACTAATATAATACACGACGCTCCAAGCAAAACACATATCATGTGGCGAATAAAAACATAGCTCCAAGTAAAGTTACCAATGAACGAAGATGAAAGAGGGGATGCCTTCCCGGGGCATCCCCAAGTTTAGGCTTTTGGCTATTCTTGAATATCTTGGGGTGCCTTGGGCATCCCCAAGCTTAGGCTCTTGCTACCCTTTATTCCATAGTCCATAAAAGCTTTACCCAAAACTTGGAAACTTCACAACACAAAACTCAACAGGAAATCTTATAAGCTCTGTTAGTGAAAGAAAACAAAACCACCACATAAGGTACTGCAATGAACTCATTATTTATTTATTTTGGTGTTAAAACTAGTGTATTCCAACTTCTCTATGGTTCATAAACTATTTTACTAGACATAGATGCATCAAAATAAGCAAACAACGCACGAAAAACAGAATCTGTCAAAAACAGAACAGTCTGTAGCAATCTGTAACTAATGCAAACTTATGGAACTCCAAAACTCCTACCAAAATATGAAGTCCTGGAGAATTTTTTTATTGAACATCAGCAAAAAGAATCAACGCAAAAGCACGTTCCTGTGATTTAACAAAATTATATTTGTGCGCGCAAAGTTTCTGTTTTTCAGCAGAATCAAATCAACTATCATCGTAGGTTATCCTATAAGTTCTACTTGGCACAAACACTAATTAAAAGATAAAAACACATCTAAACAGAACGTAGATGCAAGATTTATTACTAAACAGGAGCAAAAACAAAAAACATAAAGAAAATTGGGTTGCCTCCCAACTAGCGCTATCGTTTAACGCCCCTAGCTAGGCATAAAAGCAAAGATAGATCTAAGGAGTGCCATCTTTAATTTTCAGTTTTTTAGCGGAGTCATGCTCGAATCCGGGAGGTTCTTTCCGCTTCCCTTCATACTCGGAAATTTTTAGATCTAAAGAATCCAACCGCTTATTGCAAAGAGTAATCAACATATTCATGCGGTGAAGATTTCCACTAACACTTTTAAGAGGCTCAAGAGACTTTTGTAAAAAATATTTACTTCGCAAATCTTTCCAAACACTTGGGTTTCTTCTTGGGTAGGATGTCATCCTCCCTTTTGAGGTAGTGTTCCCACTATTCCCTTTATAATTTCATGCGCAATACTGGGATCAATCTCAATGAAATTTCCCTTGGCAATGCAATCCAAGAGTTGTCTATGCGTCATATTTAACCCAACATAAAAATTACGAAGAAGAATTCTAAAGTTCATCTCTAGGGTGCACTTGCGATAAGATTCCACCATCCTATACCAAGCATCTTTTAAGTTTTCTCCTTGCCTTTGCTTGAAGTGAAGAACTTCAAACTCGGGAGACATAGGAGCGGATAAGGAACTAGACATAATGACAAGGCAAACGAGCTAACACACGGCAAATAGAAAAAAAGGCAAGCAAAAAGAGAGGAGGAGATTGGGAAAGAGAGGGCGAATAAAACGGCAAGGGTGAAGTGGGGGAGAGGAAAACGAGAGGCAAATGGCAAATAATGTAAATGTGAGGGAGATGGGTTTGTGATGGGTACTTGGTATGCTTGACTTGAGCGAAGACCTCCCCGGTAACGGCGCCAGAAATCCTTCTTGCTACGTCTTGAGCTTGCGTTGGTTTTCCTCGAAGAGGAGAGGGTGATGCAGCGATAGTAGCGTAAGTATTTCCCTCAGTTTTTGAGAACCGAGGTATCAATCTAGTAGGAGGCTCCTCAAAAGTCCCACGCACCTACACAAACAAACTGAGATCTTGCAACCAACGCAATAAAGGGGTTGTCAATCCCTTCACGGCCACTTGCGAAAGTGAGATCTAATAAAGATAGTATGATAAGATAAATACATTTTTGGTATTTTATAATATAGATGCAAAAAGTAGAGATGCAAATAAAAGTAGATTGAAAGCAAATATGATAAGAGATAGACCCGGGGGCCATAGGTTTCACTAGTGGCTTCTCTCAAGATAGCATAAGTATTACGGTGGGTGAACAAATAACTGTCGAGCAATTGATAGAAAAGCGCATAGTTATGAGATTATCTAGGCATGATCATGTATATAGGCATCACATCCATAACAAGTAGACCAACTCCTGCCTGCATCTACTACTATTACCCCACACATCGACCGACTCATGCCTGCATCTAGAGTATTAAGTTCATAAGAATAGAGTAACGCATTAAGCAAGATGACATGATGTAGAGGGATAAACTCAAGCAATATGATATAAACCCCATCTTGTTATCCTCGATGGCAACAATACAATACGTGCCTTGCAACCCTTTCTGTCACTGGGTAAGGACAATGCAAGATTGAACCCAAAGCTAAGCACTTCTCCCATGGCAAGAAAGATCAATCTAGTAGGCCAAACCAAACCGATAATTCAAAGAGACTTGCAAAGATAACTCAATCATACATAAAAGAATTCAGAGAAGATTCAAATATTGTTCATAGATAAACTTGATCACAAACCAACTATTCATCGGATCTCGACAAACACACCGCAAAAAGAGTTTATATCGAATCGATCTTCACAAGAGAGGGGGAGAACATTGTATTGAGATCCAAAAAGAGAGAAGAAGCCATCTAGCTAATAACTATGGACCCGTAGGTCTGTGGTAAACTACTCACAACTCATCGGAGGGGCAAGGATGTTGATGTAGAGGCCCTCCGTGGTTGATTCCCCCTCCGACAGAGTGCCGGCGAAGGCTCCAAGATGAGATCTTGCGGATACAGAAGGTTACGGTGGTGGAAATTGTGTTTCGTCCTGCTCCTGGATGTTTTTGGGGTACGTAGGTATATATAGGAGGAAGAAGTACATCGGTGGCCGCCCGAGGGGCCCACGAGACAGGGGGCGCACCCTACAGGGGGGGCGCCCTCCTATCTCGTGGGAGCCTCGACAGCTTCTTGGCTTGCACTCCATCCTCTGGATCACGTTCGTTCCAAAAATCACGCTCCTAAAGGTTTCATTCCGTTTGGACTCCGTTTGATATTCCTTTTCTTTGAAATACTGAAATAGGCAAAAAGAACGGTAATATGGGCTGGGCCTCCGGTTAGTAGGTTAGTCCCAAAAATGATATAAATGTGTAAAATAAAGCCCATGAACATCCAAAAGGGGTAATATAATAGCATGGAACAATCAAAAATTATAGATACGTTGGAGACGTATTAGGGGGCCGGAGATGCGTTTCCGGCGACAGGGTGGTGGGGCAGTGTCGGAGCAGCGCGCCGCCAGATCGGGACGAGGCAGCGGCGTCCGAGGCGTCGCGGCGAGGGGGGGCTTTGGGCGGAGGGAGAGGCTTTGGGCACGGGGGTTCTTCGGGCGTCGGGCGGCGTCGGGAGCGCCGCGGGGTCGAGCCCCCGATCTGGATCGAGGGGGACGGAGAGCGAGCGACATGGGGAGAGTGCGGGAGATCGAGGGGAGTGGGGAACGTGGGAGTGTGAGGGGGATCGTGCGGGGCAAAAGATCTGAGGGAGCTGACGAGGAGAGGGGGGACTCGGTCTTATCCCCACTCGGCGTGGGCTGGTAGGCCAGCTGGGCCAGTTGGCCCAGTGGGGGGAGGTCTCCTTTTTTTCCTTGTTCTTTTATTTACTTTTGTTGTTTGATGAAATTTTGAATTTTCAAATCGAACGTGATTGAATTATCGCGAGGTTAACAACAGTAATTGCGGTGACGTGGCATAATTAGCATGGGATTACTGTAGCATAATTATCTGGGTATTACAATAACCTTCTATTGAAGGAGATTTACGTTGTTGGACGTCGCTACACTTGGTCGAATGAGGGAAGGAGGATTTACCATGTCTTCATCTCCAAGGACCGAAGAGAAAAGCCCCCTTCTTGCTTTCAGAGTACATTAGCTTCTGATCATTGTCCCCTCCTCTTGGACTTGGCCACTGGCGTCTCATTATATACTCGCTTTTGATTCGAGAATAATTGTCAGTTGTGGAGGAATTCTAGGAAGTAGTAGTTGCATCATGGAATTTGTTTTCCTCTAAGGGGAACCCTTTCTTGGTGATAGATACCAAGCTGAGGACTACAGCAAGGCACTTCAACCCTGGAGTGATCACTTGATTAGAAATATCGAACTTCAAAGGACTACAACAAGGCACTTCAATCCTAGAGTGATCACTTGATTGGAAATATTGAACTTCAATCCTCGTATAGTTGGAGATAATTGCTCGTTGTGACGCCGCTATGGACATTAGATGTCTACCGGCTCAGGACAAGTATTGTGTTCTCTTTTGAAAACAAAGCTTCTCGACATCTAGACTCTTGAGCATAGCATCACCCGTCTGAAGGAAATATGCCCTAGAGGCAATAATGAAGTTGTTATTTGTATTTCCTTATATCATGATGAATGTTTATTATTCATGCTAGAATTGTATTAACCGGAAACTCAGTACATGTGTGAATACATAGACAAAACAAAGTGTCCCTAGTATGCCTCTACTTGACTAGCTCGTTAATAAAAGATGGTTATGTTTCATAACCATAGACATGTTGTCATTTGATGAACGGGATCACATCATTAGGAGAATGATGTGATGGACAAGACCCATTCGTTAGCTTAGCATTATGATCGTTACAGTTTCATTGCTACTACTTTCTTCATGACTTATACATGTTCCTCATACTATGAGATTATGCAACTCCTGAATACCGAAGGAACACCGTGTGTTCTATCAAACATCACAAAGTAACTGGGTGATTATAAAGATGCTCTACAGGTGTCTCTGAAGGTGTTTGTTGGGTTGGCATAGATCAAGATTAGGATTTGTCACTCCATGTTTCGGAGAGGTATCTCTGGGCCCTCTCGGTAATGCTCATCACTATAAGCCTTGCAGTCAATGTGACTAATGAGTTAGTTGTGGGATAAAGTATTAAGGAACGAGTAAAGAGACTTGCCGGTAACGAGATTGAACTAGGTATGATGATACTGACGATTGAATCTCGGGCAAGTAACATACCGATGACAAAGGGAACAACATATGTTGTTATGCGGTTTGACCGATAAAGTTCTTCCTAGAATATGTACGAGCCAATATGAGCATCCAGGTTCTGCTATTGGTTATTGATCGGATATGTGTCTCGATCATGTCTACATAGTTCTCGAACCCGTAGGGTCCGCACGCTTAACGTTCGATGACGATTTGTATTATGTGTTATGTGTTTTTGATGACCGAAGTTTGTTCGGAGTCCCGGATGAGATCACGTACACAACGAGGAGTCTCGAAATGGTCGAGACATAAAGATTGATATATTGGAAGGCTATTATTGGACACCGGAAAGGTTTCGGAAGAGTTCGGGCATTTTTTAGAGTACCGGGAGGTTACCAGAACCTCCCGGTGGGATTAATGGGCCTTATGGGATTTAGTGGAAAAGCAGAGGAGGGCCGCAGGGTGGCCAGCCCCCCCCATCCATGGATGGTCTGAATTGGATTAGGAGGGGGTGGCGCCTCCCCTCTTTCCTTCTTCCTCTCCACCTCTTTCCCTCTCTCCCCCTCTTGGAAAAGGAAGGGGACTCCAACTAGGATTGGGAATCCTAGTTGGACTCCCCCTATAGGCGCGCCCCTCCTTGGCTGGCCTCCTCCTCCTCCCTCCTTTATATACGGGGGCAGGGGCACCCCAAAGCACAACAGTTGTTCTCTTAGCCATGTGTGGTGCCCCCCTTCACGGTTTAACACCTCGGTCATATCGTCGTAGTGCTTACGTGAAGCCCTGCACCGGTAACATCATCAACACCGTCTCCACGCTGTTGTGCTGACGGAAATCTCCCTCGCCCTCAACTAGATCAGGAGCTCGAGGGACGTAATCGTGCTGAACGTGTGCTGAAAACAGAGGTGCCGTACATTCGGTACTTGGATTGGTTGGATCGTGAAGACGTTTGACTACATCAACCGCGTTTCTAAACGCTTCCGCTTTCGGTCTACGAGGGTACGTGGACACACTCTCCCGTCTCGTTGCTATGCATCTCCTAGATAGATCTTGCGTGATTGTAGGAAATTTTTGAATTACTATGTTCCCCAACACCGTCAAAGTCCTGGCTTTTGTGACTGAAAGAGGGGAACATGGACACAAAGTTTTTCCACAACCACACAAATTATCGGTGTCATAGGAATCACATATCCACCTTGCGGGTTGATGGCGCGGTGGTCTCCAATAAGGAGCAATTTCCTAATGCGATCAACAGATTTTATTGCAACCTTCTTTGCTCGGTGCCAGTTCACTAATTCACTCTCAATTTTGACTACCTTCATACCCTAGTTGTGACCTTAGCTCTCTTGAGAATGTCGTCACTGCCTGATACGTCCATTTTGCATCATGCTTTCCTACTATTATTTATAGTGTTTTTATGCTTTATAACACTTTATGGAGTAATTCTAATGCCTTTTCTCTCATAATATGCAAGGTTTACACAAAGAGGGAGAATGCCGGCAGCTGGAATTCTGGACCTGAAAAGGCTATTTCAAAGATACCTATTCTGCACATCTCCAAATGAGCTAAAATTTTATGGAGAATTATTTTGGAATAAATAAAAAATACTGGAGAAAAGAACTACTAGAGGGGGCAGCCAGGTGGCCACATGGCACTAGGGTGCGCCACCCCCTCCAGGCGCGCCCTGGTGGGTAGTGGGTACCCTGGCCCACCTCTGGTGCCCATCTTCTGGTATATAAGGTCCTTTGACCTAGAAAAAAAAATAAAGAGAGGACTTTCGGGACGGAGCATCTCCGTCTCAAGGCGGAACTTGGCCAGGAGCACTTTTGCCCTCCAGTGGAGCAATTCCGCCAAGGGAACTTAACTCCTCGAGGGGGAAATCAAAGTCATCGCCATCACCAACAACCCTCTCATCTTTGGGAGGCCAATTTTCATCAACATCTTAAACAACACCATCTCATCTCAAACCCTAGTTCATCTCTTGTGTTCAATATTTGTACCGGAACCTCAGATTGGTACCTGTGGGTGACTAGTAGTGTTGGTTACATCTTGTAGTTGATGCTAGATGGTTTATTTGGTGGAAGACTATGAGCATGTTTGGTTGGAGACCTGGTAAAACATTGCCTGGCCTGAAACTTTCCTGGGACTTGCCTCGAGTATGTTTGGTTGGTATCCTCAAAAAATTGACACTAGCCTGGCCTGGAATGTGATTAGCCTGCTGAAGTACCAGGCACAAGCATTAGCCTGGCCCAGGAATCGGGAAAAGGTCGCCTGGGCTCACGCCTGGGTACTAATTGAATGCTTCCTTGCATGTTATCTAGTAAAAGCATGGCCCACCAATTATTTATAGGCTTGTAACAGCTAGCCAGGCCAGCACGCATACCAAACAAGCCACACCTGGGCTAGCCTCACCAGGCAAGATTCCTTGATTGGTTCATGCGCATGCCAGGCTTCGATTTTGCCTAGGCACGAAGGCCAGGTATCGAACCAAACTGGCCCTATGTTCAGATCCATTATTGTAGCGCCCCGAATCCGATGCGCCAGGTGTCACCCAGTTATTCGCCGTCGTTGCCATGTCATTTGCTTGCGTGTTTCATTTTTCCATGTCATCATCTGCATTTCATCTTCATGTTTTTCAAAATTTGCATCCGTTTGGGTCCTCCCAGTTCTCTACGTTGTCCGTTCTGAGCCCCGACACTCTCGCACGCGCCCACGGCACCTCTGAAATATTATTTTATAAGTGGCATAAAAATGTTCTTGGAATGGGGTGAAAGTTGGCGTGCGGTCTTATTATAGTGTAGGTAGACCGCTTGTCAAGTTTCCTCGCATTCGGAGCTCGTTTGATAGCCCAACCATTAAACATATAGCGGTACCGCTGCCCGTACCTTCGTCGGACGTTTCGGTCTCCGAAACTGCCGCCGGGCTGCACTTCTCTTCTCTCCCCTCAGCCCAAGCCCTCTCTTCACAGCCCAATAATCCCTCCTAGGCCCAGCCTAACCCCCCTCGCATCTGGAACCGTCCGATCAAGATCGGAGGGCTCCAAAACCCCTCCTAAACCCTCTAACCCTAGCAAATTTGCTATATATGGACACCCTAGTCCATTTTTGGCCTTCCCTAACCTAGCCTACCCCTTCCCTAACCCCTAATCACAGCCAACTCTGCCTCCTCCTCGAAATCTGCACCGGCCTCCTCCCCTCCGCCACTTGGCGCCGCCACCGCCACGCCCCAGACCAATCTGTGCGCGCCACATCAGCCCCCAGCACCCCTCCAGCCACTCTTGCGCCGCCACCTGTCGCCTCCACGTCGCCACCACCACCAGCGCCACCGAGCCCGTCGGAGCCCATCCGTGGCCCACCCCGGGCCGATCTGGGCCGGAGGCGCACGCACCGCGCCGCCCTGCTCCCTGAGCTCCAGATCGGGAGAGGAGCTCCCGATCCAGAGCTTCGCCGCCTCACCGTCGGCCGCCTTCGGCGACCGAGCCTAGCAGGAGCGCGCCCCCGCCGTTGTCTCCCCTCGCCGCCTCGTCGTACTTCACCCACGCCATCGCCCGGACCTCCCCGTCGGCCCCTGCCTTCCCACGTCGCGCCGGAGTCCATGGGACGCCGCCCTCCGCCTCGATCTGGCCAGAAATGGGACCCCGACGCCCGTCCGCACCCGGATCCACCCCCCCTGCTACCCTTGTCGCCTCGCCGTTGTCGTCCTATCGTCACCGGAGCCGCGATCAGCCGCCGCCAGCACCATGCCATGGCCTCGCTCGACCTGCTGTCGGGGAGGACGAGGAGCGCCTGAGGCCTGTGTTGACCACGAGGGACGCCCTCGTGGGCCCGGCCTCCCTAGGGCCCAACTCACCCGGCCTGCGTGCCTTCTCTGCTTCCAGATGGGCCAAGCCCATGGTGAGAACCCGTGAAATCCCGCCCCAGGCGTCTTTTAGTTTTTCTGCGCTCACCTGTTTTGTTCCTGAAATTGACCAAGTCCCCGTTCTGTTAATCCATGTGTGCATCTTCATCATATCATAACTCTGTGCATATTGCTTTGTTTTGTGTGCATCATATCTAAGAGTGCTCTTCATGATGGTCTAGTTTGCATTCATGTTCCTGTTAATATTGATGTCTTAATCTTCATTGCAAAATTGCTATGTGATATAAACTGTTGTAAGCTGCTGCATGTTAACATCATTTGTGCATCTTGTCAGTGCCATAACTTTGTACCTGTTGATGCTATGATGATGATCTTGATATGCACATGTTCTGCTCTTCATGCTCTACATGTTTATGTGCTTTGCATTCATTTTAGGGTGCATCTTGTTATCTTAATCTCTATTGCAAAAGTGCATGCTGCTGTTAACTGCTGAAAACTGCTGTAACTTGCCTATTTGTCATTTTTATATCATTTTGTGTGATTTTCTTTTGAGCATCGTGTCTACATGTTTTAGAAGATTTTTCATGCCATCTTTACAGGGATGCCATCCTTGTATTTTTATGTGCCCTGTAGTGAGTGCAACAAACTTGTGAAGTGGGCTACTTGCTGTTAATTTTCTGTCAAGTCTGTTTCTGTCATATCATGATGCCATGTTTGCTTGATGCTACCAATTAATCCATGCATAATCTGGAGATGCTTAGTTGACATGTTTTTTTGCCCATGCTATGCTCTATCATGACAGGCCTTTTGATGCCCTATCTATTTCCTGTAGCATCTGTTTTCATTGCCATGAACATGCCTAGATGATGTTCCAGATTTCTGTTAACTTCATGATGCTATGTTGTGAGCTTGTTTTTAATTAATATATGCCTATTCTGGAGATGCTCTAATTATATGTTTTGAAGTAGGCTATGATTACTTTGTTAACATGCTAAGTTTGCTAATTTTGGAGATCATATGCCTCTGTTCCATACTTGCAAACATGCTATCATAATGTTTCTGATTTACACTTGCTGAAATTGTTTCAACATTCAATCTTATCTTGTTGGTTCTTACTAATCCATGAGCTATATGTATATTATGCCATGATGTTATTTGTTCTTTGTTATGTGTACGTTGATGCCATGCCCTTGGTTGATATGTTTACTTGCTGTAGCTTGTCTCTTTCTTGCTCTCAACTTGCCATCATATTAACTCTGCTCATGTATATGCTCCTGTGTTATAAAGTTGCATTTTGCATCGATCATATTGGTTTAATATTGTTTTCTATGAACCTGACCTTAATGATATTTGAAGTTTTTTATCTTTAAATGAAGTGCATTTGTGCTCATATGATTCCTGTAGCATGTTGTTTTGATGTTTGCAAAGTGCCTACTTGCTGTTTTGGGCAGATGATTGTTATATCTTGTTTGGAGTGTATGTGTTGCACCGTTGCTCCGTTTTGAGCATGCTCTATACGAAACTTGCTTGGTTTTGCATGTAGTTTCATCTTATCATGTTGCATCCTTGTTTTGAGAGTGTTTGCTTGATGTTTGAATGTATTTTGCATCAATGCCATGTTTGACTTGTTTTGCTCATATCTTCTAGGTCGTAGCTCTGAATTAAATGAACTTTATATGTAACTTGACTAGAATTTCGTGTAGATCATCATGGTGCATTTTAACTTGCTGTTTGACTACTTGAACATAAGGTTTATTCAGATCTGGACTAATTTCGAAATTTGCATATGAGGACTTACCGGACTTGTTATATGTTGTTTCCGACCTCATTTAAACTTGCTTTGATGTGTTGCTCTTGTATGCATCATCTCTTGCCATGAGTAGCATCATGTAGCCTTGTCATGCATCATGCCTGGTTGAGCATCATGTCATGTTTATGTGTTGTGTGTTTACCGCGTTGTTTGCTTCTTTCCGGTTGTGCTTCTTCTCGATAGTTCCTGTTTCGTCGCGACCGTGAGGATTCGTTCGACTATGCTTGGTTCGTCTTCGTCGGTTCGTCTTCTTCATGGACTCAATCTTCTTCCTTGCGGGATTTCAGGCAAGATGACCATTACCCTCGATATCACTTCTTTCTTTGCTTGCTAGTTGCTTCATTTTATCGCTTTGCTGCGCTACCTATCACTTGTTTACCATGCCTCCCATATTTTCATGTCAGCCTCTAACCTTTTCACCCTTCCTAGCAAACCGTTGTTTGGCTATGTTACCGCTTTGCTCAGCCCCTCTTATAGCGTTGTTAGTTGCAGGTGAAGTTGAAGATTGCTCCAGGTTGGAACAGGATTATGTTGGGATATCACAATATCTCTTATTTAATTAATGCATCTATATACTTGGTAAAGGATGGAAGGCTCGACCTTATGCCTGGTGTTTTGTTCCACTCTTGCCGCCCTAGTTTCTGTCATACATGTTCCCTGATTTTGCGTTCCTTACGCGGTCGGGTTTATGGGAACACCTTGACGGTTCGCTTTGAATAAAACTCCTCCAGCAAGGCCCAACCTTGGTTTTACATTTTCCTAACAACCTATAACCTTTACCTTGGGAGTAATTAACCCGAGGGTCATCTTTATTTTAAAACCCCCGGGCCAGTGCTTCTCTAAGTGTTGGTCCGAACTAGAGCCACTTGTAGCTCCACCTGGGGAAACTTGAGGGCTGGTTTTAGTTGTACGTAGTGTTCATCCGGTGTGCCCTGAGAACGAGATATGTGCAGCTCCTATCGGGATTTGTCGGCACATCCGGGTGGTCTTGCTGGTCTTGTTTTACAATTGCCGAAATATCTTGTAACCGGGATTCCGAGGCTGATCGGGTCTTCCCGGGAGAAGGAATATCCTTCGCTGATCGTGAGAGCTTGTGATGGGATAAGTTGGGACACACCTGTAGGGTTTAAACTTTTGAAATCCGTACCCGTGGTTATGTGGCAGATGGGAATTTGTTAATGTCCGTTGTAGAGAACTTGACACTTAACTTAATTAAAATGCATCAACCACGTGTGTAGCCGTGATGATCTCTTCTCGGTGGAGTCTGGGAAGTGAACACAGTTTGTGTTATGGTTGAACGTAAGTAGTTTCAGGATCACTTCTTGATCACTTCTAGCTCCAGGACCGTTGTGTTGCTTCTCTTCTCGCTCTTATTTGCGTATGTTAGACACCATATTTGCTTAGTGCTTGCTGCAACTCCACCTCATTACCTTGTCCTACCCTTAAGCTTAAATAGTCTTGATCTCTTGGTTTTTTAGATTGCTGAGTCCTCATGACTCACAAGATACTACCAAATAGTTGCAGGTGTCGATGATACCAGTGCAGGTGATGCAACCGAGCTTAGTTGGGAGTTCAATGAGGATCTTGGTCGTTACTGATGTCTACTACACAACCTTCTTCTTGTAGACATTGTTGGGCCTGCAAGTGCACAGGTTTGTAGGACAGTAGCAAATTTCCCTCAAGTGGATGACCTAAGGTTTATCAACCCATAGGAGGCGTAGGATGAAGATGGTCTCTCTCAAGCAACCCTGCAACCAAATAACAAAGAGTCTCTTGTGTCCCCAACACACCCAATACAATGATAAATTGTATAGGTGCACTAGTTCGGCGAAGAGATGAAGATACAAGTGCAAAATAGATAGTAGATATAGGTTTTTGTAATCTGAAATAATAAAAACAGCAAGGTAACGAGCGATAAAAGTGAGCGTAAACGGTATTGCAATGGTAGGAAACAAGGCCTAGGGTTCATACTTTCACTAGTGTAAGTTCTCTCAACAATAATAACATGGATAGAACATTTGACAAGCCCTCAACATGCGACAAAGAGTCACTACAAAGCCACTAATAGCGGAGAACAAACGTAGAGATTATGGTCGGGTACGAAACCACCACAAAGCTATTCTTTCGGATCGATCTATAAAAGAGTTCGTACTAGAATAACACCTTAAGATAAAAATCAACCAAAACCCTAATGTCACCTAGATACTCCATTGTCACCTCAAGTATCCGTGGGCATGATTATACGATATGCATCACACAATCTCAGATTCATCCAACCAACATAAAAGTACTTCAAAGAGTGCCCCAAAGCTACTACCGGAGAGTCAAGAACATGTGCCAACCCCTATGCATAGGTTCCCAAGTGTCACGAAACCCGCAAGTTGATCACCAAAACATACATCAAGTGGCACATGATATCCCATTGTCACCACAGATAATCACAGCAAGACATACATCAAGTGTTCATAAAAGACTCAATCTGATAAGATAACTTCAAAGGGGAAACTCAATTCATCACAAGAGAGTAGAGGGGGAGAAACATCATAAGATCCAACTACAATAGCAAAGCTCGGGATACATCAAGATCGTGCCATAAAGGAACACGAGAGAGAACACAAGAGAGAGAGATCAAACACATAGCTATTGTTACATACCCTCAGCCCCAAGGGTGAACTACTCCCTCCTCGTCATGGATAGCGCTGGGATGATGAAGATGGCCTCCGGTGATGGGATCCCCCTCCGGCAGGGCGCAGGAACGGGGTCCTGATTGGTTTTTGGTGGCTACAGAGGCTTGCGGCGGCGGAACTCCCGATCTATCTTCTGTTCTGGAAGTTTTAGGGTACGTAGGTATATATGGGTGCAGGGGGTACGTCGGTGGACCTTCGGGCTGCTCACGAGGTAGGGGGCGCGCCCAGGGGGGAGGGGCGCGCCCTCCACCCTTGTGGACAGCCCGGGGCTCCCCTCGCGTGCACTCCAAGCCCATCAGGTTGGTTTCCTTCCAAAATTAACTTCTCTAGTTGATTTCGTTCCGTTTTGACTCCATCTGATATTCCTTTTCCTCGAAACACTAAAATAGGCATAAAACGACAAATCTGGGCTGGGCCTCCGGTTAATAGGTTAGTCCCAAAAGTAATATAAAAGTGGATAATAAAGCCCAATATTGCCTAAAACAGTAGAGAAAGTAGCATGGAGCAATAAAAATTATAGATAAGTTGGAGACATATCAAGCATCGCCAAGCTTAATTCCTGCTCGTCCTCGAGTAGGTAAATGATAAAAAAGAATTTTTGATGCGGAGTGATACTTTGGCATAATTTCAATGTAAATCTTCTTAATTGTGGCATGAATATCCAGATCCGAAAGATTCAAGACAAAAGTTCATATTGACACAAAAATAATAATACTTCAAGCATACTAATCAAAGCAATCATGTCTTCTCAAAATAGCATGGCAAAAGAAAGTTCATCCCTACAAAATCATATAGTTAGGCTATGCTTCATTTTCGTCACACAAAGATGTTCCCAACTTCTATACCCCCGATGAAAACCCAAGCAATTGTTTCATACTTAAATAATCTCAAACTTTTTCAACCTTCACGCAATACATGAGCGTGAGCCATGGATATAGCACTATGGGTGGAATAGAATATGATGATGGGGATTGTGTGGTGAAGACAAAAAGGAGAAAGTCTCACGTTGACGAGGCTAATCAACGGGCTATGGAGATGCCCATCAATTGATGTCAACATGAGGAGTAGGGATTGCCATGCAACGGATGCACTAGAGCTATGAATGCTCAACAAAAGAAAACTAGTGGGTGTGCATCCAACTTGCTTGCTCATGAAGACCTAGGGCATTTGAGGAAGCCCATCGTAGGAATATACAAGCCAAGTTCTATAATGAAAAATTCCCACTAGTATAAAAAGACAACTTATGAGACTCACTACATGAGGAACAAGGTGCTACTTTGAAGCACAATATATGAGACTCACTACATGAAGAACAAGGTGCTACTTTGAAGCATAAGTGTGGAAAAAGAGATAGTAGCATTGCCCTTTTTATTTTTTTATATATTTTTTATATATTTTTTGGGCCTTTTTTTTCTTTTGGCATTTCCTTTTTTTGGGCCTTTTTTTGGCCTTTTTTTATTTGGGCAATGCTCTAATAATGATGATCATCACACTTTCATTGATTACAACACAAGGATTACAACTCGAAACTTAGAACAAGATATGACTCTATATGAATGCCTCCGGCGGTGTACCGGGATGGTGTAATGAATCAAGAGTGACATGTATGAAAAATAATGCTTGGTGGCTTTGCCACAAATACGATGTCAACTACATGATCATGCAATGGCAATATGACAAAAGTAATGTATGTCATGATGATGATGATGGAAGTTGCATGGCAATATATCTCGGAATGGCTATGGAAATGCCATAATAGGTAGGTATGGTGGCTGTTTTGAGGAAGATATAAGGAGGTTTATGTGTGATAGAGCGTATCGTATCACGGGGTTTGGATGCACCGGCGAAGTTTGCACCAATTCTCAAGGTGAGAAAGGGGAATGCACGGTACCGAAGAGGCTAGCAATGCCGGAAAGCTGAGGGTGCGTATAATCCATGGACTCAACATTAGTCAAAAGAACTCATATACTTATTGCAAAAATTTAGAAGTCATCAAAAATCAAGTACTACGCGCATGCTCCTAGGGGGATAGATTGGTAGGAAAAGATCATCGCTCGTCCCCGACCGCCACTCATAAGGTTCACAAGCCAGGTACACTTCATGTTTCAAATTTGTTACACAACTTTAACCATACGTGCATGCTACGGGACTTGCAAACTTCAACACAAGTATTTCTCAAATTCATAATCACCCAACTAGCACGACTTTGATATTATCACCTCCATATCTCAAAACAATTATCAAGCATCAAACTTATCTTAGTATTCAACACACTCATAAGAGAGTTTCACATATCTTGAATACCAAGTATATTAACATTAAGCAAATTACCATGCTATTAACGACTCTCAAAATAATATAAGTGAAGCATGAGAGTTCATCTATTTCTTCAAAATAAGACTACCACCATGCTCTAAAAGATCTAAGTGAAGCACTAGAGCAAAAATTATCACGCTCAAAAGATATAAGTGAAGCACATAGAGCGAAACTATCAAGCTCAAAAGATATAAGTGAAGCACATAGAGTATTCTAGCAAATTCCAATTTGTGTAAGGCTCTCTCTCATTAAAGAATTTCAGATCTTGATACTTCATTCAAACAGCAAGCAAAGCTAAAGAAAACTACAATGCAATGATAGCACAACTCATGTGAAGAAGCAAAAACTTAAGCTCAACCGATACTAACCGATAGTTGTTGAAGAAGAAAGGTGGGATGCCTATCGGGGCATCCCCAAGCTTAGATGCTTGAGACTTCTTGAAATATTATCTTGGGGTGCCTTGGGCATCCCCAATCTTGAACTTTTGTGTCTCCTTAATTCCTCTCATATCATGGTTTCTCTTTTTATCAAAAGCTTCATTCACAACAAACTCAACAAGAACTCGTGAGATAGGTTAGTATAAACCAATGCAAAACCTTATCATTTTCTACTGTAAAAAATCACTAAAATTATTATTCCACATTTAATACTAAATGCCTCTGCATATTTAACACTCCTATCATCAAATAGAATCATTAAACAAGCAAACATATGCAAACAATGCAACCATAACAGCAATCTGTCAAAACAGTACAGTCTGTAAAGAATGCAAGAGTATCAATACTTCCCTGAATCCAAAAATTATGAACTAAAATTCCCACTGTAATAAATTTGTCAGAGCTCAATATGCAAAAATATTCAACGTTAGACCATGCTATGACTTTTCTAGGGAATTTTTGCAACAGCGATAAACTTTCTGTTTTCAAACAGCAACATGCAAACTAGCAAAATAAGCATGGCAAAGGCTATCCTTGACTTTTTTATTGAAACTAAAGATGAAAAACATTAATCTAACTAACATCAAGCAAAAACTAACAAAATAAAATGACGCTCCAAGCAAAACACATATCATGTGGTGAATAAAAATATAGCTCCAAGTAAAGTTACCGATGAACGAAGACGAAAGAGGGGATGCCTTCCGGGGCATACCCAAGCTTAGTTGCTTGGTTGTCCTTGAATATTACCTTGGGGTGCCTTGGTAATACCCAAGCTTAGGCTCTTTCCACTCCTTATTCCATAGTCCATCGAATCCTTACCCAAAACTTGAAAACTTCAAACACACAAAACTCAACACAAAACTCGTAAGCTCCGTTAGTATAAGAAAATAAAACCACCACTTAGGTACTGTAATGAACTCATTATAAATTCATATTTGTGTAAAACCTACTGTATTCCAACTTATCTATGGTTCATACCCTTTGATACTACTCATAGACTCATCAAAATAAGCAAACAACACATAGAAAACAGAATCTGTCAAAAATAGAACAATCTGTAGTAATATGTAACAAACTTATACTTCTGGAACCCCAAAAATTATGCAATAAATTGCTGGACCTGAGAAATTTATCTATTAATCATCTGCAAAAAGAATCAACCTAAAATCACTCTTCAGTAAAAAATGGCAGCTAATCTCGTGAGCGCTAAAGTTTCTGTTTTTCACAGCAAGATCATATAAACTTCACCCAAGTCTTCCCAAAGGTTCTACTTGGCACTTTATTGAAAAAAGCTATAAAACATGATTAATACAGTATCATAATCATGTGGACACACAAAAACAGTAAGAATAAATATTGGGTTGTCTCCCAACAAGCGCTTTTCTTTAATGCCTTTTAGCTAGGCATGATGATGACAATGATGCTCACATAAAAGATAAGAATTGAAACATAACGGGAGCATCATGAAGCATATGACTAGCACATTTAAGCCTAACCCACTTCCTATGCATAGGGATTTTGTGAGAAAACAACTTATGGGAACAATAATCAACTAGCATAGGATGACACAACAAGCATAGCTTCAAGAATTTAAGCATATAGAGAGGAAACTTGACATTATTGCAATTCCTACAAGCATATGTTCCTCCCTCATAATAATTTTCAGTAGCATCATGAATGAATTCAACAATATAAACAACACCTAAAGCATTCTTTTCATGATCTACAAGCATAAAAAAATTTCTACTCTCCACATAAGCAAACTTTTTCTTTATAGCATACATATCATCACAATAATCATCATAGATAGGAGGCATGCTTTCATCATAGTAAATTTGCTCATCAAAGCTTGGGGGACAAAAAATATCATATTCATCATACATAGCTTCCCCAAGCTTGTGGCTTTGCATATCATTAGCATCATGGATATTCAAGGAATTCATACTAACAACATTGCAATCATGCTCATCATTCAAAGATTTAGTACCAAACATTCTATAGATTTCTTCTTCTAGCACTTGAGCACAATTTTCCTTTCCATCATACTCACGAAAGATATTAAAAAGGTGAAGCGTATGAGACAAACTCAACTCCAGTTTTTTTGTAGTTTTCTAAACTAGTGATAAAAACAAGAAACAAAAATATTCGATTGCAAGATCTAAAGATATACCTTCAAGCACTAACCTCCCCGGCAACGGCGCCAGAAAAGAGCTTGATGTCTACTACACAACCTTCTTCTTGTAGACGTTGTTGGGCCTGCAAGTGCACAGGTTTGTAGGACAGTAGCAAATTTCCCTCAAGTGGATGACCTAAGGTTTATCAATCCGTAGGAGGTGTAGGATGAAGATGGTCTCTCTCAAGCAACCCTGCAACCAAATAACAAAGAGTCTCTTGTGTCCCCAACACACCCAATACAATGATAAATTGTATAGGTGCACTAGTTCGGCGAAGAGATGAAGATACAAGTGCAAAATAGATAGTAGATATAGGTTTTTGTAATCTGAAATAATAAAAACAGCAAGGTAACGAGCGATAAAAGTGAGCGTAAACGGTATTGCAATGGTAGGAAACAAGGCCTAGGGTTCATACTTTCACTAGTGTAAGTTCTCTCAACAATAATAACATAGATAGAACATATGACAAGCCCTCAACATGCGACAAAGAGTCACTCCAAAGCCACTAATAGCGGAGAACAAACATAGAGATTATGGTCGGGTACGAAACCACCACAAAGCTATTCTTTCGGATCGATCTATAAAAGAGTTCGTACTAGAATAACACCTTAAGATACAAATCAACCAAAACCCTAATGTCACCTAGATACTCCATTGTCACCTCAAGTATCCGTGGGCATGATTATACGATATGCATCACACAATCTCAAATTCATCCAACCAACATAAAACTACTTCAAAGAGTGCCCCAAAGATACTACCGGAGAGTCAAGAATGTGTGCCAACCCCTATGCATAGGTTCCCAAGTGTCAAGAAACCCGCAAGTTGATCACCAAAACATACATCAAGTGGCACATGATATCCCATTGTCACCACAGATAATCACGGCAAGACATACATCAAGTGTTCATAAAAGACTCAATCCGATAAGATAACTTCAAAGGGGAAACTCAATTCATCACAAGAGAGTAGAGGGGGAGAAACATCATAAGATCCAACTACAATAGCAAAGCTCGGGATAAATCAAGATCATGCCATAAAGGAACACGAGAGAGAACACGAGAGAGAGAGAGAGAGAGAGATAGAGAGATCAAACACATAGCTACTGGTACATACCCTCAGCCCCGAGGGTGAACTACTCCCTCCTCGTCATGGATAGCGCTGGGATGATGAAGATGGCCTCCGGTGATGGGATCCCCCTCCGGCAGGGTGCCAGAACGGGGTCCCGATTGGTTTTTGGTGGCTACAGAGGCTTGCGGCGGCGGAACTCCTGATCTATCTTCTGTTCTGGAAGTTTTAGGGTACATAGGTATATATGGGTACAGGGGGTACGTCGGTGGACCTCCGGGCTACTCACGAGGTAGGGGGGCGCGCCCAGGGGGGAGGGGCACGCCCTCCACCCTCGTGGACAGCCCGGGGCTCCCCTGGCGTGCACTCCAAGCCCATCAGGTTGGTTTCCTTCCAAAATTAACTTCTCCAGTTGATTTCATTCCGTTTTGACTCCGTCTGATATTCCTTTTCCTCGAAACATTGAAATAGGCATAAAACAGCAAATCTGGGCTGGGCCTCCGGTTAATAGGTTAGTCCCAAAATTAATATAAAAGTGGATAATAAAGCCCAATATTGCCTAAAACAGTAGATAAAGTAGCATGGAGCAATAGATACATTGGAGACGTATCATTACTACGTGTTTTTCCCTGATGATCAGTAGTGGAGCCCAGTTGGGACGATCGGGGATCTAGCATTTGGGGTTATCTTCTTTTCATTTGGTTTTGTCCGTAGTCGGACTATGTGTGTACTCTGAATGATGTATGAATTATGATCTTTGTGTGAAGTGGCAATTGTAAGCCAACTCTATTTATCCCTTTCTTGTTCATTACATGGGATTGTGTGAAAAAACCACAATGCGGTTATGCCTCTAAGTCGTGCCTCGACACGTGGGAGATATAGCCGCATCATGGGAGATATAGCCTCGACATGTTGTATTCGTGTGGCATTGTATGCCTTTTGCATGTATCCCCAACTTTTATGTAATGGTACGATGTAATGATATCCACCTTGCAAAAGCGTCTCCAATATGTGCTTCTATCCTTGGTGGGACCTTCGAGTTCCTTTAGGATAGGGTCGCATATGGGGCGTGACAATTATGCTATTTAATATCCTTCTGATCTTGAGCATGAATATTTTTTGTGAGTAGTTGCCCTTGTTCTTGAGGCCACGGGAGAAGTCATGTTGCAAGTAATCATGTGAATTTGATATTCGTTTGATATTTTGATGATATGTATGTTGTGATTACCTTAGTGGTGTTATGTGAGCATCAACTACATGACACATCACCATCTTCGGGCCTAAGGGAATGCATTGTGGAGTAGTTATTAGATGACAGAAGATTAAACCCTAGTTTATGCGGTATTCCGTAAGGGGCTGATTTGGATCCATATGTTTTTTTTGAAAAGTTGGATGTACCCCAGGCCTATGCATCTGGACGATGCATGCAGCCATTTTATTAATTATTCACAAAGCCTTTACAAGGTAATACATCATTAAGCTTGAAGCCACCATCTTGGCAACATCTGTTGCTACTCTTATCCCCATGATGAAGGGGTGCTGAATGTTTGAGCCTAATACCAAACAGACATCACACAAACACCTAACATCTAATGTCGGATGCCCCATCCAGGCCATAATACCTGGACTGGGTTACACACTGGCCCGGCACACTTTCAATGGGCACCACATGCGCACGCTTCAAGGTCACCTCCTTCATCCATTGATCCATCCTCAGATTAGATACTGACGCATTGACCTTGTCAGGCCTCTGCCATTGACGTCACCACGACGCCAGACATCGTCGTCCTCCTGCACGAGTTCATCACCACCCATAGGACACCGAGTCTCCACTGCGCCACGCTGCTGAGATCCGTCGTCATAGAGGTGTAGGATGAAGCACCGCTCCACCACCTACCGACGCCCAACCACCAAGCCATCCACATGTCCGTCCAGCCGATGAATGTCTCCAAAGATGATGCCCCACGGAGGTGACAACGAAGACATCAACATCATCCGACCCAGGAGGCCCCTCAACGCCTCCAACGAGGGCTACGACACCCACGGTCACCATTGTCAATGGTAGCCTCTTCCATATCTGAGGTTTCCCCCGAAAACAATGGAGCGAGGGACCCCCCACCATCGCCTCCAACAAGGAAAACGACACCCACGGGCGCCGCTGACAATGGTGGCATGCTCGACCACTTCAGTAGCTAGGCCACCATCTCCTCCTCCACTTGATCCACCATCGGGAAGCCACCGCGAGGCAACACCCATCGATCAGATCCCTTTGGACCGACAATGAAGACAACCAAAGGTAGAGGGGGTCACATCGCTACGTGACCGGCACCATGGCCACACACACATCGTCCCGAGGCACCCGATCAAGATCCACCATTACAACCATGCCTCCAAGTCGCGGCGGAGGGACGCCCCGCCACCGCCATCATCCCCCGTACGGGCTTTGTCCAGCCGGGATCCAGCGGCGGAGGAGGGGAGGTAGAGGGGAGGCGGACGGGAGGCATCTGGAGGGGAGGGGTGTTGGGAATCGTTGCATGGAAAACAAAAAAGTTTCTATGCACACGCAATGATCTATCCATGGAGATGCATAGCAACGTGGGGGAGAGTGTATCTACGTACCCTCATAGACCATAAGCGGAAGCGTTTCTCAATGAGGTTGATGTACTCGAACTTCTTCGCGCTTCAACCGATCAAGTACTGAACGCACAACACCTCCGTGTTCTACGCACGTTCAGCTCGGTGACGTACCTCGCCTTCTTGATCCAGCAAGACGTCAAGGTAGTATATGAGTTCCATCAGCACGACGGTGTGGTGACGGTGATGGTGAAGTGATCCTCGCAGGGCTTCGCCTAAGCACTATGAAAATATGACCGGGGTGTAAACGGTGCAGAGGGGGCGCCACACACGGCTAAACAATTGTCTAGGGTGTGCTAGGGCGCCCCCCTTCCACATATATATAGGTGGGAGGGGAGGGGAGAGGCCAGGAGGCGCCCCAAGTAGGACCGAATCCTACTTGGGCTCCTCCCAAGCCCCGCGCCCCCCTGCCATATATATCGGAGGGGGGAAGGAAGGGGGAATCCTATTCCCTTTCTTTCCTTTCCTCCATCCACTTTATTCTCCACCTTGGCCGGCCCATATGGGAGGATGCACCAGGCCCTTGTGGCTGGTGCATTTTCCCTGTTGGCCTATAAGGCCCATATCTTTTGTCGGGGGTGCCCGGAACCCCTTCCAGTGATCCGATATGTACCACCCTCCGGAACACTTCCAGTGTACGAATACCATCGTCCTATATATTAATCTTTACCTCTCGACCATTTAGAGACTCCTCGTCATGTCCGTGATCTCATCCGAGACTCCGATCAATATTCGGTCACAAAATCACATAACTCATATAATACTATATCGTCATCGAATGTTAAGCATGCGGACCCTATAGGTTCGAGAACTATGTTGACATGACCGAGACACCTCTCCGATCAATAACCAATAGCGGAACCTGGATGCCCATATAGGCTCATACATATTCTACGAAGATCTTTATCGGTCGAACCGTTATGACAACATACGTAATTCCCTTTGTCCATCCATATGTTACTTGCCCGAGATCCGATCATCGGTATCTTCATACCTAGTTCAATCTCGTTATCGGCAAGTATCTTTACTCGTTCAGTAATACATCACCTCATGACTAACTCCTTAGTCATTTGCTTGCAAGCTTATGATGTGTATTACCGAGAGGCCCGAGAGATACCTCTTCGATACTCGGAGTGACAAATCCTAATCTCGGTCTATGCCAACTCAACAAACACCTTCGGAGATACCTGTAGAGCATCTTTATAATCACCCAGTTACGTTGTGTCATTTCATAGCACACAAGGCATTCCTCCGGTATCCGGGAGTTGCATAATCTCATAGTCGAAGGAATATGTATTTGACATGAAGAAAGCAATAGCAATAAAACTGAAAGATCATAATGCTGACCATATAGATCGGTCTTGTCCATCACGTCATTCTCCTAATGATGTGATCCCGTTATCAAATGACAACTAATGTTAATGGTTAGGAAACCTTAACCATCTTTGATCAACGAGCTAGTCTAGTAGTGGCTCACTAGGGACACGGTGTTCGTTTATGTATTCACACATGTATCAAGGTTTCCGATCAATACAATTCTAGCATGAATAATAAACTTTTATCATAAATAAGGAAATATAAAATAACAACTTTATTATTGCGGCATATTTCCTTCAGTCTCCCACTTGCACTAGAGCCAATAATCTAGATTACATTTTAATGAATCTAACACCCATGGAGTCTTGGTGCAAATCTTGTTTTGCTCGCGGAAGAGGCTTAGTCAACAGGTCTGCTACATTCAGATCCGTATGTATTTTGCAAATCTCTATGTATCCCTCCTTGACTTGTTCACGGATGGAGTTGAAGCGTCTCTTGATGTGTTTGGTTCTCTTGTGAAATCTGGATTCTTTTGCCAAGGCAATTGCTCCAGTATTGTCACAAAAGATTTTCATTGGACCCGATGCACTAGGTATTACACCTAGATCGGATATGAACTCCTTCATCCAGACTCCTTCATTTGCTGCTTCCGAAGGAGCTATGTACTCCGCTTCACACGTAGATCCCGCCATCACGCTCTGCTTGGAACTACACAACTGACAGCTCCACCATTCAATATAAATACGTATCCGGTTTGTGACTTAGAGTCATCCAGATCAGTGTCAAAGCTAGCAGCAACGTAACCATTTACGATGAGCTCTTTGTCACCTCCATAAATGAGAAACATATCCTTGGTCCTTTTCTGGTACTTCAGGATGTTCTTGACTGATGTCCAGTGATCCACTCCTGGATTACTTTGGTACCTCCCTGCCGGACTTATGGCAAGGCACACATTAGGTCTGGTACACATCATAGCATACATGATAGTACCTACGGCTGAGGCATAGTGAATGACTTTCATTTTCTCTCTATCTTATGCAAGGGTCGGGCTTTGAGTTTGACTCAACTTCACACCTTGAAACATAGACAAAAACCCTTTCTTTGACTGATCCATTTTGAACTTCTTAAACTTTGTCAAGGTATGTGCATTGTGAAAGTCCTATGAAGTGTCTTGATCTATCTCTATAGATCTTGATGCCCAATATATAATCAACATCATTGAAAAACTCTTATTCAAGTATCCTTTTATGCTATCTAGAAATTATACATCATTTCCAATCAACAATATGTCATCTATACATATAATATCATAAATGCTACAGAGCTCCCAGTCACTTTCTTGTAAATAAGGCTTCACCAAAAGTCTGTATAAAACCATATACTTTGATCACCTCATCAAAGCGTATATTCCAATTCTGAGATGCTTGCACCGGTCCATAGATGGATCGCTGGAGTTTGCACAATTTGTTAGCACCTTTAGGATCGACAAAACCTTCTGGTTGCATCATATACAACTCTTCTTTAAGAAATCCATTAATGAATGCAGTTTTGACGTCCATTTGCCAGATTTCATAATCATAAAATGCGGCAATTGCTAACATGATTTGGATGGACTTAAGCATCACTACGGGTGAGAAAGTCTCATCATAGTCAACCCCTTGAACTTGTCGAAAACTTTTTGTGACAAGTGTGACGCCCCCAATTCAATCATACAGTAATCATACACGCAAATGTGTACAATCAGAATCATGGACTCACGGGAAGATATCACAACACAACTCTAGACACAAATTAAAATAATACAAGCTTTATATTACAAGCCAGGGGCCTCGAGGGCTCGAATACATCAGCTCAAATACAAACAAGTCAGCGGAAGCAATCATATCTGAGTACAAACATGAGTTAAACAAGATTGTCTTAAGAAGGCTAGCACAAAAGCAACATCAATCGAAAAGGCAAGGCCTCCTGCCTGGGAGCCTCCTAATTACTCCTAGTCGTCGGCAGCTTCTACATAGTAGTAGGCACCCTCAGTGTAGTAGCATTCGTCGTCGAAGGTGGCGTCTGGATCCTAGGCTCCACCATATGGTTGCAGCATCTGAGAAGAATGGAAAGATGTGGAAAAGGGGGAGAAAAACAACCGTGAGTACTCATCCAAAGTACTCGCAAGCAAGGATCTACACTACATATGCATCGGTATCAATGAAATGGGTAGTATCTGTGGATTCAACTGCAGAATGCCAAAAGAGGAGGGGGAAAGCCTAGCCTATCGAAGACTAGCATCTTCAAGCAGCTCCAAGCATGTTGCAGCTATCAGAAGAGTATAGTATAGCAGTTTAGATTTAACAAACATGTTGTAGAAATAACGCCCAGAGATCCTTCCCTGACTCCCTGTGGGAAAGCAATCTCGGAGCCACATATCCATTCATGCCTCAGCATTCAGTATCCAGTTCTAGTCGTATCGATTGGGATACAACTCCGAGTGTCCATTACCGTAGGACAGGCTATGCATAGATTAGTTCTCCCCTGCAGGGGTGCACCAACTTACCCACCACGCTTGATTAACTCCGTCCAGACACACTTTTCTGGGTCATGCCCGACCTCGGCCAAACGATACGCCGCAATCCGACCTAGGCCTAATAGAGAGGTCAACATGCCAGACTAAATCTATGCCCCAGGGGTCTTGGGCCATCGCCCCGGGAACTCCTTCATGTTGCATGGGCGGCCGGTGAGCAGACCTAGCCCCCTTTATACAAGGCGAGGCGTTCCAGTCCAACCCGGCACGCGCCGCTCAGTCGCTGATGTCTATTAAGCTTCGGCCTATGCATACAACGCAGAGTACCCATATTATTCCCACGTTATGTTAAGTGCTATCGGGCCAGAGGCTCACTCGGATCAAATATCCAAACCGTTAGTGAATTAGGAGCGTGCAGTAACGAGCAGAGACTCATGACCGATGTGACCTCGTCGCCCCGTCTCGTGGACTTGCGGCAAGGGCTAAGAATGCCCGACCACTCCATGTAGTTATCTCGCGGGCACGCTCCAGGTCAACTCGTCTCCACATCACTCGCATCACATGCTCGTGTGGGTACCCCATAGGGACGACCTGTCTTTATCCACTTTAATCGGTAACAATAGTAATGTAAAGGCAATCCGTGTGGCTACGACATGAAGAAGGGAACCTGAGGGATCACCCTCTTTGGATTCCCACCTGATGTAAACATCAAGGCGAATGTAAGAAAAATCACCCTCGAGGTTCACACTTGAGGTGTTGCACGACAACATCGTTATCGGAAGTGGAAAAGGAGGAACTACCCTCGGTGACCACGACCAGGTAGCTGCTCCACAGAGTTAGCATCAGAAGTGCTAGTGAGGTATCACCCTCGGCACTCGATAGTAATGTTGCAGTGTCGTACAACTAAGGGGAGTGTTGTGCGGTGTCGGGGCCTGCTCTTCAATCCCGTTGATTGGGTCTTCTAATAATCCAGTGGGGCAGTTGGGTCAACATGGGGTCTCTGATGGGTCTCTAACCAGTCTATACTAAGCAGTTTAGGATAAACAGGTAGGTAACAATAGCAGGTTACAAGATCAGGCTATGCATCAGAATAGGTAAAGGAGTAGCAGCAACAATTTCTAATGCAAGCATAAGAGAGAAGAGAATAGGCGATATCGGAATGTTCAAAGGGGGGGTGCTTGCTTGGTTGCTCAGCGGCAAAGGCTGGGTCGTCAGTGACGTAGTCGATCACAGGGACAACATCGGTCTCGGGGTCTACCAGAGAGAAGAGGGGGAAGAAACAGATAAATACACAGCAATCATATGCAACACAGAGTATGCTATGCTAACGTGCAATGCAGGTTTGCCTAAAGATATGTCTAAGTAATATTAGTTATTTTAGGTTTTAAGTTGGATTTATTAACCGGTTCACATGTGATATTCATCTACCGGAAACGGGCTAAAAGTTACGGATTCACCTATGTAGAGGGTTCCGACATGGAAATAGACGACACGATCAGATTCGTCTCGTCGTTCTGAGCAACTTTCATGTACAAAGTTTTTCGATCAGAGCTACGGTTTATTTTCTACGGATTTATATAGATTTAAACATTTTTTCTAAATTTATTTAATTTTAACAGAAAAGGAGTTATGACGTCAACATGACTAGGGAATGACGTCAGCAGTCAACTAGTTAGTTGACCAGGTCAAACCTCACCTGCGGGTCCAGTGGGACCTGCATGTCACTGACTGAGCTAATTAAACAGGGTTAGATTATACTAATTAATCTAATTAGTGTGTGGGGCCTACTAGTCAGTGGGTGATTATCACTTAAATTAATTTAACTAATTAACTAAAAAATTTTATTTAGCTAAATTAGTTAAATTAGGCGGGACCCACATGTCGGTGACACGAGGCCAGCTCAGTCAGTGTTGACTAGGTCAACAGGTCAACGAGACCCAATCGTCAGCGACATAGGGGCTCCCACACGTCAGGCCATGTCAGCGGTGGCCGGTGACTCACCGGAACCTCGCCGGCGAGCGCGTTTCGCGGTGGTGCAGCCTCGGGTGTGGTCGGATTTCGTGCACAGGTGATACGTGTCCAACGTATCTATAATTTATTATTGTTCCATGCTATTATATTATCTATTTTGGATGTTTAATGGGCTTTATTATGCACTTCTATATTATTTTTGGGACTAACCTATTAACCGGAGGCCCAGTGCAAATTGCTGTTTTTTTGCCTATTTCAGTGTTTCGCAGAAAAGGAATATCAAACGGAGTCCAAACGGAATGAAACCATCGGGGGAATCATTTTTGGAATAAACGCAATCCAGGAGACTTGGAGTGGACGTCAAGGAAGCAACGAAGCGGCCACAAGGTAGGAGGGCACGCCCCCCACCCTCGTGGGCCCCTCGTGGTTCCACCAACCTACTTCTTTCGCCTATATATACTCATATACCCCGAAAACATCCAGGAGCACCACGAAACCCTATTTCCACCGCCGCAACCTTCTGTACCCATGAGATCCCATCTTGGGGCCTTTTCCGGTGCTCCGCCGGAGGGGGAATCGATCACGGGGGGCTTCTACATCAACACCATAGCCTCTCCGATGATGTGTGAGTAGTTTACCACAGACCTTCGGGTTCATAGTTATTATCTAGATGGCTTTTTCTCTCTCTTTGATTCTCAATACAAAGTTCTCCTCGATCTTCTTGGAGATCTATGAAAGTGCAACTATCCCTAGGTGGTTTTGGTAATTCATAACAACATATAGCTCATTGAGCTAATGCTATTCCAAGACTATTATTTCAGGAAAGCTCAATGAATGGCATGGCATGGATGATGAAAGTGGATCCCTCAAAATACTAATGACAAAGGATTGGCTCAAGCTCAAAAGCTCAAGACTCTTCATTTTACATTTTAGTGATCCAAGATCACATTGAGTCTATAGGAAAAGCCAATACTATCAAGGAGGGATGAGGTGTTGCTTAATGTGTGAGGAGCACTCGGAGTCCCCGATTCGTCATAGACTTAAACTTCCAAAACTTCTTTGTGATTCTCGGTCTGACTGATTCCTCCTTTTCGGTTCCTCCGAGATCACTAAGTCGATCTAGGTTTTCAATCTCGGTGCAACCGATTTGAACTTTTCGGTCACACCGAGTTGCTGTAACTGTACACAGTTATGCATCTCGGTGCCACCGAGTTGTTCCACTCGGTCACACCGACAGGGTCGGGCTATATATAGTCACGGGAAAAAATTTGGAAATTTCTCCGAACCTCTTCACCCGTGCAATAGCTCGCTCTGTCATCATGGTCTCCGGATCGTCTCCTCGTTGCCAGCCGCCTCCTATCGCTGGTCTCCACCGCCGTCAATGGATTTCACCCCCGCCGTTGCCGCCGTAGCGAGTTCATCGCCAAGCTAGGGTATGGACTCGATCACAGTGCTATCCTCGTCCGATTCCTAGCACATTGTGTTCTTAATGATTCTTGCCACGATTGAAACACTCCTATCCAGTCAATGCAATCCTTAGATTAGATGAGATTTGAAAATTTAGGGTTAGGTTTCCGCCGAAACCATGTCGGACCCACCGAGTTGAAAAACTCGGTCCCACCGATTTGGCTAATGCCATTGCACTAGTAACTCTCAGTCTGACCGAGAATTGCTAATCGGTGAGACCGATTTTAGGACTTTGTGAAACCCTAGCAGTCTCGATGCCACCGAACTGTGACTCGGTCCAACCGAGTTCATCAGTTTAGGTTCCAAAACTGCTTCGGTATCACCGAGTTTGAAAATCGGTTGATCCGAAATGCTTTATGTGGAAAACTAAAACTGAATTTTTGAATCATTCTTTTGCAAAAATCTCTACATTTTGTGATGCTCATCCACTCTATCTCATCTATAACTCTTCACAGGGCCAACAGTCAGTGATTTACAGCATGTCAGACCAAAGTGACAGTCAGAACAGGTCAGATGAGCAGATGCACATGAGTGAGGGCACTAGTCCCTCTAGCACTTCAGATGAAGGCAGCAGGAGCACCCCAAGCAACCTGCCTAAAGCTGCCACCAGGACAAGGAAGAAGAGAACCTCAGATTCTGAGGATGAGGATTATAGAGCAGAAGAGGATGAGGCTACTTCCAAGAAAGTAGAGCTCAAAAAGAAGTTCATCTCAACTGCAGTAAAGCCAGGCATGAAGATTAAAAGGCCTGCAGGAAGACAACCAATGTCCAAAGCCAGAGTCTCCACTCAAATTCCTTTGGAATCCCAATCCAAAGAGGCTGCTGCAGAAGGAAAGAAAAGGAAGGAAAGGGTCAAAAAGACCATAGCCAGAGTTGTTGGGCAACCTTCCATGATGGAAGAGGAAGAAGAGGTTGCTGCACCAGCACCCAAGGCACAAAAGCTTATGGGTGATGCAATTAAGTCAGGGGCTGCAACATCAAAGCCCAAGGAAGCACCCAAAGCTTCCCCCAAGACCAAGCTTGCACCAAAGAGGAATACCAGGAGTATTCCAGCTGCTGAGAAGAACAAGGCCCCAGTGCCTGAAGTTGCTGATGAGGAAGATGAAGAAGGACAAGTCCTGAGGAAGCTCAAGCCCAAGATACCAGACCATAATGATGCCCATCCTGTGGCTGAGGACATGAACATCAGAAGAGACTCAGGATTGAGGCTATGGAGGATGATAGATCCATATGCCACAAGGAGAAGGACTGCTGTTGATTATAGGTTCCATACAAAGGAACAGCAGGACTTCTATGAGACAATTTTGTTGGACAATAAGCCCATAGTGTGTGATATGAGGTGGGTCAACTGGACCTACATGAAAGAAAATTAAGAACGCTATCCTGGAGTGCAAGACAGTTTTGTTGCATGTGGAGTTGCAGATTTTGTTGGGCAAAAGCTCACCAACTGGAATGATGAACTCATTGTGCAATTCTACTCCACAACACACTTCTACCCAGATGGGAGGATAATTTGGATGTCAGAAGGTACAAGGTACCAGTCAACCGTTGAGGAGTGGGAAAAACTGATCAATGCCCCAAAGGAGAGTGAAGATGACTTGGATGTCTATGCCAAGAAGAAGATGGACCACAATTCCATGGCACACATGTACAAGGAGATCCCAGACAAAGCTCTAGAGACTTTCTCCTTTGGATCATTCCACTTTCTTCTGTCAGGGCTGCCTACAATCAACTGGATCCTAAGGCACACTCTTTTGCCTAAATCTGGTGACCACAACATGATTAGAGGGCATGCAATCAACGTGTTGCATTTGTTTGATGTGCCTCAGAAATTCAAGGTCATGAGCCTTATGGTTGAGACCATTAAGAGGACAGCAGCAGATCAAAAGAGAAGCTGTGGATATGCCCCTCAGATTCAGGAGTTGATTAACTCAAAGATGGGCACGGGAAAATATCTATTTGATAAGGAACATTTTCCTCTTTATCCAGACTTTGAGGACAATCAGGTTGTCATGACTGAGAATGAACCATCATCAGTACAAGCTCAAGAGAAGAAGGAGAAGGCAAAGAAAGAGAAGGCTGCCAAGATGCCAACTCAAGAGGGGGCATCTGAGTACTTTTTGAAGAACAAGCAGGAGCAGCTTGGTTACTTGATAGCATCAACACTGAGGATTGAGAAGGGATTGGCCACCCTAACTCAAAACCAGGAGAGCTTGGAAAGAATCATGGAACAAAAATTCTATGATCTAGATGTCAAAGTAACTGAGATTCAGTCAGTTATGGAGCAGCTACAGGATGACATGCAGGAGAGGAAGGGAAAGACTACCACTAATGTATTTTCCAGAGTACCTAGAGCTCAGAGGTCAGCTGCAGTGCCTGTGCCAGACACCAGAGCCACATCATCTGCACCAGCTACAACTCCTACAGCTCCAGTGCAACCAGCTCCAGCACCAACTCCTCCAGCTCCCTCTACATCAACTGAAGCCTTCATCCAAGGAGCCATCTCTACACCACCACCTGAAGATCAAGCCTGAGAGTCGATCTAGCACTATGCATTTTCTATGAACTTTTTGGTAACTTGTTGCCAAAGGGGGAGAAAAATGTATAGATCATAGGCTTCGAGAGAGAGGGAGTGTTGCTTTTGTTCTCTCTTGCTTTGGTGGTTAAACTTTGTTTGCTTTTGATTGCTTGAGATACTATGTTGTTTTTGTGAGACATTGATGATCATGTGTTTGATCATAAGCTACACTTATGCATGTTTGATGATATTATCTTATCTATCCATATGTGATCATTCAGTTTGCTTGGTGATGAGTGCATGTATTCAATCTTTATCATTTTGAGCGCTCCAACAAGATGTATGTGACATGGAAGAGTAACCCATGAGCCTAATTCCTTGTGCATTTGCAGTCCAAAGCAAATCTTAAACTATGCACAAATTTAGGGGGAGCTCTTGCTTATCACATACTTCTCAAAGCGATGATGTTTTTCAATCTTATTATCATTTGTCGAAGCTTTGATCTATATGTTGTCATCAATTACCAAAAAGGGGGAGATTGAAAGTGCAACTATCCCTAGGTGGTTTTGGTAATTCATAACAACATATAGCTCATTGAGCTAATGCTATTCCAAGACTATTATTTCAGGAAAGCTCAATGAATGGCATGGCATGGATGATGAAAGTGGATCCCTCAAAATACTAATGACTAAGGATTGGCTCAAGCTCAAAAGCTCAAGACTCTTCATTTTACATTTTAGTGATCCAAGATCACATTGAGTCTATAGGAAAAGCGAATACTATCAAGGAGGGATGAGGTGTTGCTTAATGAGCCTCTTGCTTCATGTGCTTGGTGTTATGCTCCAAAAACCCTCAACTACTTTCTCACATCCACAAATGACCTAAACCTAAAGCCAAAATCGGTCACACCAATTCTTCCTATCCGGCGCCACCGAGTTCATATGTCATAGCCACTGCCACAAACCCTAGGCAAATCGGTCCTACCGATAGGGATCTCGGTCTCACCGAGATGGGATTGTAATCTCTCTGTTTCCCTTCGTAACGTTTTGGTCTAACCGAAGTGAGCGGTCGGTCCCACCAAGATTGCAATGTAAACTCTCTATTTCCCTTTTGTAACATTTCGGTCTCACCAAAAAGAGCAAATCGGTCCCACCGAGTTTACCTGACCAACTCTCTGGAAAGCTTATTACCAAAATTGGTCTCACCGAGTTTGTGTAATCGGTCTTACCGAGATTACATTATGCCCTAACCCTGACCATATCGGTCTTACCGAGTTGCATTTCGGTCCAACCAAAAATCCTAACGGTCACTAGGTTTACTGAATTGGTCCGACAGAGTTTGATGATTCGGTCCCACCGAGTTTGGTAAATTGTGTGTAACGGTTAGATTTTGTGTGGAGGCTATATATACCCCTCCACCTCCTCTTCATTCGTGGAGAGAGCCATCAGAACAAACCTACACTTCCAACTTACCATTTCTGAGAGAGAACCACCTACTCATGTGTTGAGGCCAAGATATTCCATTCCTACCATATGAATCTTGATCTCTAGCCTTCCCCAAGTTGCTTTCCACTCAAATCTTCTTTCCACCAGATCCAAAACCTATGAGAGAGAGTTGAGTGTTGGGGAGACTATCATTTGAAGCACAAGAGCAAGGAGTTCATCATCAACGCACCATTTGTTACTTCTTGGAGAGTGGTGTCTCCTAGATTGGATAGGTGTCACTTGGGAGCCTCCGACAAGATTGTGGAGTTGAACCAAGGAGTTTGTAAGGGCAAGGAGATCGCCTACTTTGTGAAGATCTACCGCTAGTGAGGCAAGTCCTTCGTGGGCGACAGCCATGGTGGGATAGACAAGGTTGCTTCTTCGTGGACCCTTCGTGGGTGGAGCCCTCCGTGGACTCGCGCAACCGTTACCCTTCGTGGGTTGAAGTCTCCATCAACGTAGATGTATGATAGCACCACCTATCGGAACCACGCCAAAAACATCCGTGTCTCCAATTGCATTTGAATCCTCCAAACCCTTCCCTTTACTTTCTTGCAAGTTGCATGCTTTAATTTCCGCTGCCTATATTCTCTTTGCATGCTTGCTTGAATTGTATGATGATTGCTTGACTTGTCCTAAGATAGCTAAAATCTGCCAAACTCTAAAATTGGGAAAAGGCTAAGTTTTTAATTGGTCAAGTAGTCTAATCACCCCCCCTCTAGACATACTTAAAGGTCCTACAAGTGGTATCAGAGCCTTGGTCTCCATTTGCTTTGATTTCCATAGCTTTTGGTGGTCATGGCCTTGGTTTCACAACCTAGGAGAGTATGGCGTCTAGTGAGGGAAATTACCATTGTAGAGGTCCTTAATTTGATGGTACTAATTTTGCTAGTTGGAAGCATAAGATGAAAATGCATATTCTCGGACATAACCCCGCCGTTTGGGCAATTATTTGTATTGGCTTGCAAGGTGAATTCTTTGATGGGAGAGACCCGAACCGTGAAGCTAATGCGGAAGAATTGAAGATGCTGCAATACAACGCTCAAGCTTGTGATATCATCTTCAACGGATTGTGCCCCGAAGAATTCAACAAAATCAGTCGTCTTGAGAATGCAAAGGAAATTTGGGATACTTTGATTGATATGCATGAAGGTACCGACTCCGTCAAGGAATCCAAGTTGGATGTGCTCCAAAGTCAGCTTGACAAGTTCAAAATGAAGGATGGTGAAGGTGTCGCTGAAATGTACTCTAGGCTTGCACTTATCACAAATGAGATTGCCGGCTTAGGGAGTGAAGAGATGACCGACATATTCATCATCAAGAAGATCCTAAGAGCATTGGATGGAAAGTATGATACCGTGTGCACATTGATCCAAATGATGCCAAACTACAAAGATCTCAAGCCAATGGAAGTCATTGGAAGAATTGTTGCTCATGAGATGTCACTTAAGGATAAGGAGGAACTTCACAACAAGTCAAGTGGTGCTTACAAAGCCTCATGTGAAGCCCCCACATCATCAAGTGATAAACAAACCTTCAATGAAGAATTGAGCTTAATGGTGAAGAACTTCAACAAATTCTACAATAGTAGAAGCAAAGAAAGAAGCCCCAAGTCAAGGTCTTACAATGAAAAAAGATCTTCTAGTCAAGAGCGAAATTTCTACAATTGTGGGAGACCCAGACACTATTGCAATGAGTGTACGGCACCCTACAAAAGAAGAGAAGATTCTCCAAAAAGAAGAAGCAAAAGAGAAGAATCACCACCAAGAGAGAGGAGGAGTAGAGATGATCATTATGAACGAAGACCCTCACGGAGAAGCAAGGATTCGGAAAGGAAGGACAAGTCATTAACTAGCTACACAAGACAAAGACATCAAGCTCATGTTGGTGAATGGGTATCCGGTTCCAACTCCGACCATCACTCCGAGAGAAGCTATCACTCTGACTCTGAATATACTCAAGATGAAGGTGTTTCCGGTCTAGCACTTGTGTCAACCAACTCCTATGACATATTTGACTCACCAAATGAAGGAATTGGAAGATGCTTCATGGCCAAAGGTCCAAAGGTAACACATCCCGAGTATGTTGATTTCAATAGTGATGAAGATGACTTGCTTGTGGATGATGATTTACTTGTTGACAACTCTAGTGATGAATACTACGATGAAACGTCAATTAATCATGCTAATCAAGATAAAACGAATGACAATGATAAGGAGAAGATTGAGCTTCTAACTAAAGAACTAAACACTCTTAAGTTGGCTCATGAAACTATCTTCGAAGATCATCAAGAACTTTTAAGGGCTCATGAGAAGGTACGCTTTGAAAAGCTCAATCTTGAGCAAGAGCATGAGTTCTTAAAAGCAATCAATGATGATCCCCGCAAGAAAAGTTCTTCTTACATTGCCAAGTGTTTACTCTTATCTACTTACATGCCTCAAGTCAAGTCTAGTAACAAGTACAAGAAAGATACTTCCTCTAGTAGTAACAATAATAATGACAAGTCCAATATTGTTGCTTCTAGTAGTTCTCTTGATTCCACTAATGATTCTCTTAGCCAAGTTACACTTGAGCAAGAAAATAGCATATTGAAGGGAATTATAGAGAAAGGTGTATACAAGAGCCTTGTCGGGAGTAAGCAATTCGAGGAAATTGTACGCAAGCAAGGAAGGCACCGGAAGAATCAAGGTGTTGGTTTTGAACAAAAGTTCAATGCCAATGGAGTTGAGTGGGAAGAAGATCAATACCCCAAGACGAAGTTTGTTCCTCAACAAGAGAAGTATGATCCTAGTTCCTTCAAAGGAACACAAGCACAAGATGATCTTCCACCACAAGACCACAAGAACAAAGGCACGGACAAGCTTCAAGAAGAGATTGATGCATTTGAAGAAGCACCTAAGGCCTTGGTCAAGTGGGTTCCCAAGACTACGTCAAGTTCTACTTCATCAAGTACAACTACAACTCCAAGGATTCCCATCAAGATGATGTGGATCCCGAAGAAGAAGAACTAGAGAGTTCTTGAGGGTGACTCCGCCAACATTCTTCACTCATATCTTTTTGGCAACAACAAGTGCAATCAACTTCCACATCTTGCACTAGTTCAAGGAGTCACAAACCCTCATGTTGGTAAGGCAAGGGACAAGGTAACCTAATGATTTCATGGACATTATCTTGTGTGTGCATCACTCTATGTCTATGGATATTCTTGTTTGTTCCTTGTGGGACTAACCCATGTAGGTATGTTGAAAGTGCAACTCACTCCAAAGGATTGCTCCAAATGATCTACATCAACCTTGAGCATCCACATCTTCAACACCTACATGAAGTCATCATCGACAAAACCCAAGGTTAGTTCATCCCTCTAAAAAGGGATCTCACATCTAGGGGGAGCTTAACTCTAAGAATTGAGTCAAAGCAACTCTAATGGTGTGAACACATCAATGCATTATGTAAAAGTGGTAACCCCATTAAGTTTAAACGATGAGTATGACCTATGATCAAATGTTTTCATTTGACTCCTAAGTCAATATACTCATATATAGATGACCTAGTCATCGCCAATTGTTTGATAGATGCTAGAATTGGTTGTGCATGTTTTGCCACATATTTCATTTGCCATCTTATTGTGTGAGCATGTTGGTGCATATTTTACTCATTCGAGGACATCCACTTGTTGTTTTGATTGTTTGGTTCTTTTTCTTTTTGCCAAGTGGATGGACAAGAATGACTAAGAACCTTCTCTAGCTATCTATGCTTTTCTCGTCTCAAACTCTATTCATGATACATCACAAAATTTGATCAAGTCAGATTTGAACCACTCTGTGTGAGGAGCACTTGGAGTCCCCGATTCGTCATAGACTTAAACTTCCAAAACTTCTTTGTGATTCTTGGTCTGACTGATTCCTCCTTTTCGGTTCCTCCGAGATCACTAAGTCGATCTAGGTTTTCAATCTCGGTGCAACCGATTTGAACTTTTCGGTCACACCGAGTTGCTGTAACTGTACACAGTTATGCAACTCGGTGCCACCGAGTTGTTCCACTCGGTCACACTGACAGGGTCGGGCTATATATAGTCACGGGAAAAAAATTGGAAATTTCTCCGAACCTCTTCACCCGTGCAATAGCTCGCTCTGTCATCATGGTCTCCGGATCGTCTCCTCGTTGCCAGCCGCCTCCTATCGCTGGTCTCCACCGCCGTCAATGGATTTCACCCCCGCCGTTGCCGCCGTAGCGAGTTCATCGCCAAGCTAGGGTATGGACTCGATCACAGTGCTATCCTCGTCCGATTCCTAGCACATTGTGTTCTTAATGATTCTTGCCACGATTGAAACACTCCTATCCAGTCAATGCAATCCTTAGATTAGATGAGATTTGAAAATTTAGGGTTAGGTTTCCGCCGAAACCATGTCGGACCCACCGAGTTGAAAAACTCGGTCCCACCGATTTGGCTAATGCCATTGCACTAGTAACTCTCGGTCTGACCGAGAATTGCTAATCGTGAGACCGATTTTAGGACTTTGTGAAACCCTAGCAGTCTCGATGCCACCGAACTGTGACTCGGTCCAACCGAGTTCATCAGTTTAGGTTCCAAAACTGCTTCGGTATCACCGAGTTTGAAAATCGGTTGATCCGAAATGCTTTATGTGGAAAATTAAAACTGAATTTTTGAATCATTCTTTTGCAAAAATCTCTACATTTTGTGATGCTCATCCACTCTATCTCATCTATAACTCTTCACAGGGCCAGCAGTCAGTGATTTACAGCATGTTAGACCAAAGTGACAGTCAGAACAGGTCAGAAGAGCAGATGCACATGAGTGAGGGCACTAGTCCCTCTAGCACTTCAGATGAAGGCAGCAGGAGCACCCCAAGCAACCTGCCTAAAGCTGCCACCAGGACAAGGAAGAAGAGAACCTCAGATTCTGAGGATGAGGATTATAGAGCAGAAGAGGATGAGGCTACTTCCAAGAAAGTAGAGCTCAAAAAGAAGTTCATCTCAATTGCAGTAAAGCCAGGCATGAAGATTAAAAGGCCTGCAGGAAGACAACCAATGTCCAAAGCCAGAGTCTCCACTCAAATTCCTTTGGAATCCCAATCCAAAGAGGCTGCTGCAGAAGGAAAGAAAAGGAAGGAAAGGGTCAAAAAGACCATAGCCAGAGTTGTTGGGCAACCTTCCATGATGGAAGAGGAAGAAGAGGTTGCTGCACCAGCACCCAAGGCACAAAAGCTTATGGGTGATGCAATTAAGTCAGGGGCTGCAACATCAAAGCCCAAGGAAGCACCCAAAGCTTCCCCCAAGCCCAAGCTTGCACCAAACAGGAATACCAGGAGTATTCCAGCTGCTGAGAAGAACAAGGCCCCAGTGCCTGAAGTTGCTGATGAGGAAGATGAAGAAGGGCAAGTCCTGAGGAAGCTCAAGCCCAAGATACCAGACCATAATGATGCCCATCCTGTGGCTGAGGACATGAACATCAGAAGAGACTCAGGATTGAGGCTATGGAGGATGATAGATCCATATGCCACAAGGAGAAGGACTGCTGTTGATTATAGGTTCCATACAAAGGAACAGCAGGACTTCTATGAGACAATTTTGTTGGACAATAAGCCCATAGTGTGTGATATGAGGTGGGTCAACTGGACCTACATGAAAGAAAATTAAGAACACTATCCTGGAGTGCAAGACAGTTTTGTTGCATGTGGAGTTGCAGATTTTGTTGGGCAAAAGCTCACCAACTGGAATGATGAACTCATTGTGCAATTCTACTCCACAACACACTTCTACCCAGATGGGAGGATAATTTGGATGTCAGAAGGTACAAGGTACCAGTCAACCGTTGAGGAGTGGGAAAAACTGATCAATGCCCCAAAGGAGAGTGAAGATGACTTGGATGTCTATGCCAAGAAGAAGATGGACCACAATTCCATGGCACACATGTACAAGGAGATCCCAGACAAAGCTCTAGAGACTTCCTCCTTTGGATCATTCCACTTTCTTCTGTCAGGGCTGCCTACAATCAACTGGATCCTAAGGCACACTCTTTTGCCTAAATCTGGTGACCACAACATGATTAGAGGGCATGCAATCAACGTGTTGCATTTGTTTGATGTGCCTCAGAAATTCAAGGTCATGAGCCTTATGGTTGAGACCATTAAGAGGACAGCAGCAGATCAAAAGAGAAGCTGTGGATATGCCCCTCAGATTCAGGAGTTGATTAACTCAAAGATGGGCACAGGAAAATATCTATTTGATAAGGAACATTTTCCTCTTTATCCAGACTTTGAGGACAATCAGGTTGTCATGACTGAGAATGAACCATCATCAGTACAAGCTCAAGAGAAGAAGGAGAAGGCAAAGAAAGAGAAGGCTGCCAAGATGCCAACTCAAGAGGGGGCATCTGAGTACTTTTTGAAGAACAAGCAGGAGCAGCTTGGTTACTTGATAGCATCAACACTGAGGATTGAGAAGGGATTGGCCACCCTAACTCAAAACCAGGAGAGCTTGGAAAGAATCATGGAACAAAAATTCTATGATCTAGATGTCAAAGTAACTGAGATTCAGTCAGTTATGGAGCAGCTACAGGATGACATGCAGGAGAGGAAGGGAAAGACTACCACTAATGTATTTTCCAGAGTACCTAGAGCTCAGAGGTCAGCTGCAGTGCCTGTGCCAGACACCAGAGCCACATCATCTGCACCAGCTACAACTCCTACAGCTCCAGTGCAACCAGCTCCAGCACCAACTCCTCCAGCTCCCTCTACATCAACTGAAGCCTTCATCCAAGGAGCCATCTCTACACCACCACCTGAAGATCAAGCCTGAGAGTCGATCTAGCACTATGCATTTTCTATGAACTTTTTGGTAACTTGTTGCCAAAGGGGGAGAAAAATGTATAGATCATAGGCTTCGAGAGAGAGAGAGTGTTGCTTTTGTTCTCTCTTGCTTTGGTGGTTAAACTTTGTTTGCTTTTGATTGCTTGAGATACTATGTTGTTTTTGTGAGACATTGATGATCATGTGTTTGATCATAAGCTACACTTATGCATGTTTGATGATATTATCTTATCTATCCATATGTGATCATTCAGTTTGCTTGGTGATGAGTGCATGTATTCAATCTTTATCATTTTGAGCGCTCCAACAAGATGTATGTGACATGGAACAGTAACCCATGAGCCTAATTCCTTGTGCATTTGCAGTCCAAAGCAAATCTTAAACTATGCACAAATTTAGGGGGAGCTCTTGCTTATCACATACTTCTCAAAGCGATGATGTTTTTCAATCTTATTATCATTTGTCGAAGCTTTGATCTATATGTTGTCATCAATTACCAAAAAGGGGGAGATTGAAAGTGCAACTATCCCTATGTGGTTTTGGTAATTCATAACAACATATAGCTCATTGAGCTAATGCTATTCCAAGACTATTATTTCAGGAAAGCTCAATGAATGGCATGGCATGGATGATGAAAGTGGATCCCTCAAAATACTAATGACTAAGGATTGGCTCAAGCTCAAAAGCTCAAGACTCTTCATTTTACATTTTAGTGATCCAAGATCACATTGAGTCTTTAGGAAAAGCCAATACTATCAAGGAGGGATGAGGTGTTGCTTAATGAGCCTCTTGCTTCATGTGCTTGGTGTTATGCTCCAAAAACCCTCAACTACTTTCTCACATCCACAAATGACCTAAACCTAAAGCCAAAATCGGTCACACCAATTCTTCCTATCCGGCGCCACCGAGTTCATATGTCATAGCCACTGCCACAAGCCCTAGGCAAATCGGTCCTACCGATAGGGATCTCGGTCTCACCGAGATGGGATTGTAATCTCTCTGTTTCCCTTTGTAACGTTTTGGTCTGATAGAAGTGAGCGGTCGGTCCCACCGAGATTGCAATGTAAACTCTCTATTTCCCTTTTGTAACATTTCGGTCTCACCGAAAAGAGCAAATCGGTCCCACCGAGTTTACCTGACCAACTCTCTGGAAAGCTTATTACCAAAATTGGTCTCACCGAGTTTGTGTAATCGGTCTTACCGAGATTACGTTATGCCCTAACCCTGACCATATCGGTCTTACCGAGTTGCATTCGATCCCACCGAAAATCCTAACGGTCACTAGGTTTACTAAATCGGTTCGACCGAGTTTGATGATTCGGTCCCACCGAGTTTGGTAAATTGTGTGTAACGGTTAGATTTTGTGTGGAGGCTATATATACCCCTTCACCTCCTCTTCATTCGTGGAGAGAGCCATCAGGACAAACCTACACTTCCAACTTACCATTTCTGAGAGAGAACCACCTACTCATGTGTTGAGGCCAAGATATTCCATTCCTACCATATGAATCTTGATCTCTAGCCTTCCCCAAGTTGCTTTCCACTCAAATCTTCTTTCCACAAGATCCAAAACCTATGAGAGAGAGTTGAGTGTTGGGGAGACTATCATTTGAAGCACAAGAGCAAGGAGTTCATCATCAACGCACCATTTGTTACTTCTTGGAGAGTGGTGTCTCCTAGATTGGCTAGGTGTCACTTGGGAGCCTCCGACAAGATTGTGGAGTTGAACCAAGGAGTTTGTAAGGGCAAGGAGATTGCCTAATTCGTGAAGATCTACCGCTAGTGAGGCAAGTCCTTCGTGGGCGACGACCATGGTGGGACAGACAAGGTTGCTTCTTCGTGGACCCTTCATGGGTGGAGCCCTCCATGGACTCGCGCAACCGTTACCCTTCATGGGTTGAAGTCTCCATCAACGTGGATGTACGATAGCACCACCTATCGGAACCACGCCAAAAACATCCGTGTCTCCAATTGCGTTTGAATCCTCCAAACCCTTCCCTTTACTTTCTTGCAAGTTGCATGCTTTAATTTCCGCTGGCTATATACTCTTTGCATGCTTGCTTAAATTGTGTGATGATTGCTTGACTTGTCCTAAGATAGCTAAAATCTGCCAAACTCTGAAATTGGGAAAAGGCTAAGTTTTTAATTGGTCAAGTAGTCTAATCACCCCCCTCTAGACATACTTCAAGGTCCTACAATCTATTCGATGTAATACTTTTTGCGGTGTGTTTGTCGAGATCCAATGAATTGTGGGTTTATGATCAAGATTATCTATGAACAACATTTGATTCTTCTCTGAATTCTTATATGTATGATTTGATATCTTTGCAAGTCTCTTCAAATTATCAGTTTGGTTTGGCCTACTACATTGATCTTTCTTGCAATAGGAGAAGTGCTTAGTTTTGGGTTCAATCTTGCAGTGTCCTTTCCCAGTGACAACAGGGGAAGCATGGCACGTATTGTAATGTTGCCATCAAGGATAAAAAGATGGGGTTTATATCATATTGCTTGAGTTTTTCCCTCTACATCATGTCATCTTGCTTAATGTGTTACTCTGTTCTTATGAACTTAATACTCTAGATGCATGCTGGATAGCGGTCAATGTGTGGAGTAATAGTAGTAGATGCAGAATCGTTTCGATCTACTTGTCACGGACGTGATGCCTATATACATGATCATGCCTAGATATTCTCATAATTATGCACTTTTCTATCAATTGCTCGACAATAATCTGTTCACCCACCATAAGATATGCTATCTTGAGAGAAGCCACTAGTGAAACCTATGGCCCCTGGGTCTCTTTTCCATCGTATTATATCTCCTTTATTTACATTGCATCTCGTTTACTATTTTGCAATCTTTACTTTTCAATCTATACAACAAAAATACCAAAAATATTTATCTTATTATCTCTATCTGATCTCACTTTTGCAAGTGGCCGTGAAGGGATTGACAACTCCTTTATCGCATTGGTTGCAAGGTTCTTATTTGTTTGTGCGGGTACAAGGCGACTTGTGTGTAACCTCCTACTGGATCGATACCTTGGTTCTCAAAAATTGAGGGAAATACTTACGCTACTTTGCTGCATCACCCTTTCGTCTTCAAGGGAAAACCAACGCATGCTCAAGAGGTAGCAAGAAGGATTTCTGGCGCTGTTGCCGGGGAGGCTTACGCCAAGTCAAGTCAAGATTTGATCTCTCGACAACTCGCCGATTTCTGGCATCGTTGCCGGGAAGATCTACGCACAAGTCAAGACATACCAAGTACCCATCACAAACCCCTCGCATTACATTATTTGCCATTTGCCTCTCGTTTTCCTCTCCCCCACTTCACCCTTGTCGTTTTATTCGCCCTTTTTTCGTTCATCTCTTTTTGCTTGCTTCTTGTGTGCTTGTGTGTTGGATTGTTTGTCGCTATGGCTCAAGACAATACTAAATTGTGTGATTTTTCCAATACCAACAACAATGATTTTCTTAGCACTCCGATTGCTATTATTACCGATGCTGAATCTTGCGAAATTAATGTTGCTTTATTGAATCTTGTCATGAAATATCAATTCTCTGGCCTTCTTAGTGAAGATGCTTCTACACATCTAAACAACTTTGTTAATTTGTGCGATGTGCAAAAGAAGAGAGATGTGGATAATGATATTGTTAAATTGAAGTTATTTCCATTTTCTCTTAGAGATCATGCTAAAACTTGGTTCTCTTCTTTGCCTAAAAATAGTATTGATTCATGGAATAAGTGCAAAGATGCTTTTATCTCTAAGTATTTTCCTCCCGCTAAGACCATCTCTCTTAGAAACGATATTATGAATTTTAAGCAACTTGATCATGAGCATGTTGCACAAGCTTGGGAGAGGATGAAACTAATGATACGTAATTGCCCTACACATGGTTTGAATTTATGGATGATTATACAAAACAATTATGTCAGATTGAATTTTGCTTCTAGAAATCTTTTAGATTCGGCCATGGGAGGCACTTTTATGGAAACCACTTTAGGAGAAGCTACTAAACTCCTAGATAATATTATGGTTAATTATTCTCAATGGAACACCGAAAGATCTATTAGTAAAAAAGTTCATGCAATTGAAGAGATTAATGTTTTGAGTGGAAAGATGGATGAACTTATGAAATTGTTTGCTAATAAGAGTGTTTCTTCTGATCCTAATGATATGCCCTTATCCACTTTGTTTGAGAATAATAATGAATCTATGGATGTGAATTTTGTTGGTAGGAACAACTTTGGTAACAATGTGTATAGAGGAAACTTTAATTCTAGGTCGTTCCCTAGTAATTCCTCTAATAATTATGGTAATTCCTACAGCGATTCTTATGGAAATTTCAATAAGATGCCCTATGATTTTGAGACTAGTGTTAAAGAATTTATGATTTCACAAAAGAATTTCAATGCTTTGCTTGAAGAAAAATTGCCTAAGATTGATGAGTTGGCTAGGAACGTGGATAGAATTTCTCTTGAAGTTGATTCTTTGAAACTTAGATCTATTCCACCTAAGCATGATATCAATGAGTCTCTCAAAGCCATGAGAATTTCCATTGATGAGTGCAAAGAAAGAACCGCTAGGATGCGTGCTAAAAAGGATTGCTTTGTGAAAGCGTGTTCTTCTAGTTTTCATGATAATAAGGATGAAAATCTGAAAGTGATTGATGTGTCTCCTATTAAATCTTTGTTTTCCAATATGAATCTTGATAAAGATGGGACTGGAGATGAGTCAACTTTAGCTAAAAGGCGTCCCAATGATTCGGAGTTTTTAGATCTTAATGCAAAAATTGGTAAAAGTGGGATTGAAGAGGTCAAAACTTTACATAGCAATGAACCCACTATTTTGGAATTCAAGGAATTTAATTATGATAATTGCTCTTTGATAGATTGTATTTTCTTGTTGCAACATGTGCTAAATTCTCCTCATGCTTATAGTCAAAATAAAGCTTTTACCAAACATATCGTTGATGCTTTAATGCAATCTTATGGAGAAAAACTTGAATTAGAAGTTTCTATCCCTAGAAAACTTTATGACGAGTGGGAACCTACTATTAAAATTAAGATTAAAAATCATGAATGCTATGCTTTGTGTGATTTGGGTGCTAGTGTTTCCGCGATTCCTAAAACTTTGTGTGATATGCTAGGTTTCCATGAATTTGATGATTGTTCTTTAAATTTGCATCTTGCGGATTCCACCATTAAGAAATCTATGGGAAGGATTAATGATGTTCTTATTGTTGCAAATAGGAATTATGTGCCCGTAGATTTTATTGTCCTTGATATAGATTGTAATCCTTCATGTCCTATTATTCTTGGTAGACCTTTCTTTAGAACGATTGGTGCAATTATTGATATAAAAGAAGGAAATATTAGATTCCAATTTCCATTAAGGAAAGGCATGGAGCACTTTCCTAGGAAGAAAATTAAATTACCTTATTAATCTACTATGAGAGCCACTTATGAATTGAATACCCAAGATGGTAATACCTAGATCTATTCTTGTTTTTATGCCTAGCTAGGGGCGTTAAACGATAGCGCTTGTTGGGAGGCAACCCAATTTTATTTTTGTTCTTTACTTTTTGTTACTGTTTAGTAATAAATAATTCATTTAGCCTCTGGTTATATGTGGTTTTGTGTTTTAATTAGTGTTTGTGCCAAGTAAAACCTTTAGGATAACCTACGGTGATAGTTAATTTGATCTTGCTGAAAAACAGAAACTTTTGCGCGCATAAGATTAGTTTTCATAAATCACAGAAACGTGATTTTCAATTTATTCTTTTTGCAGAAGATTAAAAAACAAATTACATAGAAATTCCTAATTTGGTAGAATTTTTGGGGTTCCATAAGTATTCAAGAGTTACAAATTTCTACAGACTGTTCTGTTTTTGACAGATTCTGTTTTTCGTGTGTTGTTTGCTTATTTTGATGAATCTATGGCTAGTATCGGGGGGTATGAACCATAGATAAGTTGTAATACAGTAGGTTTAACACCAATATAAATAAAGAATGAGTTCATTACAGCACCTTAAAGTGGTGGTTTGTTTTCTTGCACTAACGGAGCTCATGAGATTTTCTGTTGAGTTTTGTGTTGTGAAGTTTTCAAGTTTTGGGTAAAGATTTGATAGATTTTGGAATAAGGAGTGGCAAGAGCCTAAGCTTGGGGACGCCCAAGGCACCACAAGGTAAAATTAAAGTATAACCAAAAGCCTAAGCTTGGGGATGCCCCGGAAGGCATCCCCTCTTTCGTCTTCGTCTATCGGTAACTTTACTTGAGGCTATATTTTTATTCACCACATGGTATGTGTTTTTCTTGGAGCGTCTTGTATGATTTGAGTCTTTGATTTTTAGTTTATCACAATCATCCTTGCTGTACACACCTTTTGGAGAGACACACATGAATCAGAATTTATTAGAATACTCTATGTGCTTCAGTTATATCTTTTGAGCTAGACAATTTTGCTCTAGTGCTTCACTTATACCTTTTTAGTGCACGGTGGTGGTTTTATTTTGTAGAAATTATTGATCTCTCATGCTTCACTTATATTATTTTAAGAGTCTTTTAGAACAGCATGGTAATTTGCTTTGGTTATAAAATTAGTCCTAATATGTTGGCCATCCAAGTTGGGTAAAATAAAATTTTTCATATGGAGTGCATTAAACACTATGATAAATTTGATACTTCATAATTGTTTTGAGATATAAAGATGGTAATGATAGAGTCATGCTAGTTGGGTAATTATAAAATTGAGAAATACTTGTGTTAAAGTTGGCAAGTCCCGTAGCATGCATGTATGGTGAGCGTTGTGTGACAAATTTGAAGCATGGGGTGTTCTTTGATTGCCTTCCTTATGAGTGGAGGTCGGGATCGCGCGATGGTTAACTCCTACAATCCTTCCCCTAGGAGCATGCATAGTAGTACTTTGCTTCGAGGGCTAATAAACTTTTGCAATAAGTATATGAGTTCTTTATGACTAATGCGAGTCCATGGATTATACCCACTCTTACCCTTCCGCAATTTGCTAGCCTCTACGGTACCGTGCATTGCCCTTTCTCACCTTGAGAGTTGGTGCAAACTTCCCGGTGCATCCAAACCCCGTGATACGATACGCTCCATCACACATAAACCTCCTTATATCTTCCTCAAAACAGCCACCATACCTACCTATTATGGCATTTCCATAGCCATTCCGAGATATATTGCCATGCAACATTCCACCGTTCTGTTTATTATGACACGCTCCATCATTGTCATATTGCTTTGCATGATCATGTAGTTGACATCGTATTTGTGGCAAAGCCACCTTTTTATTTCATTCATACATGTCGCTCTTGATTCGTTGCATATCCCGGTACACCGCCGGAGGCATTCACATAGAGTCATATTTTGTCCTAAGTATTGAGTTGTGATTCTTGAGTTGTAAATAAATAGAAGTGTGATGATTTCCATTATTAGAGAATTGTCCCATGTGAGGAAAGGATGATGGAGACTATGATTCCCCCACAAGTCGGGATGAGACTCCGGATGAAATAAAAAAAAGAGAAAAAAAGAGGCCAAAGAAGCCCAAATAAAAAAATGAGAGAGAAAGAGAGAAGGGACAATGTTACTATCCTTTTTCCACACTTGTTCTTCAAAATAGCACCATGATCTTCATGATGGATAGTTTCTTATTTTTTTATTTTCATATAATAGTGGGAATTTTTCATTAGAACTTGGCTTGTATATTCCAATGATGGGCTTCCTCAAAATGCCCTAGGTCTTCGTGAGCAGGCAAGTTGGATGCACACCCACTTAGTTTCTTTTTTACGAGCTTTCATACATTTATAGCTCTAGTGCATCCGTTGCATGGCAATCCCTACTCCTTGTATTGACATCAATTGATGGGCATGTCCATAGCCCGTTGGTTAGCCGCGTCAATGTGAGACTTTCTCTTCTTTTTTCTCACATAATCCCTATCACATACTCTACTCCACCCATAGTGCTATGTCCATGGCTTACGCTCATGTATTGCGTGAGGGTTGAAAAGGCTGAAGCGCGTTAAAAAGTATGAACCAATTGCTTGGCTGAAACCGGGGTTGTGCATGATGGGAGCATTTTGTGTGACAAAAATGAAGCATGGCCAAAATATATGATTTTGAGCTTTCTTTGGCTATGTTTTTGATAAGACATAAACTGCTTGGTTAGCATGCTTGAAGTATTACTATTTTTATGTCAATATTAAATTTTATCTTGAATCTTTTGGATCTGAACATTCATGCCACAATGAAGAGAATTACATTGAAAATTATGTTAGGTAGCATTCCACATCAAAAATTATGTTTGTATCATTTACCTACTCGAGGACGAGCAGGAATTAAGCTTGGGGATGCTTGATACGTCTCCAACGTATCTATAATTTTTGATTGTTCCATGCTATTATATTATTTGTTTTGGATGTTTAATGGGATTTATTATGCACTTTTATATTATTAAAAATTTTGAAACCTTCGGGAGAATCATTTTCGGAACAAACACAATCCAGGAGACTTGGAGTGGACGTCAAGGAAGCAACGAGGCGGCCACGGGGTAGGAGGGCACGCCCAGGGGGGTAGGCGCGCCCCCACCCTTGTGGGCCCCTCGTGGCTCCACCGACCTACTTTTTTCGCCTATATATACTCATATAGCCCGAAAACATCCAGGAGCACCATGAAACCATATTTCCACCGCCGCAACCTTCTGTACCCGTGAGATCCCATCTTGGGGCCTTTTTCGGCGCTCCGCCGGAGGGGGAATCGATCACGGATGGCTTCTACATCAACACCATAGCCTCTCCGATGATGTGTGAGTAGTTTACCACAGACCGTCGGGTCTATAGTTATTAGCTAGATGGCTTCTTCTCTCTCTTTGATTCTCAATACAAAGTTCTCCTCGATCTTCTTGGAGATCTATTCGATGTAATACTTTTTGTGGTGTGTTTGTCGAGATCCGATGAATTGTGGGTTTATGATCAAGATTATCTATGAACAATATTTGATTCTTCTCTGAAATCTTATATGTATGATTTGATATCTTTGCAAGTCTCTTCGAATTATCAGTTTGGTTTGGCCTACTACATTGGTCTTTCTTGCAATAGGAGAAGAGCTTAGCTTTGGGTTCAATCTTGCGGTGTCCTTTCCCAGTGACAGCAGGGGCAGCAAGGCACGTATTGTATTGTTGCCATCGAGGATAAAAAGATGGGGTTTATACCATATTGCTTGAGTTTATCCCTCTACATCATGTCATCTTGCTTAATGCGTTACTCTGTTCTTATGAACTTAATACTCTAGATGCATGCTGGATAGCGGTCAATGTGTGGAGTAATAATAGTAGATGCAGAATCGTTTCGATCTACTTGTCACGGACGTGATGCCTATATACATGATCATGCCTAGATATTCCCATAACTATGCGTTTTTCTATCAATTGCTCGATAGTAATTTGTTCACCCACCATAAGATATGCTATCTTGAGAGAAGCCACTAGTGAAACCTATGGCCCTGGGTCTCTTTTCCATCGTATTATATCTCTTTTATTTACATTGCATCTCGTTTACTATTTTCCAATCTTTACTTTTCAATCTATACAACAAAAATACCAAAAATATTTATCTTATTATCTCTATCATATCTCACTTTTGCAAGTGGCCGTGAAGGGATTGACAACTCCTTTATCGTGTTGGTTGCAAGGTCCTTATTTGTTTGTGCAGGTACAAGGCGACTTGCGTGTAACCTCCTACTGGATTGATACCTTGGTTCTCAAAAACCGAGGGAAATACTTACGCTACTTTGCTGCATCACCCTTTCCCCTTCAAGGGAAAACCAACGCATGCTCAAGAGGTAGCAACAGGGCACCATTTTGGTCGTCGTTGGGCGCGTTCGAACGGAAGGATGACGACGCGTCAGATGGGGGCGGTCGGAGCGGCTGGGGTGGTCAGGGGCGAGCCCTACGATGACGTCGGTGGTGAGGTCCTCGGGCGAGCTACGGGGAGAGCTCTCCGGTGCACAAACGGAGAAAAGAAGAGGCTAACCAAGGTCTACACAATGCGGCGAGTCTATTTGGCACAAGTCGGTGACCAAATGGTCACCGGAGTCTCGTCGGTGGTGAGCTCCGTGGCGATGTGTGCGCTGATGCAAAAGGCGGCAAGCTCGGGGACAGATCCACGCAGGAATGTGGGGGAGATGACGCGGATACTCATCGGGAGCCTGCAGGTGTGCGTTAGCGTGCTCGGGGTAGATCGACGATGACGAATCGGCATCGGAGAGGAGGACGACCGTGCGGGGAGGTCGAGCTCGAGGAGCTCAATGCGGGGCTCCCCGGCTCCGATGGCTGGGCGCAGTCAGAGCAGCGGACGAGGGCGGTGCTTCACGGCATCTTGGCGAGGCATGGGGAGGCCGGTGGCCGCAGTGGAGGGAGCTGGATAGCGGCGATGCGCTTGGCTTCGACGGATCTAGGGAGGAGGAGGAGCGGAGCGAGTGAGGGAGAGGGGAAATGGGGGTGCTAGGGTTCTTCTGGGGCAGGGGTGACCTAGTAGGTGAGGGGAGGCCGCCTGATGGCCGCCCTGTGGCCATCGGCGGCCAGAGACGGCGCGCGCGCATCCACCCAGCCCATGGTGAATAGAGGTAGGGGACGGCTGGGGGAAAGGGGCTGGGATGCACTGTTGCACGGCTGCGCCAAGTGCACAGTGCAGCCTGGCCTTTTCTTTGTTTTGGTTTTTTATTACTTTCTATTTTCTATTTATATTCAAAACATTCTGGCTTTACAAAAATACAACACATGCTCCTAAAATTGAATAATAGTTTAGGCCACCTCCACATTTAGTTTAGCATTTAAATAAAATAGTTTAGTAATTTTACAAATTAAAGAGCATTTAAACAAATGTTTTAAGCACTGTTTTAGCTATTTTAGGCCAATTAGACACCTTGCAAAAATGTTGGTTCACCACCAATATTACCAGAAGAATACTTTCCACATGATGAACATTTTAGTTTTCATGTTTGAGCATTTTTGAATTTCACACATAATTTGGATTTGAATTCAACTGGAATTTGAAAGAGGCAAGAGACAACGATGAACAAACGCTTGTTTAGCAAAAGGATTAACTTAACCGCAGGGATTACTGTAGCATCACTACACAGGGGTGTTACAACTCTCCTCCTCTAAAAGAAATTCTCGTCCCGAGAATTAAGAGGTAGAAGGGAAAAGATCGGGGTATTCAGCACGGAGGTTATCCTCGCATTCCCAAGTGACTTCATCTTTAGTATGATTTGACCATTGCACCTTGAGGAACTTGGTAACCTTCTGGCGGGTTCAACATTCAGCTTCTTCACGAATGCGTATCGGATGCTCCTTATAAGTGAGGTCATCTTGCACCTCAAGCAGTTACGGATCCACTTCACGTTTCGGATCCTTGAAGCATCGACGAAGTTGCGACACATGGAAGATGTCATGGACGTGAGAGAACTGAGGTGGCAACTCTAGTTGATAAGCCACCAGTCCACGATGGGCGAGAATGCAGAAGGGACCAATGTAGCACGGAGCTAGCTTACCCTTGACTCCGAACCGATGAGTGCATCTCAAAGGAGTGACATGCAGATGAGCTTGTTCACCAAGTTGATAAGTTGAAACCAGTGTTTCCGGCCATAGTTGCTCTTCTGGCGGGACTGAGCCGCCTTAAGATTATCCCGGACAATGTGAACCTGCTCTTTAGCTTGTTGAATAATGTGCGGACCAATGAGTGTCCGTTCCCCAGTTTCTGACCAATTCAGAGGGGTTCGACACTTACGTCCATAAAGCACTTCAAAGGGTGCCATCTTCAAGCTGTCTTGATAGCTGTTGTTATAAGAGAACTCCGCATAAGGGAGAGATTCTTCCCACTTCTTGCCGAAACAAATAACACAAGCCCAAATCATGTCTTCCAGAATTTGGTTGACTCGCTTGACTTGGCCTTGGGATTGGGGATGATAAGCAGTGCTCCAGGTAATATGAGTTCCCATTGCCTCTTGGAAACTATCCCAGAACTTTGAAGTGAATATAGTGCCACGGTCTGAACTGATCTCCTTCGGAATGCCATGGAGTGACACAATTCTGGAGATATACAAGTTTGCTAATTGACTAGCAGTGATTGTCTCCTTGACTGGCAGAAAGGCAGCAACCTTCAAGAATTGGTCGATGACGACGAAGATAGCATCATTATCCTTTTGAGACTTTGGAAGGCATGTGATGAAGTCCATCTGAATCTTATCCCGTTTCCATTCAGGAATAGGGAGAGGTTGTAGAAGTCCAGTCGGTTTCTGATGTTCTGCTTTGACGCGATGACAAACGTCACATTCTTCAATATATCGAGCAATGTCTTGCTTCATCTTAGACCACCAGTACTTCTGTCGGATGTCTAGATACATCTTAGTACTTCCTGAATGAATGGAGAGAGGGGTGCCATGAGCTTCTTTCATCACCTTCTCTGTCATAAGCTCAAATCGGGGTACCACAATGCGATCTCTAAAGTATAACGTCCCATCTTCAGCAAGCAAGAAATCTCTAGATATCTCTAAGGCAAGATCCTTTTTCATCAGATCAACATGAGCATCTTTGGCTTGAGCGGACTTAATTGATTTCAGAAGAGTTGGTTCCAAGACAAGGTTATTTAGAGAACCCTGTGGAACTAGTTGACGGTTCAGCTTGCAAAGTTCTTCGTAAAGGCGGGGTTGAGCTTTATGAACCATGTGATTATTGCAATAAGACTTGCGGCTCAGGGCATCGGCCATTACATTAGCCTTGTCAAGTGTATAAGATATACCGCACTTTTAGTCAGCAATACCTTCCATCCATCGCTGTTGATGGAGGTTTAGATCTGGATGAGTAAACAGGTACAGACTCTGATGATCAGTGAAGATCTCACAATGATTACTGAGAAGGTATTGTCGCCATAGCTTTAGTGCATAGATAACTGTATCAAGCTCGAGGTCGTGCACTGGGTAGTTCTCTTCATGAGGACGCACTTGACGGGAGGCATAAGCAATCACTCTACGCTCTTGCATTAGGACACAACGTAATCCTTGATGTGAAGCGTCGTAATAGATGACAAAGTCCTTGCGAGAATCAGGGGAGCAAGCACTGGGGTAGAAGCCAGCTTGTCCTTGAGTGCCTGGAAACTTTCCTGATATTTGTCTGTCCAATCGAACTTAACGCCCTTGTGAAGCAGATTAGTCAGGGGCTTGGCGATCTTGGAGAAGTTTTCAACGAAATGGTGGCAATAGCTGGCGAGTCCGAGAAAGCTTCTGACTTGCTTGACAGTCTTCGGAGGGGTCCAGTCAAGAATAGCCTGAACTCGCTCTGGGTTGACGGAAATACCATCCTTGGAGATCACATGACCAAGGTAGGTTACTTCGGGTAGCCAGAATTCATACTTAGAAAACTTGGCATATAGCTGATGCTCCCGAAGCTTTTCTAGAACAAGGCGGAGATGTTCAACATGTTCTTCTTTGTTCTTGGAATAAACAATGATATCGTCCAGATAAACCACGACGAACTTGTCGAGGTATTCCATGAATATATAGTTCATCAGATGAGAGAATGTAGCTGGAGCATTGGACAAGCCGAAAGACATAACGGTGTACTCGTAAGAACCATAACGAGTGATGAATGCGGTCTTGGGAATATCCTCTTCATGAACACGGATCTGGTGGTAACCCAACCTCAAGTAGAGTTTAGAGAATACCGAGGAACCAGCTAGTTGATCATACAGATCATTGATCCGAGGGAGGGGATACTTGTTCTGAATAGTTGCTTGGTTGATAGGATGATAGTCTTGGACCAAACGATTCGTTTCATCCTTCTTGTTCACAAACAGAGAAGGTGCTCCTCAAGCAGAGGAACTTGGACGAATGAAACCACTGCGAAGAGATTTGTTGATTTCCTCCTTAAGCTCAAGGAATTCATGAGGTGGCATCTTGTAGGGTCATTTGGCGATAGGAACGGTGCCTGGTTTCAAATCGATGACAAACTCGACAGCCCGAGCAGGGGGTATTCCTGGAAGTTCTTCTGGAAAAATGTCTAGGAAGTCGCGAACGGCTGGAATCTTTTCAATTCCCTCAAGAGGTGTTGCGTTCAACGCATTAGAGGCATAAAGCCGTGCTTTAGCATTTTGAACAATCTGAGCATGGTAGCTTACTATCTCATAGGAAGGATGTAGGAGATGAATGACTTTGGTGGCGCAAAAGATAGAGGCGGTATGTGCTTTCAATTATTCCATTCCCAGAATGAGGTCAATATTGGAAGACTCCGGAATAATGGGAGAAACATGGAATTCTAGCCCTTCAATTTCAACGGGGATGTCGCGACCAATCATGGTGGTCCAACACTGGCCCGCAGGGGTGCATACCACTATCGAAGTGTTCATGGGCTCGCATCGAATGTCATGTGAGTATGCAAAATTTTCCAACATGAATGAATCGATGCTCCTGAATCAAATAAAACAGAAGCCTGTACTGAATTAACGGGAAGAGTACCCATCACAGTAGAAGGCTGGTTTTGAGCTTCATTCAGATCAACATGATTAGCCTGACCACAACCATAAGGTCTGGCATTGCCGTTGCGGGGCTGGTTGTTATGACCAGTTGAAGGCAGAGCCAGCTGGTTCTGTTTTTTATTACACTCTTTGGCAAGGTGACCTGGACGGCCACATCTGAAGAACAAACCATCATTGGGCTTGGGAGTAGGAGCTCGGGGTGGTGCAGCTCGAAGAGGTTGCCTCTCCGGTGAAGGAGGCAGACGAGGTGTAGTATAGGACTGTCTTGGTGCAAGTGCAGTTGGACGATACATGCTATGGGGAATCCATATCCGACTCTTCTGTGCTGACGGGCCCGAAGATGAGCCAGCATCATGGCTGCGCCTGAGGGATCCTTAGTGTTCCTGAAGACCAGTCTCAACCTGAATAGCCTTGTTCACCAAGGTGCCGAAGTCGGCAAAGTCATGAACGAGCAGTGCTAGCTTGATATCAGGGTGAAGTCCATCATGGAACTTTTCTTGCCTACGAGCATCATTTGCAATGTATTCTTCAGCATAACATGACAAGTACGAAAATTCCCACTAATAAGCATCTATAGTCGTGTTGCCTTGGGTGAGGTTACGGAACTCGCGCTTCTTCCTGTCCATGATTTCCTGAGGAATGAAGCGGGCATGAAAGGCAGCTTAGAAATCCGGCCAAGTGATGACCGTTCCAGTAGGTAGGGTATGCATGTGGCTGTCCCACCATTGAGAAGCGGGGCCCTTGAGGAAGAAGGATGCGAAGGTGACATAGCTGGCAGAGGCAATACTAGCATACTCCATTTCATACGTGATGTCGTGGAGCCAGACATCAGCATCAAGGGGCTGAGTTGAGCTGCAGTAGATGGTCGGGTTGAGTCGCATGAAGTCCTGCAGGGTTACTGGGGATGGCTGCTGATCATATCCGTACAAGGAAACTAAGCCATCATTCCTTCCATGAACTGGCGGTTCAGCTCAAACTGATATATCATTCCGGCCAAGAATTCAGGCGGTGGTGGATCGTTGGCACCACATCCACGACCAGCGGGTCTAACCATCCTGCTAACATGTAACAGGGGTAGTTCAGCATCGAGCATTTGTAAAGGCAAAGGATCATCCATGATGAAACATGCATAATGAAAGAGGTACGATGGATACCACATAGTAGTCAACACAACAGTGTGTGTACTATTCCACATACTATTCTAAGGAATAACTATGGCTTATCCAACTTTTGGATGAATATGGTGACGGGATCCTAATGTAAGAGTTAGTAAATTCGTTTAACCCGAATTGAAGAGAGATCAGAGTCCCAGAGTATAGACGAGGAGTAAAAGATCCTAATACCACCCAATGGCGACGTGGGCCCATAAGCCGCACAGCCATGTTAGTAAAAAAATCAGTGATTAGACTCAACTTCGGCCAAGGAGTTGGAAAGGGGGCTACCTACAGGCAGTCCGCTCTGATACCAACTTGTGACGCCCTTGATTCAATCGTACAAATCATACACGCAAATGTGTACGATCAGGATCAGGGACTCACGGGAAGATATCACAACACAACTCTAGACACAAATTAAAATAATACAAGCTTTATATTACAAGCCAGGGGCCTCGAGGGCTCGAATACATCAGCTCGAATACAAACGAGTCAGCGGAAGCAATCATATCTGAGTACAGACATGAGTTAAACAAGATTGTCTTAAGAAGGCTAGCACAAAAGCAACATCGATCGAAAAGGCAAGGCCTCCTGCCTGGGAGCCTCCTAATTACTCCTAGTCATCGGCAGCCTCCACATAGTAGTAGGCACCCTCAGTGTAGTAGCATTCGTCGTCGAAGGTGGCGTCTGGATCCTAGGCTCCACCATCTGGTTGCAGCATTTGAGAAGAATGGAAAGATGTGGAAAAGGGGGAGAAAAGCAACCGTGAGTACTCATCCAAAGTACTCGCAAGCAATGATCTACACTCATACGCATCGGTATCAATGAAATGGGTAGTATCTGTGGACTGAACTGCAGAATGCCAGAGGAGGAGGGGGGAACCCTAGCCTATCAAAGACTAGCATCTTCAAGCAGCTCCAAGCATCTTGTAGCAATCAAAAGAGTATAGAATAGCAGTTTATATTTAACAAACATGTTGTAGAAATAACGCCCAGAGATCCTTCCCCGACTCCCTGCGTGAAAGCAATCTCGGAGCCACATATCCATTCATGCCTCGGCATTCAATATCCAGTTCTAGTTGTATCGATCGGGATACAACTCCGAGTATCCGTTACCATAGGACATGCTATGTAACGACCAGACCTTAAACAGTCTGATCTCTGTGCATCGGTGTCATCCCTAGAGCGGTAATGCTCACACGCACAGTACTTGAAGGATTTATAACAGAGTAGCAATCACACACTTATTACATCGAATGTAACAAAAGAGATCTTATTACAATAAACATGGCTTAAGGCCATCTAAATACGATAACAGCGGAAGGCTTGGAAGATAAAGCGAGTCCATCAACTCCAACGGCATCACTGAGTGAAAGACCACGACCTAAGGCACCTTACTCGTCGTCTGAAAAGTCTGCAACATGAACGTTGCAGCCCGAAAATGGGTCAGCACATGGAATATGCTGGCAATGTAACACATAGAGAGTAATGAACAGAATAATGCTATCACTTCATGCATATATGGCTGGTGGAAAGCTCTATGGTTACAGTTTTGCATAAAGCCAATTTTTTCCTACAACAAAGGAATAAATTTTATTTAACTATCATGGTGGTTGTTAAACATTGAGAAGGTTCCTCCAACTCAATCCAAATTAAGCTTCATCAATATGCCAATCAAATTAAATTAAGTAACATGATGAGATTCACATGATAATCCAGGAAACTAGATACTCAAAACGTCCATAACAGGGGACACGGCTAACGATGATTAGTTTGTACACTCTACAGAGGTTTGCACACTTTTCCCCGCAAGACTCGATCTCCTCTATTTGATTTATCGCACTACATGGTGTTTGAGAAACGGATGACCGAGACATAGTCTTTCAGAAGCATTAACTCTTTACTCTGGGTAGACAGTACCAACCTACATCCCCTACATCTGCTAGTCTACCACTGAAAGAGGTCACACAACATACTCAACTATGCCAGAGCCCATAATGGCTTGTCGCTGCACACGGAAGTTTCTAGCATGAATAATCTTATGATCCCTTTGAGCCTAGGTGGCATTCCATAGGGTAATCACACGGGTCCTCCGGATTCCCTTGGGCAAGCACTGGGTTCTCCAGGTGCCCGGGCAAACCACTGGGTGCTCCAGGGTGCCCCTACCATTCCACCCAGATGTGTATTAAAATAGCCACCTTAAGTTAACCATTAATAATAACTCTCACATCTGTCATGTATCACTCAAACCAAACCACGTCTACGATCATAGCATAGTAGTATAAGCATAACGTAGAAGTAACTCCCAAGGTTTGAATGCAGGACAATAGGTTCCTACCTCATCAACTACTTCCCAATACCCACATGTTATCAATTCCTAACCATGCAATATTTGAGGGTGAAACTAATGCATAAAAACTGGGTATGGAAGGGATATGATCAAAGTGTTACTTGCCTTGCTGATGATCTGTGAAACCTAGAGACTCGTAGTAACACATTGCGCACTCCGGGTACACTATCGCAAACAAACAAGCATACAATAAGCACTCATCTAATGCATGGGTAAAACTCAAATAAGGGATCTAACCACAAAGTTCAACTTAAGAACTCCGGTTTGCAAAAAGAATCAAATCAAATGAAACAATGAATCAAACGGCGAAAGAAACAAGCTTCGTTTACTAATCTGGACCTAAGTCAAATTTTACAGTAGCAAAAACTTGTTTGAGTTGATTAAACAGAAAGAGGGTTTCGAGATGAAACTCCAGGCGCTTGAATCGCCTGATCCCGATAAATGAGCGAAAAGTTATGCTAAAACGAAAATCACGATCAAAAATAATCGCAAAATACCCGAGAAAAAGAAAAACTGATGAACAGGCTAACGAACGAACGTTCGCTGTCTGCGGCTAAACGGTGAAAACCGTTTGTTAAAACGAATGTACGAACGAGCGTTCGTTAAACTAAACCGAGAAAAACCGACGAACCGAAAAAAAATGGATCTTGGGTTTTTTTACAAAAATTGAACGGTTTTATAAAAAACGGCGGCGGCTACCTCGGGTCCGGCGGGATTCTGGCGAGGCGGCGGCGGGCTCCGGCTCCGGCGGCGGCGCAGGGCAACGGCGGCTGGCGCGGGACGGCGCGGCGGCGGCGGTATCGGGCTAGGGTTAGGGTTCGGCAGCGCGGGGTGGGCTGGGCGGCGGTGTGGGCTTCGGGGCAGGGGGGCGACTTATAAAGCCCCCCGGGCAGAGTCCCACTCGGGTACGGCCTGGAGTCGGTTTGATTTTTTTTAAATAATTCCGACATGCAGAAAAAGAAAGAAAAGAAATACTAAACGGACCTCAAAAATCCCGAAATAAATTTTCCCCGTCCTCTAAAAATAAGTCGGACAAGATGAACATTTATTTGGGCCTAAAATGCAATTTTGAAAAACGTGCATTTTCCTAATTCAAATAAAATAGCGATAAAACTCCAAAATAAAATCTTATTTGATTTTATTATTAAATCTCCAATATTTCTTTATTTTGGGAAAGCCATTTTATTCCCTCTCTCTTATTTTTATAAAAAGAAATATACGAAGATAAAATAATTAAAATCAAATGATCCTCTTTTCAAAATTTGAGAAAACTCAAATATGAAAATAACGAAATCCCCAACTCTCTCTGCGGGTCCTTGAGGTGCATAGAATTTCTAGGATCAAGCCAAAATGCAATAAAAATATGATATGCAATGATGGTCTAATGTATAACATTCCAAATTGAAAATTTGGGATGTTACAAACCTACCCCCCTTAAGATGAATCTCGCCCTCGAGATTCGGATTGGCTAGAAAATAGGTGAGGTTGGTCCTTCAGTAGGTCTTCCTCTCGCTCCCAGGTGGCTTCATCCTCGGTATCGTGGCTCCACTGAACTTTGCAGAACTTGATAACCTTGTTGCGCATGACTCGGCTGGCAAACTCGAGAATCTTGACTGGTTTCTCCTCATAGGTCAAATCACTATCCAACTGAATCGCTTCCAATGGCACTATATCTCTCAGAGGTATATCAACCATCTCTGCGTGGCACTTCTTCAACTGGAACACATGGAACACATCATGAACTCCTGACAATCCTTCGGGCAATTCCAACTTGTAAGAAACTTCTCCCATACGCTCCAAAACTTTGTATGGTCCCACAAAATGTGGTGCTAACTTTCCCTTAACTCCAGAACACTTAACTCCTCAAAGTGGGGACACACGAAGATAAACTCTGTCTCCAACTTCGTAAACTGTCTCCTTGCATTTAGAATCTGCATAGCTCTTCTGCCTAGACTGGGCTACCTTGAGCCTATCATGAATCAACTTAACCTTCTCCTCAGACTCTTTAATTAAATCTGGTCCAACCAACTAGCGGTCTCCAACTTCATCCCACGACAACGGTGTCATGCACCTCCTTCCGTACAAAGCTTCGAAAGGGGCCATCTTAAAACTAGATTGATAACTGTTGTTGTAAGATAACTCTGCATATGGCAAATTGTCGTCCCAACTAGATCCATAATCTAGTGCACAAGCTCTCAACATGTCCTCTAGAATCTAATTAATTCTCTCGTTCTGTCCGTCTGTCTGTGGATGAAAAGTCGTACTGAACTCTAGCCTAGTACCCAAAGTTTCATGCAACTAATTCCAGAACTTTGAGGTAAACTGGGTTCCTCTATCTGATACAATGGTCCTCGGAACTCCATGCAAACATGCGATCCTGGTCATGTATATCTTTGCCAACTTAGCACTGGTGTAAGTGGTCTTCACTGGGATGAAATGAGCTACCTTCGTCAAACGATCAACTACAACCCATATCGAGTCATAGCCTGAACGAGTCCTGGGCAATCCCGTGATAAAATCCATGCCTAGCTTATCCCACTTTCATTCGGGCATCGGCAATGGCTATAGCAATCCTGCTGGCTTCTGATGATCTGCCTTTACTCTCTGACATACATCACAAACTGCTACATACTCCGCAATATCCTTCTTCATTCCGGTCCACTAGAAAGTGTCCTTCAAATCCAGATACATCTTGGTATTTCCTGGGTGAATCGAATACGATGAATCATGGGCCTCCTGCAGAATCAACTTCTTGATCTCTGGGTCATTAGGCACATAAATGCGGTCCTCAAACCATAAGGTATCATGTTCATCCTCACGAAATCCCTTAGCTTTTCCTTTGCTCATCTTCTCCTTTATCTTGGCAATCTCCTTGTCCGTCTTCTGAGCTTCACTGATCTTATCCATCAAAGTAGACTGAATCTCCAATGCTGCTACATAGCCTCTCGGAACTATCTCCAAACATAGCTCGTGAAGATCCTCGGGTAACTCTCCGGTCAAGAGAGTGTTGACATGGCTCTTGCTGCTCAACGCATCGGCTACTACGTTAGCCTTTCCGGGGTGATAATGCAATCTCATATCATAATCCTTAATGAGCTCCAACCATCTCCTTTGCCTGAGATTCAACTCCTTCTGCGTGAAGATGTACTTCAAACTCTTGTGATCCGTGTACACCTCACAATGGTTTCCGATGAGAAAATGTCTCCATGTCTTCAATGCGTGCACTACGGCTGCTAACTCCAAATCATGTGTAGCATAATTCAACTCATGGGGCTTAAGCTGTCATGAGGCATATGAAACAACTCTTCCCTCCTGCATAAGTACAGCTCCAAGTCCTCGACGAGAAGCGTTGCAATATACTTCATAATCCTTGCGCTGATCTGGCAGAATCAACACCGGTGAGGTAACCAAACGTTTCTTCAACTCCTGGAAACTGGCCTCACATTCCTCAGTCCATTTGAATTTGGTGTCCTTCTTCAACAGCTCTGTCATGGGTTTGGCAATCTTTGAGAAATTCTCAATGAACCTCCGGTAGTATCCTGCGAGTCCAAGAAAACTCCGGATCTCTCCAACTAACGTGGGTGCTTCCCAATTTGTCACAGTGACAACTTTGGTGGGGTCTACTGCTATTCCTTCTCCGGATATCACATGTCTGAGAGATCCAACTTCCTTCAACCAAAACTCACACTTGCTAAACTTGGCATATAGCTGATGTTCTCTGAGCTTTCCAAGTACCAAACGCAAATGCTCCTTATGCTCCTCTTCATTCTTCGAGTAGACCAGAATATCATCAATGAACACCACGACGAACTTATCCAAAAACTCCATAAACACCTTGTTCATCGTGTTCATAAAATAGGCAGGTGCGTTAGTCAGACCAAATGACATAACGGTATACTCGTATAGCCCGTACCTTGTGGTAAAAGCTGTCTTAGGTATATCCTGCTCTCGAATCTTCGGCTGGTGGTATCCTGATCGCAGATCGATCTTGGAAAATACTTTAGCTCCTTGCAACTGGTCAAACAAATCATTGATCATCGGTAGTGGGTACTTGTTCTTAATCGTTACTTCATTCAATCCATGATAATCAACAACCATCCTCAATGATCCATCCTTCTTTTGCACTAGAAGCACTGGTGATCCCCAAGGTGACGAACTTGGGCGAATATAGACTTTATCCAGTAACTCCTTAATCTGCTTCTTAATTTCCTCCAGATCCTTTGCGGGCATCCTGTACGGTCTCTTAGATATTGGTCCGGTGCCTGGCAAAAGCTTGATCAAAAACTTAATGTCTCTATCCGGTGGCATGCCTGGCAACTCCTCTGGAAATACGTCAGGGAAATCCTTCACCACTGGTACTTCCTCCTGTATAACTCCTGATAAGGAATTCACTTGAGTCCTCTTCGGCACATGCCGGGATACATACTTGATCCTTCTTCCTTCTGGGGTGGTAAGCAAAATCGACTTACTAGCGCATTCAATGTTCCCTCCATACTTTGATAACCAATCCATGCCTAATATCACATCCAGTTCTTGCGACTCCAATACTATTAGGTCTGAGGGGAACACATAGTTACCAATCCTTAATGGTAACCGATCACACGATAGGCTAGCCATATACTCAGCTCCTGGCGAGGTTACTAACATGGGTGACCTAAGGGCTTGGGTTGGCAGTTTATACTTATCCACAAATCCCCTTGATATGTATGAATGCTATGCACCAGTATCAAAAAGAACAATTGCAGTAAATGACTTAACCAAAAACTTATCTATTACTGCATCTGGCTAGGCTTCAACCTCCTCCACATTAACGTGGTTCACCTGTCCCCTATTGAAAGGGTTAGGCTTCTTCCCAGAGCTTCCATTACCGTTTCCATTCTTTACTTTAGGACATTCAGTGGCATAATGTCCAGTCTTCTGGCATTTGAAACAGGTAATGTGGCTTAGATCCCTCTTGGCTGGTGTTGATGGGTTGGCATGATTCTGTCCGTTGCTTCCTCCATTCCCATTGCCATTCTTAGGGCCACTATGGTTGTGCAAACTCCCTCCATTATTATGGCCTCCATGGGTATGCTGAAAAGGTCCTCCCGAGTTCGGGGTAAAACGAGGCTTCTGCTGAGCTCCAGAATTGTACTTCCCTTGTCCATACTTCCTCTTGCGGTTGTCAATCTGCTGCTGCTTCCCTTCAATCATGAGAGCTCTATCTACCAACTCCTGGTAGTTGTTGAAGGTTGCCACCATCAACTGCATGCTCAGCTCATCATTCAGTCCTTCCAGAAACTTCTCCTGCTTAGCTGCATCCATAGCAACATCATCTGGGGCATAACGTGCTAGCTTACTAAAATCATCCACATACTGGCCAACTGTACGTCCTCCTTGGCGCAAGTTGTGAAACTCACGCTTCTTCATGGCCATAGCTCCTGCTAAAACATGGGCAGTACGAAAAGCTTGTTGAAACTGGTCCCATGTGACAGTGCCGATGGGGTAAGTGGCTGTGAAATTCTCCCACCATGATGTTGTGGGTCCATCAAGCTGATGTGCGGCAAAACGCACTCTCTCCGCATGTGTGCATCCTGTAGTGGTCAACTCCCTTCCTATCTTGCAGAGTCAATCATTTGCAACTATCAGATCGGTGCTACTAGAGAACACCGGCGGATTAAGCCTCAAGAAACAGGGTAAGTGATGAACAGGTGGTGGTGGTGGGTTGTTGTTGTTGTTGTTCCCCTGATTCTGATTCTGGACTAGTATCTGCATCAATGCATTCTACTGCTCGATCAACTGAGTGAGCTCCGGTGGGAAAGCAAATCTCACGTCTCGGAGGCATCTGAGGGTTTAGAAAGGATGAGAATACATAATAGAATGAGGTCTAGAGAGAAAAACACTACCCATATGCACATGAGACAAACTCAAACAATATCACTTCAATCAATTCAAACAAGGGCATACAACAGTCTAACTATCGTTACAAAAGTGCTCAGACTATACTATATAGATGGGGGAATACTACTACTATTATGGTGGTCAACTAGAAAAATTGATCGGTCGAAGACTCCATGATATCTGCTCTAGCTTCATCAACATAGTCATCATCGCTATCGTCAGGGTCCGAGTCGGTGTCATTGATGATGATGTAGTTCTCTGGGCAAGTGGAATCGTCGTCTTCTCCTCCCGGTGCGGGGAATCCCATGAATACTTTTAGCTTCTTCTTTAGTTCATCATTCTTCTCCACGAGTGTCGCCATTTCCTCCTCATATCCATCACGTGTAGTCTTGAATTCTTCATCCAGCTCCGTGATCTTGGTCATAGCCTTCTTCAGATCTATCATGCATGCGCACATCTGGTTCTCCTGGCGTCGAATGTGCTGGTTTAACTCCTGGATGAAAGCTGCAATGGATCTATCCTTCCTGGTGCTGATCATCTCCCATCGCTCATCCCGGCGCCGACAACTTTGGTAAATAGTATCCTTTAGATCCTTGTGGTAAACTTCTCCAATGTGTCCCATTGTGATGTGGGCTGCCATGCTCTTTCCTAGACTCCAGGTTGGTGCATCAAAGGAAAACTCTATGGGCTCAGTGACTGGCATGAACGTCCTTCCTGGAACTTGAACTTGAATCATCCAAAACTCCTCTTCTGGTAAAGTGGCGATGTAGGTCCTGGTGAAGCTTGGTACTCCGATGTTCAGGTATCTAGTAATCTCCTTCAAGTGGCGTCCAAAAGGTGTATCTTCATCCGGTTGCGTGAACTTGTTCCTTGCATCCGACATCCTAAAGAGTAGAAAAGGGAGAGGAGTCAGAAATGGGAAGAGAGTAGTGATCTAGGGTTTTAGCTTAGTGGTCGTGTCCTACAGTCAATGTGTTCTCCGATACCATCTTGTAGCGACCAGACCTCAAATAGTCTGATCTCTGTGCATCAGTGTCATCCCTGGATCGCTAATGCTGACACGCACAGTACTTGAAGGATTTATAACAGAGTAGCAAGCACACACTTATTACATCGAATGTATCAAAAGAGATCTTATTACAATAAATATGGCTTAAGGCCATCTAAATACGATAACAGCGGAAGGCTTGGAAGATAAAGCGAGTCCATCAACTCTAACGGCATCACTGAGTGAAAGACCATGACCTAAGGCACCTTATTCATCGTCTGAAAAGTCTGCAACATGAACGTTGCAGCCCGAAAACGGGTTAGCACATGGAATATGCTGGCAATGTAACACATAGAGAGTAATGAACAGAATAATGCTATCACTGCATGCATATATGGCTGGTGGAAAGATCTATGGTTACATTTTTGCATAAAGCCAATTTTTCCCTACAACAAAGGAATAAATTTTATTTAACTATCATGGTGGTTGTTAAACATTGAGAAGGTTCCTCCAACTCAATCCCAATTAAGCTTCATCAATAACCCAATCAAATTAAATTAAGTAACACGATGAGATTCACATGATAATCCAAGAAACTAGATACTCAAAACGTCCATAACCGGGGACACGGCTAACCATGATTAGTTTGTACACTCTACAGAGGTTTGCGCACTTTTCCCTGGAAGACTCGATCTCCTCCGTTTGGTTTCTCACACTATATCGTGTTTGAGAAACGGATGACCAAGACACAGTCTTTCAGAACCATTAACTCTTTACTCTGGGTAGACAGTACCAACCTACATCCCCTACATCTGCTAGTCTACCACTGAAAGAGGTCACGCAACATACTCAACTATGCCAGAGCCCATAATGGCTTGTGGCTGCACACGGAAGTTTCTAGCATGAATAATCTTATGATCCCTTTGAGCCTGGGTGGCATTCCATAGGTTAATCACACGGGTCCTCCGGGATTCCCTTGGGCAAGCACTGGGTTCTCCAGGTGCCCGGGCAAACCACTGGGTGCTCCAGGGTGCCCCTACCATTCCACCCAGATGTGTACTAAAGTAGCCACCTTAAGTTAACCATTAATAATAACTCTCACATATGTCATGTATCACTCAAACCAAACCACGTCTATGATCATAGCATAGCAGTATAAGCATATCGTAGAAGTAACTCCCAAGGTTTGAATGCAGGACAATAGGTTCCTACCTCATCAACTACTTCCCAATACCCACATGTTATCAATTCCTAACCATGCAATGTTTGAGGGTGAAACTAATGCATAAAAACTGGGTATGAAAGTGATATGATCAAAGTGTTACTTGCCTTGCTGATGATCCGTGAAACCTAGAGACTCGTAGTAGCACGCTGCACACTCCGAGTACTCTATCGCAAACAAACAAGCATACAATAATCACTCATCTAATGGATGGTAAAACTCCAATAAGGGATCTAACCAGAAAGTTCAACTTAAGACTCCGGTTTGCAAAAAGAATCAAATCAAACAAAACAACGAAACTCAAACGGCGAAAGAAACAAGCTTCATTTACTAATCTGGACCTAAGTCAAATTTTACAGTAGCAAAAACTTGTTTGAGTCGAATAAATGGAAAGAGGGTTTCGAGACGAAACTCCAGGCGCTTGAATCGCCTGATTCCAATAAATGAGCGAAAAGTTATACTAAAACGAAAATCGGATCAGAAATCGCGATCGAAAATAATCGCGAAAAACCCGAGAAAAAGAAAAACTGATGAACAGGCTAACGAACGAACGTTCGCTATCTGTGGCTAAAGGGTGAAAACCGTTCGTTAAAACGAACGTACGAACGAGCGTTCGTTAAATAAACTAAACCGAAAAAACCGACAAACCAAAAAAAACAAATCTAGGGTTTTTAAAAAAACGAACGGTTTTATAAAAAAACCGGCGGCAACTACCTCAGGTCCGGCGGGATTCCGGCGAGGCGGAGAGACGGCGATGGGCTCCAGCGGATCGGGCGGCGGCGGGACGGGCGATGGCGGCGGCGCG
>NC_041389.1:244759558-244776139 GCF_002162155.2 Triticum dicoccoides
GCGGGGCGGCGGCTGGCGCGGGACGGCGCGGCGGCGGCGGCGGGCTAGGGTTAGGGTTCGACGGCGCGGGGTGGGCTGGGCGGCGGTGTGCCCTTCGGGACAGGGGGGCCTGGCTTATAAAGCCCCCCCCCCCCGGGCGGAGTCCCGCTTGGGTACGGCCCGGAGTCGGTTTGATATATTTTTTAAATAATTCTGACATGCAGAAAAAGAAAGAAAATAAATACTAAACGGACTCCAAAAATCCCGAAATAAATTTTCCCCGTCCTCTAAAAATAAGCCGGACAAGATGAACATTTATTTGAGCCTAAAATGCAATTATGAAAAACGCGCATTTTTCCCAATTCAAATAAAATAGCGATAAAACTCCGAAATAAAATATTATTTGATTTTATTATTAAATCTCCAATATTTCTTTATTTTGGTAAAGTCATTTTATTCCCTCTCTCTTATTTTTACAAAAATAAATATACGAAGATAAAATAATTAAAATCAAATGATCCTCTTTTCAAAATTTGAGAAAACTCAAATATGAAAATAACGAAATCCCCAACTCTCTCCGCGGGTCCTTGAGTTGCATAGAATTCCTAGGATCAAGCCAAAATGCAATAAAAATATGATATGCAATGATGATCTAATGTATAACATTCCAAATTGAAAATTTGGGATGTTACAGGCTATGCATAGATTAGTTCTCCCCTGCAGGGGTGCACCAACTTACCCACCACGCTCGATTAACTCTGGCCGGACACACTTTTCTAGGTCATGCCTGGCCTCGGCCAAACGATACGACACAACCCGACCTAGGCCTAATAGAGAGGTCAGCACGCCGGACTAAACCTATGCCCCCAGGGGTCTTGGGACATCGCCCCGAGAACTCCTGCACGTTGCGTGGGCGGCCGGTGAGCAGACCTAGCCCCCTTTATACAAGGCAAGGCGTTCCAGTCCAAGCCGGTGCGCACCGCTCAGTCGCTGACGTCTATTAAGCTTTGGCTGATGCATACGACACAGAGGACCCATATTATTCCCGCGTGATGGTTAGTGCTATCGAGCTAGAGGCCCACTCAGATCAAATATCCAAACCGTTAGTGAATGAGGACCGCCTGGTAACGAGCAGAGACTCACAATCGATGTGACTATGTCGCCCCGTCTTGTGGACTTGTGGCAAGGGCTAAGAATGCCCGACCACGCCATGTAGTTATCTCGCGGGCACCCTCCAGGTCAACCCGTCTCCACATCACTCGCATCACATGCTCGCGCGGGTACCCCTCAGGGCCGACCCGTCTTTATCCACTTTAATCAGTAACAATAGTAATGTAAAGGCAATCCGTGTGGCTACCACATCAAGAAGGAACCCGAGGCATCACCCTCGTTGGATTCCCACCTGATGTAAACACCAAGGCGGACGTAAGAGGAAATCACCCTTGAGGTTCACACTTGAGGTGTTGCACGACAGTGTCATTATCGAAAGTGGAAAAGGAGGAATCACCCTAGATGACCACGACTGGGTAGCTACTCCACAAAGTTAGCATCAGAAGTGCTAACGAGGTATCACCCTCGGCACTCGATAGTAACATTGTGGTGTCATACAACTAAGGGGAGTGTTGTGCGGTGCCGGGGCCTGCTCTTCAATCCCGTTGATTGGGTCTTCTAATAATCCAGCGGGGCAGTTGGGTCAACATGGGGTCTCTGATGGGTCTCTAACCAGCCTATACTAAGCAGTTTAGGATAAACAGGTAGGTAACAATAGCAGGTTACAAGATCAGGCTATGCATCAAAATAGGTAAAGCAGTAGCAGCAGCAATTTCTAATGCAAGCATAAGAGAGAAGAGAATAGGCGATATTGGAATGTTCAAAGGGGGGGGTGCTTGCCTGGTTGTTCAACGGCAAAGGCTGGGTCGTCAGTGGTGTCGTCGATGACATAGTCAATCACAGGGACAACATCAGTCTCGGGGTCTACCGGAGAGAAGAGGGGGAGAAATGGATAAATACATAGCAATCATATGCAACACAGAGTATGCTATGCTAATGTGTTGTGCAGGGTTGCCTAAAGATATGTATAAGTCATATTAGTTATTTTAGGTTTTGAGTTGGATTTATTAACCGGTTCATATGCACTATTCATCTACCGAAAATGGACTAAAAGTTACGGGCTCACCTACGTAGAGGGTTCCGACACGGAAAGAGACGACAAGATCAAATTCATCCCGTCGTTTTGAGCAACTTTCATGTACAAAGTTTTTCGATCCGAGCTACAATTTATTTTCTACGGATTTATACAGATTTAAACATTTTTTGAATTTATTTAATTTTAACAGAAAAGGAGTTATGACGTCAGCATGACTAGGGAATGATGTCAGCAGTCAACTGGTCGGCTAACCAGGTCAAACCTGACCTACGGGTCCAATGGGACCCACATGTCACTAACTGAGCTAATAAAACAGGGTTAGATTATACTTATTAATCTAATTAGTGAGTGGAGCCTACTATTCAGTGGGTTATTATCACTTAAATTAATTTAACTAACTAATTAACAGAATTTCTATTTAGCTAAATTAGTTAAATTGGGCGGGACACACATGTCGGTGACACGGGGCCAGCCCAGTCAGCGTTGACTGGGTCAACAGGTCAACAAGACCCACCCGTCAGCGACATAGGGGGTCCCACACGTTAGGCCACGTCAGCGGTGGCTGGCAACTCACCGAATCTCGTCGGCAAGCGTGTTTCGCGGTGGTGCAGCCTCGGGTGTGGCCGGATTTCGCGCACAGGGCACCATTTTGGACGCCGTTGGGCGCGTTCGAACGGCAAGATGACGACGCGTCGGATGGCGGCGGTCGGAGTAGCTGGGGTGGTCGGGGCGAGCACTACGACGACGCCGGTGGCGAGGTCATCGGGCGAGCTACGGGGAGAGCTCTCCGGTGCGCAAACGGGGAAATGAAGAGGCTAAAGAGGTCTACACGATGCGGCGAGTCCATTTGGCACAAGCCGGTGACCAAATGGTCACCGGAGTCTCATCGGCGGCGAGCTCTGCGGCGATGCGAGCGGTGATGCAAAAAGCAGCGAGCTCGGGGACAGATCCGCGCCGGAAAGAGGGGAAGATGACGCGGCTGCTCACCGGGAGCCTGCAGGTGTGCGTTAGCGTGCTCGGGGTGGATCGACGACGACGAATCAGCGCCAGAGAGGAGGACGACCGTGAGAGGAGGTCGAGCTCGAGGAGGGAGCGAGGGAGAGGGGAACTAGGGGCACTAGGGTTCTTCCATGGCAGGGGCAAACTTAGTAGGTGAGGGGAGGCCGCCAGTGGCCACCCCGTGGCCATCGGCGGCCACGGACGGCGCGCGCGCATCCACCCAGCCCCTGGTGAACAGAGGTAGGGGACGGCTGAGGGAAAAGGGTTGGGCTGCACTGTTGCGCGGCTGGGCCAAGTGCGTAGTGCAGTCTGGCCTTTTCTTTTATTTTTTATTACTTTCTGTTTTCTTCTATTCAAAACATTTTGGCTTTACAAAAATACAACACATGCTCGTAAAATAGCATAATAGTTTAGGCCACCTCCACATTTAGTTTAGCATTTAAATAAAATAGTTTAGTAATTTTACAAATTAAAGAGCATTTAAACAAATGTTTTAAGCATCATTTTAGCTATTTTAGGCCAATTAGACACCTTGCAAAAATGTTGGTTCACCACCAATATTACTAGAAGAATACTTCCCACATGATGAACATTTAGTTTCCATGTTTGAGCATTTTTGAATTTCACACATAATTTGAATTTGAATTCAACTAGAATTTGAAAGAGGCAAGAGACAATGATGAACAAACACTTGTTTAGCAAAAGGATTAACTTAACCCCAGGGATTACTGTAGCATCATTACACCGAGGTGTTACAACAAGTCGAGCTTTGTAGACAGTAACATTAACGTCAGCGTCAGTCTTCTTCTTGAAGATCCATTTATTATCTATGGCTTGCCGATCATCGGGCAAGTCCATCAAAGTTCATACTTTATTCTCATACATGGATCCCATCTCAGATTTCATGGCTTCAAGCCATCTGTCGGAATCTGGCCTCATCATTGCTTCTTCATAGTTCGTAGATTTGTCATGGTCTAGTAACATGACTTCCAGGACTACCATTCTGGTGTAGAACATGCTCTATTCGGCCTACAAGGTCCAGTAGTAACTTGATCTGAAATTTCATGATCATCATCAGTAGCTTCCTCTCTAGTTGGTGTAGGCATCATGGGAACAGATTTCTCTGATGTACTACTTTCCAAATTGAGAGAAGGTATAGTTACCTCATCAAGTTCTACTTTCCTCCCACTCACTTCTTTCAAGAGAAACTCCTTCTCTAGAAATGTTTAATTCTTGGCAACAAAGATCTTACCTTCAGATATGTGGTAGAAGGTGTACCTAATTGTATCCTTAGGGTATCGATGAAGACACACTTCTCTGATTTGGGTTCAAGCTTATTAGTCTGAAGCCTTTTGACATAAGTGGCGTAAGCCCAAACTTTAAGAAACAACAGTTTAGGTTTCTTGCCAAACCACAGTTCATACGATGTCGTCTCAAAGGATTTAGACGGTGCCCAATTTAACGTGAATGCAACTGTCTCTAATGCATAACCCCAAAACGATAGTGGTAAATCGGTAAGAGACATCATAGATCGCACCATATCTAATAAAGTACTGTTACGACGTTCGGACACACCATTAAGCTGTGGTGTTCCAGGTGGCGTGAGTTGTGAAACTATTACACTTTGTTTTAAATGAAGGCCAAACTCGTAACTCAAATATTCGCCTCCATGATCAAATCGTAGAAACTTTATTTTCTTATTACGATGATTCTTCATTTCACTCTGAAATTCTTTGAACTTTTCAAATGTTTCATACTTGTGTTTCATTAAGTAGATATACCCATATCTGCTCAAATCATCTATGAAGGTCAGAAAATAACGATACCCGCCGCATGCCTCAACACTTATTGGACCGCATACATCGGTATGTATTGTTTTCAATAAGTCATTGGCTCGCTCCATTGTTCTGGAGAATGGATTTTTAGTCATCTTGCCCATGAGGCATGGTTCGCAAGTATCAAATGATTCATAATCAAGTGATTCCAAAAGCCCATCTGCATGGAGTTTCTTCATGCTCTTTACACCAATACGGCCTAAACAGCAGTGCCACAAATATGTTGCACTATCATTATCAACTTTGCATCTTTTGGCATCAATATTATGAATATGTGTATCACTACTGTCTGGACCCCGACTCGATGCCACACCGATCTAGCATGTAACACCTCATTTCACTTTGCGGCCTCACGCACGGTATTCCCATGGGTGACGCCTTACCAGGCCCGGGACCGTTTGCACCTTTTGGCACACGTATATGATAGTGTCGCTAGCATCCATATGACAAGGAGCCCAGGCTGACATGGCTAGTCATGAACCCAAAGTGGCACTAACTTACAGGGACAGGCATACATGACCCAGCAACGAACGTGTCGGTCATCAGCGAGTGAATCCAGGCTGTAGCAACTGGGCTAGCAGGACTTCGGTGAACCGGGCTATAGCAGGCTAACAGGACTCCGGTAGACACCGCGTGACATTTCCCCGAAGGGACAGACACAGGAACGAAGAAGGACACATGCCAGCCAGCCTAAGTGTTCCGGAGCAGTAGCAAGCTACCAAGGCTCAATGGAAGCACTAGAAGACATTTCCCCGTAAGAGAGGCTACCAAGGATAAATAACTAGATAGTCAGATCCCACACATACCAAGCATTTCAATAACATACACACAATATGCTCGATATGTGCAAATACAACATGGCATCACAACATGACTCTACAACCCAAGTATTTTATTCAATAGGCTCCGAGGAGCCAAGTATTACAAACATGGGTCTCTCGACCCAGCATTCAGAGCATACCAGTCAAAGCACAAGCGGAAGCTTAACATGTCTGAGTACAGACAACTATAAATGAAAAAGGCTGAGAAGCCTGACTATCTACTAGATCCTGCTGAGGGCATAAGATCGTAGCTAAGGTAACAAGCTAAACGTCGAAGTCCATGTGGAACTACTAGCGAGACTGAAGTCTCTCTGCAAAAACGTAAATTAAGCAAACGTGAGTACAAATGTACCCAGCAAGACTTACATCAGAAATAACTACATATGCATCATTGTCAACAAAGGGGTGGTGGGGTTTAACTGCAGCAAGCCAGCTTTGGCTCGGTGGCTATCCTGAACTACGACTGCAAGTAACTCTTTTGAGGTGGCGTACACGAGTCCACATATTCACCATATCAATACACCACTATGGATCCGCTCTCGTCTCCCTACGAGAACGCCAACCATAGCACTCACGCCTATCTTGCATATTTTAGAGTATCCACTTTCACTTGTCTATGAACTGTATAGGCAACCCAGAAGTCCTTTACCGCGGACACGGCTATTCGAATAGATAATGTTAACCCTGCAGGGGTGTACTTCTTCACACACGCTCTCACCAATTATCGTCGTTTACACGACATGTACTCGGCAACCTTCAAGCGGAAGCCCAGCGAGGGTGTCGGCCATGACCTGACTAACCACACAAGTCTCTCGTACAGGTTTATCGCCTATTCGGGTTCCATCCGCAAGGAGATCCGGCCGGGGTGTCGCTCACGGCCCCAAACGATGTGTGCAGGGTTCCCAAGCCCACCATCCGGGTGCCACTTGGTACACCGGGCCACTGTGCCTAGTTTGTCCCAAGCCCACCTGTACCATGTGCCACTTGGTAGACTACTAACACTACCTACAAACACCAGAAACTAGTTGCAACTACTGGACAGAGATTGAGTTGATTAATAAGTCGAGAGGGGTCGAGTTACCGGAACCCAATGTGTGGTAGTAACTGTTCATGGATCACAAACACGAAACTCAGTTCCTGGGGACAGCTTCAATGAGACAACCCACCATGTACTCCTACATGGCCTCTCACCGCTACCTTTACCAAATCGTGTTCACACACTTAGCTCACACACAGTAGGACATGTTTACACACCTCCAATTCATCCCCGATGAATCAGACCTAACTCAACTCTAAGCAGTAGCAGGCATGACAAATAAGCATGAATAAGTAGGCACATAAGGGCTCAAACAACTCCTACTCATGCTAGTGGGTTTCATCTATTTACTGTGGCAATGACAGGTCATGCAGAGGAAAGGGGTTCAACTACCGCATCATGTAACAGTTGAATAGTTATTGTCCTAATGCAGTAAAAAAAGAGCAGGAGCGAGAGAGTGGGATTGTATCAGAATGAACAAGGGGGTTTTGCTTGCCTGGCACTTCTGAAGATAGTATAGCTCTTCATCGGTGTCATCGAACTCATCGTCGGAACCACGTCTATCGAGAGGGGACAAACACCGGCAAACAAGGAAGAACACAATCAATGCAATGCACAATATGATGCATGATCATGACATGGCAATATGTTGTGGTTTGATCTAATGCAACTAGCAGCAAGTTAAATGGATGGTTTGAACCCTAGGTTCAAAATCAAACTCCAAAAGTTATTATTCAAATGCCTTTACTTGTTTTGCCCAATTCAGCAACTATAAGTTGTTCTAACATGCATGAAACCAGTACAGATGGATAGATTGGATTTTTCTGATCATTTTTCATATATAATTTATCTCATTTGGAGTTATAGATTAATTTCTATGATTTTTAGAAGGTTAGGGCATTTTCTGGAATTTCCTGAATAAGATTAAATCCAGAAAATACTTTATTGCGTCAGCATTGCGTCACTGTGATGTTAGCAGTCAACAGAGACGGTCCAGATCAAACCTGACCTATGGGTCCCATTTGTAGTGACTAACTTAACTAATCTAATTTAGTTAGCGTTAAACTAACACTAATCTAGTTTAGTTAGTGGCCTGGGGCCCGCACGTCAGTGACCCAGAGGGGGTCAAACTGTGGTCAACCCCGGGTCAAACTCACCGGAGTTGACCCGCGGCTCGTCGCCGGCGAGGCCAGGGACGGCGGAGGCGCTCGGGTTTTGCCCACGGTCGACCAAATCAACCGTGGTTTGGTCCTACGCGTAGCTGGGGCTCGCGCGCATCTGGTAGGGTAAGCGGGAGGGGCTGGGGTGGAGCGAGCTTGCCGGAGTCGAGCTCGTGGCGACGGCCGGAGTTCGGACGGGGTTGGGTTCGGTGCTACGGTGCACGGGAGGAGGAGATGGTGAGTGTGCTCGGCTCCTGGGAGTGTGTTGAGCGTGCTGATGGGCTCGGACGCGAACGACTGCGGTTGTGGCCGCGGCGGCGACATGGCTGGAGGCGATGAGCTCTCGGGCTTGTTGCGGACGGCGGCTAGGGAGGGAGATGGAGCACGAGGAGAGAGGGGAAAGGGGCAGGGGCTCGCGTCGAATCCAGCAGAGGCAACGGCGAGGCCGGGGAGAGGCTGGAGCTCGCGAATCCCCGACGAGTTCGCCGGCGGTCAGATGTTGAAGACGAGGTTGGGGACGAAGCTGCAGGTCTTCCAACGAGGCGTGGCTCGGTGAGCAGGAATAGGTGGTCGAGGCGGAGCTCACGAGCACGGCGAGGGGTCGAGGGAGAGGCGATGGCGTCGACTACGGCGGCGGCGGCTTACGGGCGTGTCGGCCATAGCAGGAGAGGACGAGGGAGAGAGCCAGGGGGAGAATGGGGCGTTGGCGGGGTCGGGGCAGCGCCGAGGAGTGGCTCCGAGGTGTCGCCACGCTGTCCAAGCGGGGCAGGCAGCCAGGGAGCTGCATGGCGAGCTCGGCGTGCGCAGGCGTGCTCCTCTCTGCCTGCCTGGCGAGAGGAAGCAGGTGGCTGGCACGGGCCAGCACAGTGCTGGGCCGGCCAGTGGGCTGCCAGGTGAGCTGTGCCAGGTAAGTGGCCAGGTACTTCTCTCTCTCTCTCTCTCTTCCCTAATTTAGTTTATGTTTTCTATTTTTCTGTAATTGTTTTGACTTAATTAAAATGCTAAGGCATTTTCAAAAACCTTGAAAATAATTGTGGGCTCTGTTCGGAATATTTCCAACAGCCCTCATTTAGTTTCAGTATTATTTGAGCATTTAAATTATTTATAGCATTTAAATGCCCAAATTCAAATACTTTATGAATTAATTCGAAAATCCAAAATGGACCTAGAAATATGTGCACCATTTTTGGTAGAGGTTTTAAACCAATCCAAAAATGATGAACTTTTCTGAAGGGTATTTTGGGTTCACTGAGAATATTTTTATTTGAACCTAGTTAATTTGATCTCGTGCTAGGGTTTGAGCAATCCCCATTTCAACTTTCAAATAAATTGAGACATGATGCAACAACCAAGCTAGTCCAAGTGCAGCAAGGCTAGGGATGTGACTACTCACCCCCATTAAACAAGAATCTCGTCCTGAGATTCAAGACGTGAGGTAAGAGGACAAAGGGGGCCCAAACTAACACAATCTTCATGATCCAATTGCTCTTCTCGAAAATGTTGATTCATTGCATCATCTTGGTCTTGACATCTTGCTTTGAGAACTCCATTCAACATGACCACGAGAAGAAAGGGAGAATTTTAGAAGAGTTGATCTTCTCGAAGATCGAGCAACTCACGGAATGAGACATAGAACCATCTCTCGAGTTGAGACATAAAACACACGTCAAGAGGGGTGGAAAGAAACAGATGACGACGGTTCAACTCCGTGGGCAACAATTCCACGCTTGAGCAAGATGGTGCATGGTTTCAAAGTAGCGAGGAGATAATTGCCATGATTCCATATTGGGGCACCTTAGGGGAGGTGACTCGTAAAATTATTCCCTTAAGTGGCAAAAAGAATTACTTTAGATACAGAGATCATTGAAATCCTCTATACCAGCCTAGGGAAAATCACAATTGATCGTTTGAAGGAATTCGAAAGAATAGCATACTCAGTTTGGAAAGGAAACTAGAGTTATAAGACAACTCGACAAACGGAAAGCACATTCCAATTGATACCGAGGATATAACCTAGTGTCTGAGCATGCCCTCAAGAACTTGAGCATTTCCATATTCATCAGGGTCTTACCAACATCCATGCCGAGGATCCTGGCAACATATCATACTACCATGGTGAATAGTGATGGACGATGCAGGTGCAAAGGAGAACATCACTTTCTCAGATTTTTCCTTAGCAATGCCAAAGAAGCAAATCTGGATGATCGACCGAGAGACATTTAGCACACCGCTTCTAATGTTCTCCTTGATGTGCTAGTGTAACCCATTCATAGATATGGTTTGGTATCTAGAACATCAAGTAAAAGGTCGGACTTCGGGAGCACAAGAATCCATAAGGAGTAACACTGGAGTAAATCCTACGAAATCCTTATGGGGAGGTGGCCAACTTCCTCAATCAAGATACTACAACAATAGGTCTTCCGGCTGGGTGTGTTGGCCACGACATCCACTTTACCAGGTTACAGAGAGACCATTATTATAGTTCTTGGGAAACGTTCCAACCATCATATTTGCCTGAGATTCAGACCTGGTTGGGGTCAGGACATTCCAGACTCATCAAGTCTAGAAAAAAATGAAAGTTTGCAACACTAACCGATGAGATGACGTTGCGAGATTCTCGGGAAAGGAACTACGATAGCAAGCTCCAAAACATGAGTTGGTTCTGCTACATACATGTGAACATGTTGTCCCAGACAAGCATGACCACGTAGTAGTCTTATAATAAAACACTACCGAGTTCAGGTTGGGAACCATCATCTAGGGTAACAAAGTCTTGTGCATGACCTAGGATTAGCACAACAACTCCTTTTCCTTGAACAAGTCAATCAGTGGCTTGGCGTGCTAGGGACACATATAGAATGGAGGTAGCGAGCCTATCAAACCATAGCATACTTCGCACATGCATGACTGACTTGAGATGGTTCCAAAGGAGGCAACATTGACTTTCTGAATTCACGGCGGCAACTTGCATCAAATGCACATGAATTAGAGGAGGCACTTCTTTCATCTGAACATATGCTTCATGCACGGGACATGAAGATAATGCTTATAAAAGTTTCCAATACTAGCTTAATGTCCAACAAAATCATGGAGAAGTTAAGAATGTTATCGATGAGCTCAACAACCATCCATCCAGATTTCCATAAAAATGGAATTCCATAATTATGTGAACAAGGTGATAACATTGGTCAGACCCAAGAGATATAATGGTGTAAGCTCGAGGAAACAACCATGAGTAAGACAACATTACGAATATCGTTGGTTTTGGTTTGATTTGATGATAGCCCATACTCAAATCAAAGGTTGGATAAAATGATAGGTCCATTAACTGATCACGAGGGCCAGTTGATGAAAATATCAACTTTCTTCAACACACATACAAGATATCCCTTAAAATGAACTAAGTCAGACAAGCTTTCATCTTCCAACTCTCCAAGTTGTTGTTTAGGTTAACCAACTAGCTAAGGGGTATCCAACACAGATTCTTGGAGAAAGGGTGGTTACAAGAAACCAACTTGATCACGATCTCAACATAACGGTCGGGTGACGACCTGGTGATACTTCCGAGAAGATATCTGAAAATCACGAACCACCGATATGTTACTAAATTCGAGAACAATCTTGCTTTCGAGGCAAGACGATGTGCTCATATAAGCAAGGATTGGCAAAATCCTAACTCATTGATCGAAGAGTGCACCAGGAAAATGGACTAGGTAGCACAATCGGTCTTAGAATGAGGATTCAATAACCAACACGCTAAGAACAAAATTATTGTCCTTCAACTACCAAGCAACCTTGCTAGGAGTATCAATTTCACACATCATAGTTCACATGTCGGCATTCTGGTTGCAACAACACGGGAGCCAAGAAATGAATAATGAGGGTGAGAAGTATCACTGTATCAAGAGTTCATAGGATGGTGTGCAATTCCCATGATATTCCTGATATAAAGATAGTAATACTTCAAGGTAGAACAGACCAGAAGCTGGATTACATCTTGATCTGCGGAACACAACTGCTTTGACCCATCCTAGAAATGGAAAAGGGTACTGGAGTTTGTTTCTCCTAGTCACTCCGGAAAGCATGGCTTGACGGACCACAAGAGTAATAGGCATCGATAAACACGATTGCACAACTACTCCTTACTATCAATTGATAGACGAGGATCAGAACTCAACTAAAGGGGGACAACTCAAAGGAACATATGATTTTTTGAGTTGTGGATGCACAGATTAGTATGTTGAATCAAGTTCAACAGGTTTCTTCCGGATAACCCATGCAGAAAGGTGGAACTGGCAGAGTCACGGCTTAGCATCGAGAACTCATCAAGAGCACTCTGGTTCTTCTCCCGGCAATCAGTGCGTCCCTCCACCAATCGAGCAACGTGCTGCTGCTGCGTCGCCCCGTCGGGCTGCAGCGTCGCCGCCCCGTGGTTCTTCTCCCGGCTGCACCGACCCGCGTCACCGCTATTTCGCCCCTTCGGATTGTAGTGCCGCGGCCCGCGGTCCACCGCCGCCCCGAGGCCGTCCGCTCCTAGTCGTCCACGTGGCCGCACCGACCCTCGCGCCGCCGCTGCGTCGCCCCGTCGGGCCGTAGCGAGCGTGGCACGCGGTCCACGCAGTCGTCCCGAGGACGTCCCCGCGATTGCACCGACCCGCACTCCTTCGTAGCGCCGCCCCTTCGGGCTGTTGCGCCGCGGCCCGCGGTCTCTGCCGCCGCCCCGAGGTCTTCTCGCCGTCGCCCCGACCTGCCCGCCGCCGCTGCGTCGCCCTTCGGGTCGTAGCGCCGCGGCCCGCGGTCCACTCGCCCGTCACCGCGCATCGACCTCCCGTGGTATGTGCCGCGGCGTCTCCCTTGGCGCGAGAACGCCACCGTCCGCGCTGGTCTTCGTCGCGTTGTCAGGGTTCTTCACCTACTTTGAGCATCGCCGCCGCCGCTCTTCTTCGGCCGCCGCCGCTACCCCGTAGCCGCCGCAGCCGCCCGTCCACCCCCTTCGTCTTCGTCCAGCACCAGCCCGTCGCTAGCGCCGTCGTCATCTACCCCGACCGCTTCATCTACTCCAACAACCGCGGGCGACATTGGCCCTGCGTCGATTGGCGCCGCAACCGTCGTCGAGTCCTTCTCTGCTGGCCTCTCCGACTTCTTCGACATGGCGTACAGCTCGTGCAGGTCCCAGTCTACGCATGCATGGTGCTGGCAACACTGTCGTGTGCCTTCGTCTATGATGTGTCCCCAGGTTGGCAACCCCGACGCGACGCGTCGTCAACATTATCTACTTCCTGGCGCACCACTACTTCGACACCACTGCGCTCATGACTAACTCGGCGCCTCCTTGCGCCTGCGGCTCCACGGCGCCTTCCTCGACACCGGCCACCCTGACTCGACATCGACCGCGGCATTCTTCGCATGGCTACCTCGACAACGGCTCCACCACCCACGCTCTCGGCTACATCGACAAACGGCACAAAGGGGTACCGCCTTGCTTGAGCAACCTCGTCGATTTTCACTCCAGCCACGACTTTCGTGATGCATCGACCATTACGACTGTGGCGGGTGTCTGTCGGCTTGCCTTCGGATTCTTCTCCAGTCTCATCGTCTGCGTCGCTACCGTTGTAACTGCGGGGGGATGTTGAGTATAATGTTTATTTAGGAAATATAGGATAGCGTAGAATTTATTTTTGCCTTGACTTGTACTCCAAGATGACCATGTACTCCTATATATATATACCCACAAGGCTCAAGCAATACAACAAATTATTCCACCAATTCCTTTCTCTGCCTTCTGCCTTCTAACAGAAGGGAGTAAATATGATGCTGTGGCGCTTTGACCACAACAGCCTGCCCCTGCGAGCGAACATCCGGCACCGTGGCCCTACGCAGCAGACTAGATAGGAGCCCCTGCCAGCATATGTCTAGATACATCCACGTTCCTGAGCTGCAAACATACGAGCCCCTGCCAGCATGCCAATCCGGAGGGGTATCGACTACACAAAAGACAGGCAGGTTGCAGATACAACACGCCATTTCCTTGCTGAAACACCCATGACTGCTAATATTACACTCATTAAAAGCAAGCCAATTCGTGTCTGATCTTGGAAATGGGTCGGATCATCACTGAAACTGACACCACGATCCTCGACAATGCTCTAACTTCCGGTGATCGTAAAAAAACCATGTTGTTTTTTGCAGTAGAGCTTGTAACTCTGTTCTTCATGGCTTAGCAGCTCATGGAGCGCGTACTGGCATGACGATGCGCCTGGCTATGAACGCTATGGTGGCCAGCGATTTAGCTGTGCCAGCAATGTAATAAAGCCCAGCAGATTCCTACGAAAAGAAAATCAAACTGGCCCCATAACAGGACCAAGTCTTGGGGTACACCTTACGGCTGCAAGCTGTGTAGTTCAGGAGTTGGATGTTGATAGTTCAGGATATTTGTATTAAGATGAGGATTGATTAAGCAACTATCTGATCCAGTCTTGGCCACCGGCTCAGTACAGTCCAACATCGGTTTCACTGGACTTGCAAGTGTTCCATGCAGAATAAACATACAAACTGAGCCCGGTAAAATAAAATCTCTAATCTGACAGTGCCACTGACCTAGTGCGTGTCACTGGAACTTTCTCACAAGCTCGAGTTTGCGAGCCTGGAAGAACTTACAACGGCCTTTTCCACTCGATTCGATCTCCTCCGACTTCCTTTTGAACCCTGTGAAGCCTAAGCTCGACAACGTGACCTGTCGCTTGGCGCTTCCGTAGCCAGCTGCATCTTCATCAACTTCATCAGACTCCCTACAAGTGATCACATGCCACAAATCATAGTGGTGGTCATTCACATTTTGCTATCACCGAAGCGCAGCAGCATAAGGGTTTGAATTTAAACTTACCATGTGACTTCAACTCCATTCTTGAAGTATGGCGTGCAAGTTCCCCAACTAAAGCGCACCAAAGTTGGGAAACCAAATACTGGATGCTTATGATCTTTTAACCATTGTATAGTATTAGGATCTGCTCCATTAATTAGGGACACCTTTAAAAACAGTCGTATGCATTAAACATTGACAACATCATTGATCAGGAGCAATCGGTTACCTCCTGGATAACCTGATCCAGTGTTCATGTGCATATTCTGAGCTGTTTCATCAAATACCCAGTTTCGTAAGGCTCTATCCCTAGTGACCTGCAACGCATAAACATATTCAAACTTGGTTGAAACAGTTCATAACAACACAGAGCCCATATGTACGAGTCTTGACTCTTAGACACTACTATTTGTTTTTTTATTTTGGGCATCAAAGTAGCCGCATAGGAAAACTTTCATGAATAAATACCTTTGCAACTATACTTGCTCCACTAACAACAGCGTAGAGACTATCAGCTTTCTTGGCAACCACAAATTTGATGCCTGGAAACTTTTCAGTAAGTTTGACCCTGTACTTCTCAGGATCTCCAACTGTGTCGATATAGACCTTTGCAACAAGTACACCATTATTCAAACTTTGTTTTGAGCATTTCCATTTAGAAAGGTTATCTGTGTACATGAATACCATTTCAAGAACAAAATAACTTACCTCTGTTAGTAGAACTCCATTATCAATAGCTTTTCTAACAAGGCCCATTGCAGAGTTGTGGGATATTTCATTGAGATTAATTTTTGTCCTGAAAATCAAGAAGACTTTTAATCTACTGAAGAAGGTCGAGATTTGAAGTTCATAGTGTACTGAAGCATACCTTTTTAACATTTTGGCAGATAACACTTTTGAGCATATGACATCAACCTCCCACCCGATGGAGCTATTCATCTTCAGACTTTCAAACAGCTCCTCCCTTTGCTCCTCCTTCAAGGTCTTCGAATCTGTTGAAGAATAGAAGAACGATAAGCTAACCAAGTTCGCTGGTAAATCAGCAACGAAACTGCTGAAGAGTCTGGGCGATTTCATAACTTGTTAACTACTACTCCCTCCGTCCCAAATTAATTGACTCAAATTTGTCTAGATACGGATGTATCTAGTGTTAGATACATCCGTATCTAGACAAATCTGAGTCAACTAATTCAGGACGAAGGTAATAATTTAATTCTTCCACTTCAGCGAATCCAGTACCCATGGAAAGCAGCATTACCATGCTACTCGAGGACTTGACAATTGGGACATAATATTGAACATGGTAAAACTGCGAGCGGAACTGCTTTGCACACGATACTTAGTGCACGACCGTTGGCAATACTTGATCCTGTGGATGTGCTCCACTTCGTCATACACATGCGTGGTTGGATCGACAGGATCGTGCAACAATTGGCTGCACAGTGAATAAATTAAAGAATTGTCGACCCTAAAGTTGAAATTCATGCACGGTGCAAAGAAATAGATATGGGAGCTCTCAAATGACAGAAGCTGGTTTTTTAAACTAAAACTACTGTTTGATGTTTTACTCAGATAAGAAGTACACAGAAGCAATTATGAACTCCCTCCGTTCACTATTATAAGATGTTCTAACTTTTTCTAAATCAGATGTATGTACACACATTTTAGTGTGTTTGTTCGCTCATTTCAGTCCGTATGTAGTCTCCATATTGAAATATCCAAAACATCTTATAATGGTGGGGAGGA
>NC_041389.1:244776545-244829701 GCF_002162155.2 Triticum dicoccoides
TGAATCAGGTTCTACTGAAAAAGACGAGATGTCTGTACAGTAGGCGTTCTTTCTTCTGTCCATAAACTCAAGGGCTCAGGTTCATGCACACAGTATCAAGTTTTAAGAAACTATGCTTGTTTCTTTCCTCCCAAATCAACCAAAGTACTGAGTGTGGTAACTTAATACAAGACTTGGTCTTTAAATGATAATGTGATCCAGTTTCCAAATTTGCCTCTTGGTGCAGGATGCAAGTAATTTGTTTATTAAAGTAAAATGCTATCACTCCGTTCACAAATATAAGATGTTCTAACCTTTTTCTGAATCGGATGTATATATGACACGTTTTAGTGTGTTTGTTCACTCATTTCAATCTGTATGTAGTCCACATTGAAATATCCAAAACATCTTATACTCCGTATTTGTGAATGGAGGGAGTATGTCACAGCAACCTAAACTAATTAAGGAGTTAAGCAATCCAGGCATTCCCACAAGCACAGCAGTCAAGCAGACTACTAAATTTATGAAATACAAGAAAAGGGCATGAGTGAGACCTGCAAAACTGAGGGTGGCAAGAGTGTCATGGTAGGAGCGCGCGCAATACATGCAGCCATACACCATGGGACCTGCGGGAGCGATAAACACGAAGTTATGATTCTTTTCGGAAAGAACACATCTAATATTTCTGCTTAATCCATTCGCAAATCCGAGTTCTGCTCCGGATATTTCATTGGGGATGCGCGCAAATCAGATAAAATTGCGAGCAAGATTCTACCTTTCAGCGGAAACGGGTTATCAGCGTATAATTAACAGTATCTTGCAGCAGATCTACAAGAACCGAATGCATATGCATGGCCCAATTCGCCAAACCGAAAGCTAAAATCAACAGCAAGACGGAGAAGAGGTGGTTTACCAAGAACAGGGCCGCGTCCAGCCTCGTCGATGCCCATGAGGCAAGGCTCTTTGGTGGCCCACTCCGGCGTTGCCGCCGCTGTCGCCGTGGCCGCCGCCGCCGCCATCTCAGTCGCAGTTTTTCCTTTTCTTTTTTGATAGTGAAATTTCAGTCGCAGCTGCGCGCGGGGAGACCTACCTGGTGCCGCGAAAACGGAGAGCTCCTCGCCAGCGCCTTCAGCGCCCGCTAGCGAACCCAGCGCCCGCTGCGTCGCTTGCATGGGCTTGGCCCAGCAACGCGCGCTGGCTCCCGCTCGCTAGCCGCCCACTCCATCGATAGATGGAATATCCTATTTGACGCTCTCTGCGTCAAGCTGTCGAGGCTTCGCATAAGAGCTGGCGATCGAACCGTGAACTCGGCCGGCCCATTTACAGTATTCGCGTTTCCGGTTTTGGGAATCTTCCAGAGTTTCCCAGCCGTTTTTTTCTGGTTTTGGGAAGCTTCTAGAAGATTCCCTGAACCGGTTTTTTCCTTTTTTGGTTTTTAGTTTTCTTTTTTTACGTCTTTCTGTTTATTTTTCTACTTTATTTTCTCTTTTTCTTTTCCTTTTCTGTTTCATTTTTTCCTTTCTTTTTTATTTTTCATTTTTTTTTGAAAAAGTTTATGTTTCAAAAATTGTTCGTAAACTTAAAAAAAATTGTTCCCACTTTTAAAAACGTTCATTTTTTCAAAAATGTTCGTGTTTTCCAAAATTGTTCATAAATTCAAAAAATGTTTGCATTTCAAACAAAATGTTCTGAGATTTAAAAAATGTTCCTTTTTTAAAAAATGTTCGTATTTTTCCTTTTTTGGTTTTCGTTTTTAATTCGTAATTTTCAAAAAATGTTCTGACTTTCGAAATGTGTTCACTATTTTGAAAACAAATTATGTTTTTGAAAATTTGTTCACAAACTTAAAATATGTTTGAGGAATTTGAAAAAAATGTTCTCATTTCTAAATATTGTTTTCATAAATTTGAAAATGTTCTGTAATTTCAAAAAATGTTCCAGCCTTTTCAATTTTGTTCACATAGTAAAAAAATGTTCATCTTTTCTGAATTTTTGTAAAAATTGCGTTCATAATTTCAGAAAATTTTAGTGTTTAGAAAAAATTGTTCATGATTTCAAAAAAAGTCCCTGCTTTTTAGAAAATGTTATAGTTTTTTGGAAAATTGTTCACAAATTTTGGAAAGTGATTGTGTTTCACAGAACATTCCGTTTTTTGAAAAACGAAATTACTTTCGAAATTCCTAAAGTAATTCGGATCTGTAAAGCGTGTCTGGTTCTTTAAGTCTGATGCTAAGTTATGAGCACATTTGAGTACCAGGTCAGCTGGTAGGAACACATCGTCTGGATCACTCGATCGTGTGTTCGAATCCCCGCCATCGAATTATTTTTTGAGCAATGCTCATTCGTGTCGATCGCCATCTTCATGGGCCGGCCCAGTCGGGGACGCTCCTGTGCGAAACCGCAACAACTTGACACAGAGAGCGTCCAATAGGAGGTCCCTCGATCGATCGCTGGTTCACGCAGCACGCTCGATCGCTTGTTTTTTTTCTCTTCCCCAAAATTGCTACATTATGTCATGATTTCTCTTAAAAAAAAAACAACCGGTTTTCTACAGTACATACTCTGGTTCTTAGGAAAAAGTTCATCGAATTCGAAAAAAAGTTCATCATTTTTGAAAAAAAAATCGTCAAATACGAAAAAAAGTTCATCAAATTTTATAAAGTTCACCGAATATGAAAAAAAATCATCGATTTTGAAAAAAAGTTCATCGGATTTGAGAAAAAGTTCATCGAATTTGGGAAAAAGTTCATCAGATTCAAAAAAAAGTTCATCAAAGTTGAAAAAAAGTTCGCCAGATTTGAAAAAAGTTCATCGATTATGAAAAAAGCTCATTGAATTTGTAAACAAAAAGTTCATCCATTTTTCCGGAAAAGAAGTGAAGAAAGAATTTTTCTCGAATTTTAAAAAAAGGGGAAAAAGAAAAGGCGAAAGAAGAAAGTGTAGAAAAGATGTATGATATCACATCAAGCTTGGTGACGCGGTGGTTGTTGAGTCGTCTCAGGTAGCGTTTGGTCGGGGGTTTGATTCTCCGCCGGGAGCAGTCCTTTTTGCACTATAAAAACCTATAGCGAACGTTGTGATGGGCCGGCCCGTTAGTAGCGAACGAAGGGAGGGGGTGTGCGCCCGATTGTGGAAATAGCTGTATCGGGCGCAACGGGCGCCAAATAGGGGAGCAACTAGTTAACGAGCGGTTCGTGTCGATCGCCATCTTCATGGGCCGGCCCAGTCGGGGACGCTCCTGTGCGAAACCGCAACAACTTGACACAGAGAGCGTCCAATAGGAGGTCCCTCGATCGATCGCTGGTTCACGCAGCACGCTCGATCGCTTGTTTTTTTTCTCTTCCCCAAAATTGCTACATTATGTCATGATTTCTCTTAAAAAAAAAACAACCGGTTTTCTACAGTACATACTCTGGTTCTTAGGAAAAAGTTCATCGAATTCGAAAAAAAGTTCATCATTTTTGAAAAAAAAAATCGTCAAATACGAAAAAAAGTTCATCAAATTTTATAAAGTTCACCGAATATGAAAAAAAATCATCGATTTTGAAAAAAAGTTCATCGGATTTGAGAAAAAGTTCATCGAATTTGGGAAAAAGTTCATCAGATTCAAAAAAAAGTTCATCAAAGTTGAAAAAAAGTTCGCCAGATTTGAAAAAAGTTCATCGATTATGAAAAAAGCTCATTGAATTTGTAAACAAAAAGTTCATCCATTTTTCCGGAAAAGAAGTGAAGAAAGAATTTTTCTCGAATTTTAAAAAAAAGGGAAAAAGAAAAGGCGAAAGAAGAAAGTGTAGAAAAGATGTATGATATCACATCAAGCTTGGTGACGCGGTGGTTGTTGAGTCGTCTCAGGTAGCGTTTGGTCGGGGGTTTGATTCTCCGCCGGGAGCAGTCCTTTTTGCACTATAAAAACCTATAGCGAACGTTGTGATGGGCCGGCCCGTTAGTAGCGAACGAAGGGAGGGGGTGTGCGCCCGATTGTGGAAATAGCTGTATCGGGCGCAACGGGCGCCAAATAGGGGAGCAACTAGTTAACGAGCGGTTCGGGAGCGCCCCGTGTGTGACAAGTGTCTCGCGCGTAGCGCTCCCGCCAGGGAAAACCAGGTGGCGCGGTTGGTTCCCGGTTTTCCCTTTCCGGTTTGTGGTTTCATGCGTTTTGTACTTTAACCCTCATACTATCATATTTTTTCGTTTTCCCTTTCCGCGCGAAAACACAAATAAATACCAGTTCGCGCGCTTGGTTCCCTGTTTCCCTTTCACGTTTCCCTGTCTGTTCCCATTATATTTCCGGATAATGGAGATTTATGGGGTAGTTACGGGCGGGGACTACCAACACTATCATATGTGACCTTTCAAGTAACGAAAAAAAAGCAACTTTTTATTGTAAAACGGCAGTCTTCAAAATTGTTAAATCATGTGACTTCTTTATAGGCACAGGTGAGCACTAGGAGAGGCACGGGTGTATAACTTTACTAAATTGAGGAAAAGCGTGCTGGTTCGTGCGGCGCATTGTCCATCACGGTGTGACACGGCGCCTCCGGCGCGAGGGAACCTCCTGCTCGCCTTCGGCTCATTTAATTTTCATAAACATCTTGAAGGGGGGGCATAGGTCGAAGTGTGTGTTGGTTCGTGTGGCGTGCTGGTTCGTGCGGCGCATTGTCCGTCGCGGTGTGACACGGCGCCTCCGGCGCGAGGAAACCTCCTGCTCGCCTTCGGCTCGTTTAATTTTCATAAACATCTTGAAGGGGGGGCATAGGTCGAAGTGTGTGTTGGTCGAAGTGTGTGCTGCTTCGTGCGGCGTGCTGGTTCGTGCGGCGCATTATCCGTCGCGGTGTGACACGGCGCCTCCGGCGCGAGGGAACCTCCTGCTCACCTTCGGCTCGTTTAATTTTCATAAACATCTTGAAGGGGGGCATAGGTCGAAGTGTGTGTTGGTCGAAGTGTGTGCTGGTTCGTGCGGCGTGCTGGTTCGTGCAGCGCATTGTCCGTCGCGGTGTGACACGGTGCCTCCGGTGCGAGGAAACCTCCTAGCAGGTCGTGCAAAAGGCAAGCTGCTTTGTTCCGGAACGCACAGGTTTGAAGAATGTGCAGTCACGTCTGGTTAAGAGTTATGCTCTGTTGACGATATATATGTTTGTGTGTGTATGCACATGTGTGCATACTACAAAGGCATTGTTATGTTGCCTCCGTAGGCACGGGTTTGAAGCATGTGAAGTCATGTGTGCGTAGGAGCTAGCAACGGTTGAGGCGCTCTTGGTATGTGTGTGTATGGATATTGCCCGGAGGCATGGTGACCCAGGGTTTGGTGGCACGAGGCCATATCGCCTCTGGAGGCACGGGACGGTGCTTTCCAGAGTCAGGTGTAAGGGTATGTGTGTGTATGGATATTGCCCGGAGGCATGGTGACCCAGGGTTTGGTGGCACGAGGCCATGTCACCTCTGGAGGCACGGGACAGTGCTTTTCAGAGTCACGCGTAAGGGTTTGTTTTTGGAGTCACTGCTGTTGTACAAATAAGAAGAGGCATTGTTGTTTATAGTTTACTGGTGCTCTCTTATGATGTAAGACGCACTGTTGTGGAAATAGTTCTTTTTTCAACATGAACACGCAATTTCTAACTACATTACATATAAATGTGAATTATTGACAAACTGTTTTGTCACGTCTAGATAGAATTAGCTTCGCGAGCTAAATCAAAAGTTTTAGTCTTTGTTTTGCTTAAGATCTTGCTAATCTCTTCACCCATTTCACTAGCTTTGACTTGATTCATCTCGCTATTTAAGAGAATGTACATTGCCTCTGCCCTCCAGTCTTCAACCTCATCCTGTGAAATTTTGCCGAGAAGAGAAGTATATCATTAGAGTTTCTGCATATAAGTTGTTTATAAGTAAATATATATAAACTTACTGTCAAATCCTCCAGGTCTTCGACAAACTTTTCACCACTGTAGAGGAATGCAAGCTTTAAAATAGCAAATGTTGATTCTCCCTTTTCTACGACTGGAACATCTTGCACGGTATGAGTCTGCCATCTTGTACCCTTGGCATTCATTGTTTGTCCTAGTATGATGTTGAAGACTTCTTTAAACCTAGGTACCTGGGAATATTGTATTTTGTAATTAATTGTTTTAATATTGCAACTTGTAAAACTGAAAAGATTGTTATGTATAAATGCTTACAATTGCCGACTTATGAACATGGTATTCCTGAAACTGTCTTTCTCTTTTTTCTTTGGCATCTTCATTTTCCTGAAGTACTCGGCTTGCTTCTTGTGGTGTCAATTTGTCGATGTGTATCTTTTCTTTTTCAAATTCCTCGTGAGTTGTTTCTCGAGGATCAATAATGTGAACTTTGTGTTTGTATTTGTCCAGCACATATAGTACATAGCGATCATGCTTCTTCATTGGAATGAATATCTGCGTATAAAATACTTGTTGCTTAGATGACAGTTTAATATAAAGTAATTTAATAGAACACATATTTTCTGAGTTTGTCATGGTAGAATAGGTTGTTACCATGTTTGCTGTTGAGAGCTTTTTCCGTTGATTTTCCTTGAGATACATGGGAACGAGCTGATTCTTTGTTTTTTGCAATTCATTTTTAAATTTTGTAATAGTAGTTGTGTGTTTCTTCAAATCCAATATATGCTGCAAACAATATTTATGATGAAAAAACTATTAGAAAAAAGAGCCGTGTAAGAATATAAAAAGAGTAGTTGTTGCAATGTTCACAAGATTTTGCTTTTTAAAAGTTTACCTCTGCAAAGTTTGGGCCTAATATTACTCTGTCACTCTGTTTTGATTCTTGTCTGCTTTCCCAGATTTCTGCTATGTCATCGAGGATCCTCTTTTCCATATGATGTCGTTTGTTCGTCTGTGCTGGTCTTGGACCAAATACTGCCTTCAGCTGGGCTCCAGTAAGTTGCGTGCTTTCACTGTCCCTGCGGATGTGCCTAAATATAGTTTTGCTGCGACAAGGGATATAAAATAATTTTGGAGGTGACGGTTAGTGAGAAACAGATTCTTACATTATTTTTGGCCTCTGTCTAACTATTTTGAGGTGCAATAGAAAACAACTCACTTTTTGTATTTCTCCTGCCAGCTGTCGCTCATGACTAGATGGAAGAGGTCGGACTCCTCCTCTATGTGTTGGAAGCAATGAGAATGTTTTGGATATGGACTGGTGCTTTGTCTTTTTTTCCTTTTTGTTTCATCTGTTTCAGTCAATGAAAGCAGATATGTAATATGTAAGCTCTCGTGATACGAAAGATGTTGGTGAACACCGTGTGATGTGTAGGTTATTACAAAAAAATAGGATAAGTAGAAATGATTTTCTTACCTTTTTTTGTGGAGAAGAACTTTGAAGTTTCTGGTTTGAATTCTTTGATTCTTCCAGGTAGTTTCTCCCACTTTACTTGGTTTGTTTCACCAAATATGGCTGTAAAAAGGAACTCTGGTTTCCAGTCGGCATCTATGTTGCTTTCCTGCATGGAGGTTATCAGATATTGAAGTATACAAATAGTGTTGTTTGTAAAAATTAAAATTGTTGCTCTTGTACTATTCACTTACATCGAAATCTTCATCATCTTTTATGAGTTCAATGCCATTCCAGTATTTTGCAAATTGAGCCATGAAGTGTCTGCATTGGGTACCCTGCTGTTTTGGCACGCAAACTCTGTTAGGTGTTTGTGCTATCCTCGACCAGTTTGGTTCGCTGTTGGCTTGTAGCTCCGCTTCGCCGTAATGCTTCTTCATTAGTGCGTGCATCCTTTTAATATGTGTTATTGTTGGGTTTTGCCATTAATAAAGGGAATGCAGGAATTGGAAAACTAATTGGAAAACAAGGTTGAATTGACATACCAGTTCTTGGTGGTCCTTATGGTGTGTTTTCCATGTTTTTTTCCATCTCCATGTCTGTAATTCAGTGAGTCAAGTATGTCGATGGAGTTCGTGTACTTGTTGAGCACGTACAATGTGTAGTGTTTATCTTTGTTGTGAGGTATCATAATCTGCAGTGTTTGGAGACAGAGTGAGTTAAAGTTAATTCTTGTCAGGAGAATTAAATGACATGTGAATGTGCAATCTGTAGGAAGAATGAGTTATGTTTCTCTATTTCTATTAACTTACCAGCTTTTTCTTTAAAAGTTCCTTGCCTATTACAAGGGGTGCAAACTCTTTCAATGCTTCTTCCTCATTGAATTCTGCTAGTCCACTTTCCTCTCCAGTTTTAACACCGAGCACGACCTGTGACCACAAAGTTTTCTACTTTTTAGTTCAATCTTTGTATTCACTGAAATGATGCAAGTGTTTTTGTCAAAATGGACTTCATATGTTTGCAAATTCTACGGGAAGTATGGCTTTATCGGTTGTGTTGTATTGTTGCTGCGATGTCCATTCGTCGAACAATGCGTTCGCGATGGAGCCCTCCATCTGTCCATCATCTCCTTTCATTAGCTGTGCCATTATTTGTTTTCCTGTAATCCAATCATATCGCTTCGGGCTAATATATATGTTTAGACTGCAAGCAGAAAAAGTTTATACATTAGTTAGGTTGTTTTAAAAAGGGGCAACATTTTTTTTATGCAAGAGAAAGTACTTACTCTCCGCATTCGTCCTGTCCTTCTTTGCTGAATAGGTATTCATGGAGTGCTCTGGCTTTGTTCATGAATTTGAAATCTCCTGGGACAAATGTAGGAATCTTGATTTCTCCAAGGAGCCTTCTTGAAGGCTTTACCGACCTTTTCTTGACCAAGATTTTCTTGTCTGAACTGTTCTCAGATGATTGAGGCATTGAATGTTCTCCTGACTCTTGCTGCAAGATTGTCAGATACGGCTTGGGATTTTTGTTGAATTCATAGCTTTCATGCTTGTTGAGCCATGTTTTGATTAAATCGAAGTTAGAGCCCATCTTTATATGGTCGTTGTACACCTCTAGTTGTAGTGGGTTAAGGCTTGCAAGAAATTCGTCAACTTCTTCCTGCTTTTCCATTGTTTTTGGTTTTAGGAAGTCTAAAGAGATGGTGCTGGAGGTGCCTTGCTGATTGCTTGTTGAGCCTGTTTCTTCTTGAAGAAGAACATGATGTTTCTTCTGCTCGAAAACCTGTTGTTGTGTATTTGGTACGTCGTTGCTTCTGTCATCCTCTTTTAAATCAGTGCCTGTTTGTTCCAGTTGCTCTGTGGTCGTGATATTGCTCTTGATATTTTGCTCGTCTATTTCCTCTTCGGCATGGTGTGGTATCTTGTCGTCTGGTGGTGGTTGATCTGGTTCTATTGGCGGATCATTTTGTTCATGGACTGTGAAAGATTGTTGGGCGACGGCGTGGCTGCTGACATCCATAATATCTTTGCATTTACTGGATATATCAATAACTTCATGCTCTTGTGTGGTTGCCGCATGCATAATATGTTCTTTTGGCCCGGTAGTTGGCGGAAACTCTTCTAGTATGCAACATTCTGCTTGTTGCATTTCTTTGTCTTCCATATCTACTTCATATTTCAGCATATCTGTAAAACAATAATTAAAAAAATACTTCTTCTAGTGTTACGAAACTGTAAGATTTAGTTTCTGAAAAGACTTACCTGTTGTACATTTGATTAGTGACAGTTTTGTATTCCCTCTGTGTTGGCTGATTAGTTGATATAGAACCTTTTTCCTCAACTTTCATACTTGTTCTGGCTTTAAGATTGATGTTGTTCCATCACTGGAGTAGTGCTTCAGGTTCATGTACATGTAGAATGCGCAGTCCATTCTGCATTTAGATGAATGGTATTGGTAAGATTGTTGCATTCAAGAAACGGAAATAAGAGAAAAGTTTGAGCAATGGTAGTGGTAATTGTTGTATTGAAAAGATGAAAGAACAGAATTATTTCAGTAATTGTAGTATTGAATGTTGTATTGAAAAAAAAGAAATAAGTGAAGATGTTGGAAGTGCTTACGTGTCTTCTCCTTGAAGTGGCACCTGCAGTCTGACCTTTTTGTAATGGTCGATGCTTTTTTCTGAAAGTTGTAGCTCTGTGCTTATGTGCTTCCAGATTTTCAGTAATTTGTTGGTTACATTGTTGAAGAATTCTATTCTGCTTGGATATGCAGTTGAAGAGTTGAGGAGTTCAAAACGCTGTTTTTGCATGTTAACTGTGATGGTGAAGTAATGACTTATAGTTTCGTCTTGCTCAAACCCGCTCAACGAACATGGTAGAAGGAACTGCAAAACACAAAATAAAAAGAAAACATTTGGAAATCTTCTTATATTTAGAAACATAAAATAAAAAGAGAACTTTGCATAGCATATACGTAAATTGTGTTTTGTTTTTGAAACAGCTGATCTCCTTACCATGTTATAATCTTGCAGTTTTTCTTCTTCTTTCATGTTGAAAAATGATATAAGCTTTGTAGGTAGTAATTTTTTTCTATTCTGTTGTTGATCATTATTTTCGTAGCACATTGGATCTTCGTCGTCGGCTTCCCTTATTGAGTGCTGCTTGTTTCGTTACAGATAGACAAAGGGAATTTGTCAGTTCCGCTATAGGGGAAGTTTATCTATTTATAAAGTCATATATAGTGTTTTAAACATGATTCTTTTGCCGTGATATTTACTTACAGTGTTGCTTAACGACAGAATCTTTCTCCGTGTGCCATTGAGTTGTTTTCTCAAGATTGTTAGCATGGGCTCTATTGCTTCGGTAGCGTACTGATTTACCGACCTTGAAGCTTTCGGAGACATGTCCTAGATTTACATCAAACTTGTCCGTTGTAATGAAAAGTTGATCCCTGCAAAGTATATTTAGAAAAATGTTTTGGTTCACACATGATACAGTCAAAATGATCGTGTGTAAGAATGTTTTCTGTGTTAGTTGCATGAACTTACATTTCTCTCTTTGTCCATGGCTTGCATACAACGTTGTACAGGTCTTCGATGGCCTTGTTGACGGAATCGCTATCTTTGCCACCTTTCTCCACTGTGCCTGCGATGATTCTGAACATAATATAAATAATTCCAAGTCACAAAGATCACAAGATAGCAATTATGTTTCTATTGTCTTGCCTGCTTCGATGCTGGAAGATATGTCATGTCGAGTGTTGTTCCTTTCTTGTTCTCCTTCTGCTTCCTGCGGCATGTTTTGTTCTTCTTTTTGCGTTGTACCCTTTTGTTCAGCTTCTTCTCCATCCTTATTTGAGTCGTATTTGCTTTTCTTGGCATCATGTTTTTCCTTGTCAACCGTTATGTCTTGCTGGTGGTTTTTTCCGTCTTGTTTTTCAGTCTCGACCTGGATGGCACTGACCTGTCTGCAAGGGGAATTGGCATCGTACGACGGCGTAGGGTTTTCTTCGATAGTTTCTGGTTCTTTCTCTGGAACAACTTGTGAGCTTGCTTAATTGATTGTATCTCCGTGGTTGCCTTCTTCGTGTTTCTGCGTTGTCATTTAAAAAGCATTGAAATGATTTAACTTGCTACTTTATTTTAATTATAGCAGCTGTTATGGGAAAATAGCGAAGCGTTCGGTGCGTGCTTTGAGCTATTTTGATTGTGATTAAGTTGTCGTTTTGTGGAAACATTTCGTGCAACTTCACCTGTTGAGTTGTCGTTGGTGATGCGGACTGTTCCGCCTGTTCTTCGTTGGGTGTTGTTTCTTGGGTACCGTCTTGTTCTTTGTTTTGGTGATCATCGTCACTGTCATGGTTTTTGTCTTGCAGTTGTTCAATCATAAAGGTGGTAAGTTTCAACCATGGAACTACTTTATATTTTTGTAGAATCAGCTTATGTAACTTTACCTTCTCAGTCGTTGCTGTTTCTGTTGTCTCTGCTGCTGTTCTTGTTGCTGCTGCTGACTGTTGTGCTTGTTCTTTGTTGAGTGGAGGTTTTTGGGCATCTTCCTGTTCTGTCTTTTGGAGTTCATCGCCGCTGCCGTTGTTTTTGTCTTATATCTTTTGAAACACATAGGTGGCTAAGTGGCAGTGCATTTGAGCTTCAACAGAGGTATTTTATACTTTCAGAGGATCAGCTTATGTAACTTTACCTTTTCAGTCGTTGTCGCTGCTGCCGTCTCTGCTGCGGTTTTTCCGGTGAGTGAATATTTTGGCGCTTGGTCTTCTTTGACGTTGATGTCTGCCGTTTGAAGAACATTTTGCTTTTCTTCTTTGGCCTCCTTTTCCTCATCTGTCTCCTCTCTCTGTGATTGAGGAAAGTAGTGAAATGTGAAATGCGTATTTTTGAACTATAAGATAATTCATAGGTATTATGTGTTTTCACCTCTGTACTTGTTACTGCTGATTGTTCTACATGTTCTTTGCATGGTGTTTTTGAGTCCTTCTCTTGCTCTTTTTTTTGCTGTTCATCGTCAGTGACCTTGTTTTTTTCTTGCAGTTGTTCCAATATAGAGGTGGCAAAGTGAGAGTGCATTGGAGTGAGTACAGGTGTGGTAGGTTGGAGTTTATTTAATTGTGCAGCAGCAATTTTATAACTTCATGCTTGCAAGTTTTGTAACTTGACCTTTTCAATCGTTAAAGCTGGCGCTGACTCTGGTAGCTGTTGTTTGGTGATTGAATTTTTGGTGGCTTGGTCTTTAGTGGCATTATTGTCTACCGTTTGATGAACATGTTTGGGTTGTTCGTTGGGCTCCTCTGGTTGTGTTTGATGGTCTTGATTGTTGGTGCTCTCCTGAGCTTCTTGTGCCTGCACCAACAGAAAAAGTATTTAAGAAATGGGTGCATCTCTAATTGTTGAGTTACAATTTTTTTATAAGACCTCTTTCTCTGGATTTGCAGGACTGTCTCCTGCTGGAACTACGGCTTCTCCTTGTCTCGTTCTGTCCTCTACTTTTTCTTGTTCAATGTTTATGCGAGTTCTTTTGCTTGCTTCCTCTTCCTGTTCAATAAAAAATTGAAATTATAGTTTGAAGTTCATTTGTGCCTCAGCTTTGTAACCTCACCTCTTCAGATGTTGTTGTTTGAAGTTCTGTGTGTTTTCCAGTTTCCTTTCGTTGCGCTGCTTCTTGATCTTCCAGACCAATGTACTTGTTTGTTTCCTGCATTTGTTCAAAGAAAAGGGTCAGACATGACTTATAATTGTTGTATTGCGGTGGTGGGGTGTATTACGTAGTTCAGACATCATAAATGGTTTGAAAAGGGTTTGTTGTTGTTTTTTTACCTCTGTGTTGATGACTGGGTTATTTGTGCCTGCATCGACTATTTCTTTGCCAGGTATAACAGTCTCTAGTTCCTCATTGGCTTGGATGTCTTGGGGTTTCTCCTTTGTACTCGTGATGGTGATCTACAATGTCGTGGCACTGGAAATCTCTTGTGCACAAACTTCCTATTCTGTGACTCCTTCGTCTGTTTGAGGTTCACTATGGGGTTCAATTTCAACACTGGTTGTCTCTTGGTCTTGCAGTGATTGTGATACCTGGAGTTCAAACAATATGAGTTTGTGGTTCACTTTCTTTCCTGCCATTATGAGTTTCCGGTGTGGGGTGTAGTGGGCTGTGGAATTTTACCTCCTCTTCGTTGTTTTCTTCTTCTTTGTCGTTTGTTATGCTAACGGTTGATTGTGGGTGAGCCTCCTACATTTGGTTGACGGGACTGCTGATTTGATTGTTCTCCAGCTGAGCCTATATTTTGTTGAAGGTTTGTCAGTTAACTTATAACTCTATCCAGTTTTGAAAGGAAAAATGGATGCTCATACTGACCTCTTCACTGGTTCTGACGTTGATCGTATCTTGTGCTTGTGTTGGAGTAGTTGTTGTTGTAGCACTGTCTGTTGTGAGGTTGCTTTGTTTGTTGCGTTCATTCTTGTTTTTGGGGTTGTTGACGCCATCCTGCTGTTGGAGTTCATCTTGGCCTGGCGTGCTATTGGTACGTTCCTGAAAGCATTGACACAACTCTTTTCAGTTGAGGTATGAAAACAGGGTTTTGCTTGCGGATGGCACCATGCATTACTATTTATTTACCTTTTTTTGCCGCTTTATCTTCTTCTTGTCAATGCCCACGTTTCTTGATTTTGTTATTCTCTTACTCTCTTCATCCTCTTCTCCTTTCTTACCTTTTCTCCTTTCTCTTTATTCTGTTGTGGCCACTATTTCATTCGTGCGGCTGGCATCAACTTGTCTACTTGATGCTGCTGGAACTGCTTGCTCTAGCGTCTGCAGGGTCGCGTTGTCTGTGAGGTAACTTGTGCAAACTATGTCCTAAAATTGTCTGAGTTGTTCTAGAGAATCCATTAGGGCAATTGTTTGTTGCACGACTTTGTCCTTGTTTTTTTATCCAATATCTCTTCTTTTTCGTTGCATCGGTGTTTAGCCCTGGTGGTTACTGCGGGTAACTGTTCTGCTTCATGGAGCACTTTTTCCAACAATTTGTTTATCCTTTGGAATCTTTCTTCTGGTCCTGTGCTGATGTTTTTGTTTGGTTCCGTGCTTCCACTGGTGCCGATACGCGGTTCGCGCCGACGCTTGGGTGGAGGTGGTAGCAGCTTGGTTGTGTGCTGGTGTTGCTGTTCTTTACGATGTTCTCCTGCTATCTGGTGAATTGAAGACGAAGTTGATGCTGTGCTGGTATAGAAGATCCTCTCTGCTGTTCCTTTCCATGTCTGCATCGTTTCGGTGGAATGGAGTTGATTAGAATGGAAACTGTTTTCAAAAAGGGAAGTACTGATTTATGTACAACAGAGCTATACCTGTATCTTGCCAAATTCATAGTCATCCGATCGTGCTTTTCCGTCCGTTTTCATGTCTGCTCTAGCTATTTTCGCTAGGTCACTCTCTTTGAGATGGTTTGCTCGTGGTAATGAGATTTTGTCCATTGTCTTTGCAATTTTCCGCATTTCTTTTGTGTCGGTTGGCAGCAGCAAGGAGTCAAGGTACATGATTACTGGTACCTGTGCCAAACCATTGATGTGCTTTTTGTTCTTTTCCTCCTGAGGCAACATCCTGTGCTTCTGCCATGTCTTGGCTCCTTCCCTAATACATTCGACGATTACCGCGCAGAAATCCATCTTTGCCATTTCTGGATAGTCCATGTCCTTGACCATTATAGTTATCCGGGCGAAGATAGCGGCGCTTGACCCATAGACAACATTGTGGAAAAAAATAAGGAAAAATATTTTAACTGATTTCCTGTTTGATTCTTCATCATCTATTTCCACCAATATTTGTAGCTTCTCGAATAGTTGTTTTGGCACGAATTTTGTATCTTTGAAGCCAAGCTCTGACATCAGTTCTTTCATTGAAGATGGGCTAGTCTCTGGCCTTGGTGCTGACCTTTGCGTGCCGTTTGGGTATCCAAACACCTTGTGGGTAGCTTCCTTGGTAATCTTGATTTTTTTGTCTTCGGTAGCATCACCGAAGGTTATTGTCATGGTTTCTGTGTTGAGGTTGTTGTAGATGTGTGCTGCAAGCGGTCTGCAGATGGAGCCCGTTATTTTGCAGTTCTCTATGCTGCCAAATCCTGCCGTCCTAATATTTCTTGTGACGGTCTTTAAGTAAATTCCATGCTTTCTTGACATGGGCGAATGCTGCCCCTGCCTTGATTTGGCATTTCTCTTCGTCTGTTTCTTGCTGTTCTTCGTCAACTGTTGGTACTACCAGTTCTTTCCCGCTTGTCTTTCTTCTCTTTCTGTCCTTCTTGCCTGATTTGGGCTGTTTCAGAAGAAAAAAAATAAAGGGTTTTGTTAGAAAGGAATGTTAGATCCCTAGTGGTATTCAAAATTAGTGCATAAGTGTGTTTTTACATTGTTGTCATGTTCTGTGTCGCTGTCGTGCTCTTCGGCATCATCGCCGTCTGTAGGAATGAAATCTGCATCATGCTGTCTGTCATTGTTGTCGTCATTGGTATCTGAACCTTTGCTGTTGGTATCGTCTTGTTCTTTTTCTACCCTTTACCGTTTGTTTTTCTTCTTCCGTTCAGCTTGTTTCTTCGTGTCGGTTGGTTCTGTTGGCGGGAGTACCATTAGAGGTAATGGTTGCTGCTGCAAGGTACCAGTGTCGACGATGTTTTCAGCATTTTCCTTTTTCTTTTGCCTTTTTGCTCCAGGAGTAAAAACAGTGCTGGTATCTGATTTTCTCTTTTTTTTGCTTGTTGCTAGGTGTTTACTCCTGTTGAGCCTGGTGTAAGTTACCATTTCTGCCGCAGGTGGTTTGTTCCTCATGGTCTGTTCTGTGTCCTTTTCTGATGAATGAGGAGACATGCTTTGTGTTTGTGTGCTATCAATATCACCGTCTTTGTGTCCTGCATAATGACCAGGTAACGAAAAACGATATTCTTGTGTCCGAAAATAATTTATATACATTTAAAATATATATCTTCGACGGTTATGCATAAGGAATGTGAAATTCCCAAAAGGGGATTTTTAGTTTTCTTTTTTGGGTTAAGAAAGGTTATTTCTATTATTGCCGATTGAGCTAATAAGGGGATTGAAAAAAAATTATGGTTATGAGTGGAGCTGGGTAAGTGAAGTTAGGGTGAAGCATTTTCTGAGACAAAAATGCACTCTGCAGATGATATTTCTACATGTTTGTCCAAAGTGGCAGGTAGTTTTATTTGTAGACATAGTTAAGTTATTGTTGTCAAGGATAGCAGTTAAGTTATTAATGTCTCAATACATGTTTTTGCAGATAGGCAGTGGACTCTTTTGGTCAAACCTTTGACAGGAGCTTGCTGGATTGCATGTTCTTCAGTAGGGTCTTCGTCAGTATTTTGCTGGGTTTTAGCTTCTTTGCGAGGATTTCTCATTGCTGCATAAAAAAATGGGCAGGTGTTAGAAGCAGAGTTGAGTGTCGCAGAAAAAAAAGCTGCGTGGTGTGAAAACAAACTTGTATGTATAGAGAGGCACAGGTTGTTTTACACTAGAAGCACATGGTACAGGTATTCTGTGTTCACGGTTTTTCAGACCAGAGGCACTTAATTTGAAAAACGGTTACATTGAAGGGACAAACATGTAGAAAATGTCGTACGGTTTTTCAGGTTTTGGCCTCTCAGGATGCTTGCGGGGTTTGTATCTACCGATGTATTCTAGTTAGTGACGTTTCAGGTTTAGTAGATTTGAGCACTTATCGTATGGCGAAAATTCCAGGGCGGAGATCTGTAGCATTTCTATTAAATCTCACCTCTCCGGCAGTTCAATTTGTTAGACAAATTGATTTTAGGTTATTCGAAAACTCCTTGGTAGCGGTGGCTAGGGTTGCTGCTCCTTGAAGTTGAAAAATCACTACGATCTACCCGGTGGAATGGAGTGGGATAGAATTATAATTACCTTCAATTAGTTGTGCGGTGTTCTTCGGTTCCATCTGCTTATTGTGTCGTTGCTCTTTTTTCGTTGCGATTTCCGCCGCCGCCATCGAAGTTGTCGCCGTTGGTCGCCGCAGCCGGCGGGGTTATTGGTGTTCTCGCGGGCAGTGTGTGGCTGTGTGTATGTCGGATTGGAGGGTGGTTGGGGAACGCGGTGGCGGTTTGTTCGGTGACACGAATTCGATTTCGAATTTGTGTTTGTGTGTAGAAGGAAGGAGGAGAGTGTGCGGGAGTGATGAAGGTTTTGAGATTTACTTTGCGGAAGGGGAAGCAAAGTAGTAGAAGAGGGAGGGAGAGATGGAAACCATCGAACCGTCTCTAATCTTCAACCGTCCGTTTGAGCATCAAGATCCGTTTTTTCTGATGTTAGGCTCGGGAGTGTACGTTCTACAGGCACGTAGATGCAGGCACAGGAGGCACGACAGTGTAGGTTCTACAAGCAGGTAGAGAACCACGGACAGGCAACAGTCGCGTGAGGCATGTGGATGTAAGCATAGGAGGCACGGAAATGCAGGCAATACAGGCATGGACATGCTGCTTTTGGATGCACGGGTATCAACGCTGAGGATGTACAATAGTGTTGTGGCAGAGGCATGCGTTAGAAGCACCGTTAAAGAGGCATGGTTGTAGGCAGTTGAGGCACGGCATTGAAGGCATAGGAGGTACGGATGTAGGTACAGGAGGCACTGAAGTACTGAACCTAAGAGGAGACCTTCTGTGAGTGCGGAATGTTTCGAGATTTACTGTGGAAGATAGGAAGCAAGAGAGTAGTGGAGGTTGGAGAGTTGGAAATGATAACCACGGTTGTGAAGTGACGTGGGTGTCGCACTACTTGGCACATAAGAGTCTCAGCAAGTGTCGCGTGAGGCGACGTGGGTGCAAGGACGTAAGGCACAGAAATCAAGGCACCACGGTTGTGAAGTCACGTGGTAGTGATGAAGTGGAGCCTCTCTAGAGGCATGTTGATGCAGGCACACGACACACGGAAGTGCAGGTTCTACAGGCACGTACATTCAGGCACAAGTGGCACGGAAGTGTGGGTTCTATAGGCAGTTAGAGGACCACGGGACAGGCAAGAGTCGCGCGAGGCACATGGATGTAAGCATAGAGACACTGAAATGAAGGAAATACAGGCACGGATATGCTGCTTTTGGAGGCACGGGTATCAACGCTGAGGATGTACAAGAGTGTGGTGGCAGAGGCATGTGTTAGAATGCTCGGTTAAATAGGCACGGTTGCGAAGTGTCGGGAGCTACGCGGGTGTGGCAGTGGGGCCATGTAAGAGTCACTGCGCATGTTATTACGTTATGCACTTGAGGCACGTGGGTGCAGTTACGGAAGGAAGAATTGGTGAATCCACAACAGGCACGTACGTGTGTTTTGTGCAGTCACGGTTGTGCACTCTCTGGATGCACAGAAGTGTGCCGGTAGAGGCATTGGTCCGACTACCCGGTTAGAGAACCACGTTTGTGAAGTGACGTGGGTGTGGCACGACAGGCCCCGTAGGAGTCACTGCAAGTGTCACACGAGGCTCGTGGATGTAGGCACTTGAGGCACGGCATTGAAGGCACAGGAGGCACGGATGTAGGTACAGGAGGCACTGAAGTACTGAACCTAAGAGGAGACCTTTTGTGAGTGCGGAATGTTTCGAGATTTACTGTGGAAGAGAGGAAGCAAGAGAGTAGTGGAGGTGGGAGAGTTGGAAATGATGGAACCATCTGTTATCTTCGACTGTCTGATTTTAGCATCAAGATTCGTGGCGCCTGGCTTTTTTTGTTCGACGTAGCGTCTTAATACACGTGTGAGACACGGAACACCAGGCTCTATAGGCACCGACGTTGGAATTATAGAGGCACTGGTATCAAGTCTGTGGATGCACAAATGTGTAGTGGCAGGGGCATGCATCTGAAGACTTACTCAGACCATCACGGTTGGAATTATAGAGGCACTAGTATCAACTCTGTGGATGCACAAATGTGTAGTTGCAGGGGCATGCATCTGAAGACTTACTCAGACAGTCACGGTTGTGAAGTCTTTAGAGTTACGAGCGTGTGTCACCACGGGCATGTGAGAGTGATGCATCGGGGAGTGTGGTAGTAGAGGCATCAGTGTGAATAGTAGTCAGAGAGCATTGGTCGTTCAGTAGTAGCGGCGTGTGTCGGGAAAGGTGCGAGGAGTTCAACATACTAAGTGTGCCAGTGCACTCTATCTAAGTGTGCAAGTGCAGTGTTTGCTTCAATGGTTTAGGCAAGAACATTTGTTACGTGATTAATTGGATGATTTTACGGTTGCTTTTTCCCGGCAACCGCGAGCACTGCCACTCGGCGGTTTCCCCGATGCACAGCAATCGCGAGCGCATGTCTACTGCGCTCATTACCACGACGAGGCCTCGTCCAACCGCCTCCTCCTCGACCCAAACCTTGGCACAAAAGGGCAACTACGCTTCCATAGCCGCTCAATTACGGAAACACTATTGCCGCTCCATCTCAACTAGTAACTCTCACAAACTCTGTGTCAAGGTCCCCATCGCTGGAGGAGCGTAATGGCGGATGAACCATCTGCCAAGCGTCCGCGTGGTGAGACGTCCGACCAGAGCACCGAGGTTGGCAACGTTCAGGTCCCCGGTCAGAAGCACGACTACAAGGTGCACCTCAAGGAGGTTGGCATCCACGACAAGGAAAAGATGGATGTTGTATGCACCAGCAATCCTGACGAAGCCGACAAGTTGATCAGCCGACAAGACTCAACCGGCACGGAAGTTGGGTTTTTGTTGTTTCGAACAACTATCAATACTGTGGATGTTCTAAAGTGTGGTACCAGAAGCATGCTTCCGAATACGCAGTTAGGGAGTCACGGTTGTCAAGTCTCTAGAAAGTCACGCGTGTTCTGGCATCACGGGCATGGAGTGGTGTGGGGCTTCGAGGGGCATGAGTGGCCCTCAACCCTGTGGATGCATGGTGGTCTGGTAGGAGAGGCACCATTGTGGATGCATAGGAGTGAGGCCTCTAACGGCATGAGTGGGTGGCACCACATGCAATTGTTTGAATACTCATTTAGAGAGTCACGTCTGTACTCAAGCCAGATGCATGTCGTAGGTTGGTGGCATTTGGCAGCACGCGGTTGCAGAGAGGAGGAATGTTTGCGAAACATCAAAGTCACCTGGCGGCCACGCGTGAGGAGTATGTAGAGTATCTGCGTGTCGATGTGACGCATGTATGTCTAGTGACGGACTTGGGGCACTGACTTGTGTTCGAATGCTTGGTTAATGAAGAATCAAGGAACTACATCAATAAAAAGAGTCTGCTGCTTCATTATCACAGTATGATGTGCGGTTAAACCGTTTTCTGATGTTTTGACGGATGTGAAAAAGAGGTAGTGTACTAATACTAATATATTTCACAACCTTTATTCTACACAATGCATTTAAATTGGAAACATAAAAATTTGCATCCTTGTTGCAGTGATTTCAGCCTGGTTGCATTACATTTCCTCTGATTAGTGTTCTAAACCTAGCTAGGCTTGTTCGCTTATCAACAACTTTTTATTCCTTTTCCTTGATGTCGTCGTAGATCTTTGTTATCTCATCGCCCATTTTGTTGGGTTCGATTGTATTCTGATCGCTAAATAGTAGCCTGAATAGTTGTTGTGCTTTCCATTGTTCCGTGCCATCCTATAAAGAATTCAGTGAAAAATAAGGAGAAAAAACACATCAGTATTATGTCATGCAGTTGTATGATATCTTGCAAATTTATAGCGAGTTTTAAGCGAAAACTTACATCGAAATTGTCTATCTCTTCGAAGAAGTGGTTGCCATCAAAGAGATGCGCGAATCTTAGAACAGCAAACGGGGTTTCACCTTTATTCACCTTTGGAACGTCCTTTAAAAATTGAACTTCCCATTTAGTCTTTTCCTTTTCGAATTTTTCACCGAGTAATATTTCGTATACTACCTTGAACCTCGGCACCTGGGAATTGCATTTTGTTTTTGTCTTAGAGAGACATGTTCTGTAATTTGTAAAACCGAAAGACGCTGTTATTTACAATTCTTACCAGTCTGTCTTTATGGTTGTGGTATTTGTTATGCTCCTTTTCTTTGCTGGCTTCGTTGATTTCCATTTGAGCAATTTGCTTACTTAATTTGCCATCATGCACATGGAGATCACGTTGATTTTTCAGGCATTCTTTCCTCTTCAATTCTTCGAGAGAGGTTTCTTCAGGCTCAATGATTTGAAGCTTCCTTCTATATCTGTCGGGCACTAATAGTGTGTATCTGTCTTCCTTTTCAAATGGCCTGAATACCTGCGGTACAAAAGTTTTATTGTTAGAGGAGAGTTTAGAATATAGTATTTCGTTTGAAATGCTTATTTTTATTTTGTTAGAGGAGAGTTTTATTGCTATAGGAGAGTTTAGAATATAGTTTTAAGGCTATTACCATTTTTGTTGTTTTGAGCTTGTCTAATTGACATTTCTTAAGGAACAAAGGAACCAATGCATCCTTCTCTCGTTCGAAATCATCTGTGAATTGTGTAATAGATTTTCTTTTATCCTTTAAACCCAGAATATTCTGCAGGCAACAAATAAAAAACCATTAAAACGAGTTAGAAAGAACAGATCGGTACCAGTAGATTAAACAATCGTTGCAAAAAGACGAGTTTGTATGATCCTTGTGGTTTTTTTCTTTTTTTTTTTGAAATTTACCTCTGCAAAGCTTGGGCCTAATAATAGTCTATGTCTTTTGTATTTAGTTTGCTTGCTTCCCTCCCATGCTTCTGCTAACTCATCGAGCACCTTCTTTTCCATTCCTTTACGTTTTTTCTTGTTCGCAGGTCAAACAATTTCCTTTAGGTTTGATCCAGTGAGAGTTGCGCTGTTCCCCTGTGGTTGTTCTCCCGAGAATACTACTTCTCTGCTTACAGGAAAAATAGTAGAAGAAAATTCTGTTTAGAATGTCACTTACAAGCAAGCTGATAAGTAGGAATTCATTGTTCTTTGTAGTTTCTGTCTTATTTATGTGATTGCCGCGTAACTTTAACTAATTTTAGTTGGAAAAGGAACCAACTCACCTTTTGAATTTGGCCTGCCATGTGTCACTCATGACTATGTCATAGAGCTTGTTTGCCTTACGCATGTGTATGAACGAATGCCGGTGTTGCGGGTATTTGTTGGTGCTCATTGATTGATCCTGGTTCTTTTTGTCTCGCTCCGTCAAAATAGATAAAAAGTTATGGTTGTTGCTTCTAAAAGATATATTTGAAGCTCCTGTCATGTTGAGTGGTGGTAAAAATGAAAATAGTTATATTACCTTTCATGGGGGGAAAAGGTTTGTAGTCTCTGGTTTGAAAACTTTGATTTTTTCAAGAAGTTGATGGTGTTTTATTTGGTTGGTTTTACCGAATATGAGTGTGTATACGTACTCTGGTTTCCATTCTGCATCCACCTTTCTGTGCTGCAGGCATGTCAAAATGCATGGTTTATAGTTACGTGTTGTCCACCATTGTGAATAAACTAACTGCGGTAATAAAGAAATCAAGTAATTTGACGTGTATGTACTGTTAACTTACATGAAAATCCTCTCTGTCCTTGACCAGTTCTTTCCCATTCTAGTGTTTTGCAAATTGGGCCGTGAAGTGTCCGCATTGTGTTCCTTTTTGCTTTGGTGTGCAGATCCTGTGAGGCCTTTCTGCTATCCTTGCCCAGTCTGGTTCGTTCTTGTCTTTTAGTTGGTGGTATTTGTTCATCAACACCGACATCCTTCTCATCTGTGATTGCATTTATGTTTTGTTGTTTGGGTGCGGCATTGATAAAAGTAAGAGTATCATACTATTGCGAGGAAAAGAATAAATCAATGTACAAAAAGTACGTACCAGTTCTGCTCGATGCACATGGTGTTTATTCCAAGACAAATCGGTGTAGTTTACATAGTTCAGTGAGTCAAGGATGTCGATGCTATATCTATACTTGTTCATTACATATAGCATGTAGTGCTTGTCTGTGTGATGAGGTATCATGATCTACGTTGAGAGAGGAGATTGTTGTTGATGTAAAAATTGAATTTCATTTAATTGTTGAAGCCCAAGGAGAATAAGTCGTGTGTTCAGTAATAGTTCCGAACTTACCATCTTCGAGTTCAAGATGTTTTTACCTCGCACGAGTTGTTCAAATGCTTGTAGTGCACCGTCTTCGTTGAATTCTGATAGCTCCCCTCTTTTATAATTGAGACCTAGCACCATCTTCAAGAAAGAGAGTGTGTGGTATTAGTTAAATATTGTACCATAGTAATGACGGAGGTGTTTTTGTGGGTGAGGTATGCATACATTTGCGAATTCTGCAGGGAGTACAGTTGTGACGTCTGGGTTGAATTGTTTCTGTTCTGTCCATTCGTCCAATAACGCATTTAGCATGGAGCCCTCCATTTGTGCGTTTTCTTTCCCTGCTTGTTCCATGAAGGATTTTCCTGAAATGTAGCCTTCGCTCTTTGAGGTTTTATATAGCTGTTCTGTGCAAGCAAGGAGGGTTTAGAATTAGGTGAGAGAATGGTTAGTTGAGTGTAATCGTTTCCATGGAACAAGGAGAATCTACTTACTGTCCGCATTGTTTTTGTCCTTGTCGGCTCATCAGATATCTATAGAGTTGCATGGCCTTTTCTTTGTAAATGAAATCTCCTGGAACAAGTGCTGAAGCGTTGACTTTCTCAATTTCCTTGCTTGCTCGCTTGAATGGCCTCTTAGTTGAGATTATGTTTGCTGAGCTGATCTCGTGTGATTGAATGGTCGAGGGTTTTGGGGAACTTGTCTGCACTCTTGCAAGATGCCTTCTCCTTTTCTTGTCGTGACCGAACTGTGCCTGCTCGTTAAGCTGCCCAGTTGTTGGTGTGTCCTTTTGTGTGTTGTTGTTTTTGGTGCTCGGTTCTGTTGAGACTTGAGCATCGTATTTCCTCTTTTGAATTATATTTTCTGATAAAATCTTTCCTTTCTCGTTCTTTTCTTCTTGTCCATGTTCTGTCTCTGGCGATGTTCTTGGTATGCGATCTTCGCCAACAGGGTTAATGTCCTGTTTGGAAAGCTGTTGTTGGCGAGTTGGTATGGTCTTTGTCCTATTATCCACTTCTAAAGGAGAGCGTGTTATGCCTTTGTTGTTTTTATCTGGGGGTGGTCTGCCTGGTTCTATCGGCGGATCTTTCCGTTCGTCTTCCTTTTGTAAATCAGTGTCTGTCTGCGCGTGTTGTTCCCTATGTAAACCAGGATCTTTCTGGGCTTGTTCTTCCGTGAGTGCTTCTTTAGACACCTTAGTGGTATCCTTGCCGCTCAAATGATAATCTTCTTTCTCCTCATCGCTGCTTGTGTCATTAATGTCAATAACTTTTATCTCTTGAGCGCTTGTCCCAATGTGCTCGAGAGTTGGAGGAATCTCTTATTGAATTATGTCACAATGTATTCGTTCCATTTCACTGTCTTCCATATCGACCTCAGGTTTTAGCATATCTGTTAAAATAAAATAAAAAAACTTATTGGTTTGTCTCTGAAAATTAGATAAGTAGAATTTTACTTTGTTGTCTTCAGTAAGACAAACCTGCGGTGTAGTTGATTAATGACAGTGCAGCCGTATCTCTGTATTGGCAGAATATTTGATAGCGAATTTTCTTTCTCAACTCCAGGACTTGTTCCTCTGTTAGTAACATTGTTTCCCCATCGTCGGTGTAGTGCTTTGCGTTCATGAACATATAGAACGCACAGTCGAGTCTGCAGGTAGAAGGATGATTGATTATTGTTGCTGTCCAGAGATGGTAGGGCAGTTTAGGTGAAGTTTTCCTAATGTCCTATGTTTTTTATGGATTGCATTAATAATTGTTACAATGAGTAAGGAAAAGGAGAAATGTTTGTAGTCCTTACGTTTTTCCCTGAAGTGGCATCTGCATTTTGACCTTTTTGAAGTGGTCAATATTACTTGGAGACAGTTGGAGCAATGGGCTTATTTGCTTCCATATCCTCTTTACTCTGCTTGTTACTATGTTGAAGTAGTCCGTTGTGCCTGTGTATTCAATTGGTAAAGAGTCAAGGAGTTCAAAGCGCTCTTTTTTGATGTTAATTGTAATAACGAAGTAGTGGCCCACAGTTCCTTGTTCTTGTTGAACTTGCCCGCCTATGCAAACTGGTAGAAAGAACTACAAAAATGCAAAATAAATAAATAAGGGGTCCTTTTTGGATTTAGTCATGATTTGTTGATGGTTAGACGTAATTGTAGTGCCGAGATTGTATCTCTTATCTGTAACATGAGATGTGCTTACCATGTCGAAATCTTGTAGTTTCTCTCCTTCTTCCAGATCAAGGAATCTTTTAAGCCTTTTAGGAATTATCTTGTCTCTGATGTGTGCTTCGTCTTTATTTTTCAACTCCAATGGATCTTCATGGTTGGCGATGCGTATTGATCCCTGCTTGTTTTGTCACATGTGCGTAGAAGAAATTTGTAAATTCAATTGTACAGAGAGGTTGATTGATCGATAGAGTGGTATTCATTGTTGAAACTTTATCTCTACTTACGGTGTTGTATGTTGATATAATCTTTCTTTTTGTGCCCCTGAGTTTCTTTTTCAACATCTGTAGCATGACTACCATGGTTTCGCTGCTGTAACGCCCCGAGACCAACGCTCCAGAAGACTTCCATGTATTTCGTTGTTGCCGTGTGATTTATTTATTTATTGCATTCATCATTGCATCATCCACATCGCATCTGCATGTTTTCTTAAAACTCTTAGTTCGTTCGTAGTTGCCGCGTCTCTCCGTTGTCCGTTCCGAGACCAACCGAGTTTCTCGAGTCCCTCTTGTCTGACCACCTAACCTCTCTGCACAGCCATCGACCCCCTCTTGTGTGTGTCCGAAACCTGCCCCGAACCTGACCCGCTCAGTCATCTCCGTTGGATTCGAATCATCCCCTAACATCCCTAAAATATCTTCGTTTTCTTAGTTGGACCCCTACCTATTTATTTCTCGACCGTCCGATGGCGATCGGATGCCCCTAAAACTCCCCTCATTATATATATATATAGACCTTGCCATTTTTAGACCAAACCCTATTTTCTAGGGATCCTCCCCTGTCCAGCCGCCGCCGCCGCTGTCTCCATTCCCCTCGGGATCCTCCAGATCCGATCGAGCCAACCACCTTGCTTTCAGCGCCGCCCAACCAGATCGCGTAGCATCTCCCTCCTTGTTCTCATCCTCGAGCCAATCCCCTCGCGCGCCTCCTTCCTCCAGCAGGAGCTCGACCTGCTACCGGCGACAAGAACCAGGCCGTGCACCTGCTTCTTTCTCTTTCCCTTGGTCTCTCTCTGTCTCTCAAACGCTCTCTCGTTTTATCTGTGTCCCGGAGGATGCCACGGATGCTTCCATGCTCCAGCTCAACCCCGCCGCACCTTCGCCTCAACTCCGGCCGGATCGGCTCGGGTCCCCGCCGCTCCACCAAGTCCCAGGAGCCGCCTGCTCCGCCCCGGATCTGGCGCCCGCCAAGCCCCTCGCCCAGCCTCTGCTTCCATGCTCCAGATCAAACGCCAAGGCCCAGTTCAGTCCGCCTCCGCTCCTCCTCACCTCGTCCGCGTCACCGGGATCGCGCCAGGTTCCTCGCACGGCCGCCGTGCCTCTTCTCGTCTGCACCAAGTCCCCGCGCCGCCGTTTGCCTCGTCCTGGACCTCCTCTGCATCGAGCGCTCTGCTCCAGTGCTGCTGTCTCCCCTGCACGAGGACCTCGCCTCCGCCCCGCCCTCGTCTGGCCGGAGAGGCTTTGCCCCGCTCGCCGAGCTCTGCTCCCGGTCACCGGCGCCCTGCTCGCCTCCTCTGCATCGCCCTGCTTCCCCTGCTTCGAACGAGAACAACTTCGAACTAGAATAACGACGACCAGTGCCTCGTCCCGCTCCTCGCTCGCATTGACCGCGACCACCCCGTGCCTGGTCGCTGCCCTGTCGACCAGCGCGCCTTCAGATCCGCGCCCAGGCCCAGCGTCGCCAGCAGCCTCCCAGATCCAGCAAGGCCCAGCGCGCCCCTCCTGCAGCCTCCCCTCCAATCGGGCCAAGGCCCATGGTGAGCCTCCAGCGCCCCTGTCCTGTGCAGCCCGGTAGACCAGATTCGGCCCGGCTACATTTTTTTCCCCTGCTGTCGATTTTCCTAATTTCCAGTGCATGCATCATTATAGGAATGCCACTGTTTTGGATTGTTAATAACTAAATGTCCATGCATCCAAATGAAACATGTTATATATTTAAAGTGCTTAGAATTTCACGTAGTTTCATAATATGCCACTTTCATCCATGTTTAAATTGTTTAAATGTGTTGTTTGAATTAATTTGCTTAAATGCCATGCTAAAATGATTTATTTCATAACTAAATAACCGTAGCTCAGTTTCTAATAAACTTTATATGTATATGGGGTGGAAAAATGCCTAGTTTAACATGTTGCACTTCATTTTCCTGTTTAACAACATTAAAATTGTGTTTAGGGCAGAACAGTACCAAATTTGAAATATGCATATGGGGATTTTCCGGAATTGTTGTTTGTAACTTCCGGCCTCATTTAAACTTGCCTAGATTTATTATGCTTCACCTCTTGCCATGTTAATCAACATTTAATATTGTTGGGTACCTAAACGGGAGCTAACTAAATAGTTGAATGTGGTGTTTCGTCAATATGCAACTCGTTGCATATTGAGCTCCATTTAACTTGTAGTATTGTTTGTTGCACTTTGCCATGCCATGCCTCATTGAACTGAACATGCATCATGCTTGTTTGTGCATCATGCCATGTTTATGCTTGTGCATTTACCATGTTGTTTGTTTCTTTCCGGTGTTGCTTCTTAGTTCCGGTAATGTTGCGATTGTGAGGATTCGTTCAACTACTCTCGTTCGTCTTCTTCATGGACTCGTTCTTCTTCCTAGCGGGATTTCAGGCAAGATGACCGCTACCATGGATCTCACTACTATCATTGCTATGCTAGTTGCTTCGTTCTATCGCTATGTTGCGCTACCTATCATTTGCTCTTCAATCCTCCCAATTTGCCATGTCAGCCTCTAACCTTTTGCACCCTTCCTAGCAAACCATTGCTTGGCTATGTTACCGCTTTTGCTCAGCCCCTCTTATAGCATTGTTAGTTGCAAGTGAAGTTGAAGTTTGCCCCATGATGAACGGGATTATGTTGGGATATCACAATATCTCTTATTTAATTAATGCATCTATATACTTGGTAAAGGGTGGAAGACTCAGCCTTATGCCTGGTGTTTTGTTCCACTCTTGCCACCCTAGTTTCCGTCATACCGGTGTTATGTTCCTGGATTCTGCGTTCCTTACGCGGTTGGGTGATTTATGGGACCCCCTTGACAGTTTGCTTTGAATAAAACTCCTCCAGTAAGGCCCAACCTTGGTTTTACCATTTGCCTCACCTAGCCCTTTTTCCCTTGGGTTTTCGGAGCCCGAGGGTCATCTTTATTTTAGCCCCCCAGGCGAGTGCTTGTCTAAGTGTTGGTCCGAACCGAGTAGACTGCTGGGCCCCCTCGGAGACACTCGAGGTCTGGTTTTACTCGTAGGATGTCTCATCCGGTGTTGCCCTGAGAACGAGATACGTGCAGCTCCTATCGGGATTTGTCGGCACATCGGGCGGCTTTGCTGGTCTTGTTTTACCATTGTCGAAATGTCTTGTAAACCAGGATTCCGAGTCTAATCGGGTCTTCCTGGGAGAAGGTATATCCTTCGTTGATCGCAAGAGCTTATCATGGGCTAAGTTGGGACACCCCTGAGGGTATAAACTTTTGAAAGTCATGCCCGCGGTTATGGGCAGATGGGAATTTGTTAATGTCCGGTTGTAGATAACTTGACACCAGATCCGAATTAAAACGCATCAACCGTGTGTGTAGCCGTGATGGTCTCTTTTCGGCGGAGTCCGGGAAGTGAACCCAGTTTTGGGTTATGTTTGACGTAAGTAGGAGTTCAGGATCACTTCTTGATCATTGCTAGTTTCACGACCGTTCCGCTTGCTCTCTTCTCGCTCTTATTTGCGTATGTTAGCCACCATATATGCTTAGTCGCTGCTGCAACCTCACCACTTTACCCCTTCCTTCCCCTTTAAGCTTTGCTAGTCTTGATACCCATGGTAATGGGATTGCTGAGTCCTTGTGGCTCACAGATTACTACAACAACAGTTGCAGGTACAGGTTATGCGATGATCATGATGCGAGAGCGATGTTTGCTTGTTTCGGAGTTCTTCTCCTGCTTCTTCTTCGATCAGGGGATAGGTTCCAGGTCGGCAGCCTGGGCTAGCAGGGTGGTTGTCATTTGAGTTTCTGTTTGTGTTTCATCCGTAGTCGGATGATGCTCTTATGTATTGTGATGTTGTATTCATGTGGCATTGTATGCCTTTTGTATGTATTCCCATCTATTATGTAATGTTGATGTAATGATATCCACCTTGCAAAAGTGTTTCAATATGCGGGTCTATCCTTGGTGGGACCTTCGAGTTCCTTTTGGATAGGGTCACATATTGGGCGTGACAAGTTGGTATCAGAGCCTCGACCGACCATAGGAGCCCCCTTGATTGTTGGCCGTTGTTGAGTCTAGAAGAAAACTATTTTTGAGTCTTAGGATTATATATATCGGAGAGTAGGATTCTTTTTACTCCTCAGCCCCCTTCGTCGCTCTGGTGAGGTCTCCTGACATAGATGTTTTGACTTTCCTCTCCTCAAATTTCACTAAAAAAAATTTTAGGATCACGCGGGTATCTTGGAATCGTTCCGATGGTTTTGTGACGAGAACATTGTTCTTTATGCCTCTTGTCTTTTATGTGGCAGTGACCTGGGGAGTTGAGCTCCGAGGTGTTGTCGTCACAATTTTATCGTTGCAGTTCTGGAATACCTGAGTTTTGCCGACATCGAAAATCTCTTTTATGCAGTTGTTGGTGAGATAACCTCGACGCCACCCAGTACTGGGGCGGGAGTTCGGGAGTATTGCCATAGCTTGTATAACGGATGCTTTTCAAAGGTCGAGGTACACGATTTCCGGAGGTTTCTTGGTTATGTGTTGACGGATGGATACAGCTTGGATGTAGGGATTGTTAGTTTGGGTGAGATATATTGCTTCCCCTGTATCCCCAACACCAGATTGCATAACCAGAAAGTTTTGGGAATTTATAGGTGGGAATTCAAGTAGCTCCTAGAATATCTTTCCGACAGATGCATGATATGGGATTGGGTAAATCTCTATCATATGTATTTGTTCCGGCTTATTTCTACAAGCTAATCCTTTGTTTTGTTTTGAGTTGTGGTATTCGAGTTGCTTCAATGTCAAGTGTTGATTCCATACCTTTCAGGCGGTGTTCTCATATTTCTATGGGAGTGCTAATCCTTCTTGATCATTGAGGTTGTCATGTTAATTCTTTTCCAACCGGTGCGCTTCTCTTCGAGATGATCCCATCATTCTCCCCATCCGCAAGATCAATTCTAAGTTTTCTCAAAGGTGTTTGTTCCATCTTCCCCAAGTTGCCTTTGTTTTCCCGCCCTCCCACCCTTTTCTTCAAGGACTCAGATATTTTAATCAAGTATCCATTTATTCATATGAAGTCTCTTCACTCTTTTCAATCAATGTTCTTATCCGGTGATTCTCAGGAAGATACTAACGGAGCTTCTAGTTTATAATTCTTCATTCTCTTTTCTTCTTTGGTGGATTAATTTCAAGCCTTCAGTGTTGATCATATTCCTTTCCTCGTGTCAAATGCTTTCTCATGTCGGTGCACCTCTCAATCACTCACCTCTGGCTATTCATTTGTTCCAGAGTGTTGAAGATATCTCAGAAGATTTGTGTTTCCATTCTTAATCCATTCAATCTATTTGGAGATTATTATCTCATTCAAGCCATTTAATTCAACCGGTGCAATCCCCCCTTTCAATCTCGTTCAACGGTGTTTTCTTTTAGTGGGCCCTAACCCACAGGTCTTTTCCCAGGATCTTACCTGACTCTTTGAATTATCAGGAGCAATTCTCAAATTCATTTCCAAGTTTGACGTAAGAGTGAATTTCATCAGTCAGATCTTTTCCAAGATCAATTTCAAATCATTTTTCATTGTTGGCTCAACCTCTTCGCTTGTCATTCTCCCGGAGTATCTCAGTAAATTTTGGTGGTGTTTCTCGTTGTCATTTGAAGATCGAAGAAGAGTTCCTCTTAAATCCTTACCCGTTCTTCCAAAGATGTGTAGTTCAAGCTTTTTGCCATCCTCTCATAATTGTTTTCGATTGTGAGAATTCTTCTCTTACCATCCGGAGTATTTCATGAGTTGGTTCCATTTCTTTTCTCCGAAGGCCATCATGTCATAATTCTTCATTCTCAGCGTGTAGCTATCGTTCTCCAAATCTTACCGGTGAATCGTTCAAATACCCTCTAATCAGTTCATGATCTCTTCGTTCTCATGTATCTAAATCCCCTCAAGTATCTTCATTCATTTTCCAATTCTTCCTGGTGAATTGTGCCTTTGCTACTTCCATTTTCAATTCTTACGGCGGTTCGTTCAAGATTTCACTTCCTTTGTTATCATATCAATTTATTCATTGTTTCCAAATCCCACCGGTGGTTCCATCAATACCTTCTCAAGCTTGCGTTATATCTATTTTAATCCTTTCAACGGGAATAAGTAGTATGCCAAATCCATTGCTTGTCATCAATTTAATTTGATGAAGGATAAGCATACAATAAATCTTATTCTTATTTCCTCGAGGTGATTCAATTCTTTTATTTCCGGAGTTCCAAGTTTTCTCGGTTATATCATCGCAAACCTCCATCTAAATCATTGCAAGGCTTCACCTTGTTCTTTCAACTTCTCTTTCTTTCTATCATTCTTTTATTACCGGAGTTCTTCATGGAGGCTCTACATGGTGGTTCGCTAAAGAGTTAACTCATTCTCGAAGTGTTCTTCAAGATTGTTCTTGGAAAAGCTCAAGTATTCTTCTTCTTGCATGTCGAAGTGCAATTCTTTCTACCTTATCTTTTGAGGTGGTGTTATATCATTCTTGACAATTTCCATTCATGCTTCGTGATTCACATGTTGTCAAGAATGAGGTATTTTGAATCCAATAATCTCTTTGTTGGAGTTATCTTGTGTCATATTTCACCTTAAGCCTTCCCTAAGGAATGTTGCTATTGTGGTGCTTATCAATGACCCAAGTTCTCCAATTATCCTCTTGGTGAAAGAAGTTTCTCTTATCTTCATTGATCTCAACCAATCAATTGTTTCTGTTAGTGGCCGGTTGTCAACTCATCATTTTGAGATGTTTGCCATAAGCCCATAACAAGCTTGTGCTTTTCGTTGTTGATTTTCCAACAACTCCGTTCAATTCTTCTTTGCAAGGGTGCTTTTCAAGCTCAGTTGTGGCAGAAGTTGACATTTTCTTCTTCATTCTGTTATTCCAATGATCTATCTTCTATTCTTTCTTCCGGAGGCATTGTGATGTTGCTCTCTTCAACCATCATCTCGTTTTGTCAAGATCATGTTATTTTCTTGCTTATCCATTTAACCGGAGTGCTATCCGAATTTGATCTTCCTTGTTCCTTATTTATCTCGTTTCAACCAGAGTGGTTTCAATTCCTTCTTGTCCATTGTACTCGTCATTCATAGCTTTGCAACCTCCAAGGTTCACATGGTGTTCCTTGTTTCTATTTTCTACCGCAGTGCTCTCAATTGTGTTCGACTCTGTTGTGTTCTTTCTTTCAACTTTTCAACCTCTCAAGGTTCTTTGGTTTCACTCGTTTGTCAAAGAAGCAACTTTGTTTTACCTCTTATCTTCCTCTTTCTTTTCCCTCCGGTGCCATCCTAGATCTCGGGACGAGATCCTCTCGTAGTGGTGGAGTGTTGTAACGCCCCGAGACCAACGCTCCAGAAGACTTCCATGTATTTCGTTCTTGCCGTGTGATTTATTTATTTATTGCATTCATCATTGCATCATCCACATTGCATCTGCATGTTTTCTTAAAACTCTTAGTTCGTACGTAGTTGCCGCGTCTCTCCGTTGTCCGTTCTGAGACCAACCGAGTTTCTCGAGTCCCTCTTGTCTGACCACCTAACCTCTCTGCACAGCCATTGACCCCCTCTTGTGCGTGTCCGAAACCTGCCCCGAACCTGACCCGCTCAGTCATCTCCGTTGGATTCGAATCATCCCCTAACATCCCTAAAATATCTTTGTTTTCTTAGTTGGACCCCTACCTATTTATTTCTCGACCGTCCGATGGCGATCGGACGCCCCTAAAACTCCCCTCATTATATATATATAGACCTTGCCATTTTTAGACCAAACCCTATTTTCTAGGGATCCTCCCCTGTCCAGCCGCCGCCGCCGCTGTCTCCATTCCCCTCGGGATCCTCCAGATCCGATCGAGCCAACCACCTTGCTTTCAGCGCCGCCCAACCAGATCGCGTAGCATCTCCCTCCTCATTCTCATCCTCGAGCCAATCCCCTCACGCGCCTCCTTCCTCCAGCAGGAGCTCGACCTGCTACCGGCAACAAGAACCAGGCCGTGCACCTGCTTCTTTCTCTTTCCCTTGGTCTCTCTCTGTCTCTCAAACGCTCTCTCGTTTTATCTGTGTCCCGCAGGACGCCATGGATGCTTCCATGCTCCAGCTCAACCCCGCCGCACCTTCGCCTCAACTCCGGCCGGATCGGCTCGGGTCCCTGCCGCTCCACCAAGTCCCAGGAGCCGCCTGCTCCGCCCCGGATCTGGCGCCTGCCAAGCCCCTCGCCCAGCCGCTGCTTCCATGCTCCAGATCGAAGGCCAAGGCCCAGTTCAGTCCGCCTCCACTCCTCCTCACCTCGTCCGCATCACCGGGATCGCGCTAGGTTCTTGCACGGCCGCCGTGCCTCTTCTCGTCTGCACTAAGTCCCCGCGCCGCCGTTTGCCTCGTCCTGGACCTCCTCTGCATCAAGCGCTCTGCTCCAGCGCTGCTGTCTCCCCTGCGCGAGGACCTCGCCTCCGCCCCGCCCTCGTCTGGCCGGAGAGGCTTTGCCCCGCTCGCCGAGCTCTGCTCCCGGTCACCGGCGCCCTGCTCGCCTCCTCTGCATCGCCCTGCTTCCCCTGCTTAGAACGAGAACAACTTCGAACGAGAACAACGACGACCAGCGCCTCGTCCCGCTCCTCGCTCGCGTTGACCGCGACCACCCCGCGCCTGGTCGCTGCCCCGTCAACCAGCGCGCCTTCAGATCCGCGCCCAGGCCCAGCGTCGCCAGCAGCCTCCCAGATCCAGCAAGGCCCAGCGCGCCCCTCCTGCAGCCTCTCCTCCAATCGGGCCAAGGCCCATGGTGAGCCTCCAGCGCCCCGGTAGACCAGATTCGGCCCGGCTACATTTTTTTCCCCTGCTGTCGATTTTCCTAATTTCCAGTGCATGCATAATTACAGGAATGCCACTGTTTTGGATTGTTAATAACTAAATGTCCATGCATCCAAATGAAACATGTTATATATGTAAAGTGCTTAGAATTTCATGTAGTTTCATAATATGCCACTTTAATCCATGTTTAAATTGTTTAAATGTGTTGTTTGAATTAATTTGCTTAAATGCCATGCTAAAATGATTTATTTCATAACTAAATAACCCTAGCTCGATTTCTAATAAACTTTATATGTATATGGGGTGGAAAAATGCCTAGTTTAACATGTTGCACTTCATTTTCCTATTTAACAACATTAAAATTGTGTTTAGGGCAGAACAGTACCAAATTTGAAATATGCATATGGGGATTTTCCGGAATTGTTGTTTGTAACTTCCGGCCTCATTTAAACTTGCCTAGATTTATTATGCTTCACCTCTTGCCATGTTAATCAACATTTAATATTGTTGGGTACCTAAACGGGAGCTAACTAAATAGTTGAATGTGGTGTTTCATCAATATGCAACTCGTTGCATATTGAGCTCCATTTAACTTGTAGTATTGTTTGTTGCACTTTGCCATGCCATGCCTCATTGAACCGGACATGCATCATGCTTGTTTGTGCAACATACCATGTTTATGCTTGTGCATTTACCATGTTGTTTGTTTCTTTCCGGTGTTGCGTCTTAGTTCCGGTAATGTTGCAATTGTGAGGATTCGTTCGACTACTCTCTTTCGTCTTCTTCATGGACTCGTTCTTCTTCCTAGCGGGGTTTCAGGCAAGATGACCGCTACCCTGGATCTCACTACTATCATTGCTATGCTAGTTGCTTCGTTCTATCGCTATGTTACGCTACCTATCATTTGCTCTTCAAGCCTCCCAATTTGCCATATCAACCTCTAACCTTTTGCACCCTTCCTAGCAAACCATTGCTTGTCTATGTTACCGCTTTTGCTCAGCCCCTCTTATAGCATTGTTAGTTGCAGGTGAAGTTGAAGTTTGCCCCATGATGAACAGGATTATGTTGGGATATCACAATATCTCTTATTTAATTAATGCATCTATATACTTGGTAAAGGGTGGAAGACTCGGCCTTATGCCTGGTGTTTTGTTCCACTCTTGCCGCCCTAGTTTCCGTCATACCGGTGTTATGTTCCCGGATTCTGCGTTCCTTACGCGGTTGGGTGATTTATGGGACCCCCTTGGCAATTCGCTTTGAATAAAACTCCTCCAGCAAGACCCAACCTTGGTTTTACCATTTGCCTCACCTAGCCCTTTTTCCCTTGGGTTTCCGGAGCCCGAGGGTCATCTTTATTTTAGCCCCCCCCGGGCCAGTGCTTGTCTAAGTGTTGGTCCAAACCGAGTAGACTGCGGGGTCCCCTCGGAGAAACTCAAGGTCTGGTTTTACTCGTAGGATGTCTCATCCGGTGTTGCCCTGAGAACGAGATATGTGCAGCTCCTATCGGGATTTGTCGGCACATCGGGCGGCTTTGCTGGTCTTGTTTTACCATTGTCGAATTGTCTTGTAAACCGGGATTCCGAGTCTAATCGGGTCTTCCTGGGAGAAGGTATATCCTTCGTTGATCGCAAGAGCTTATCATGGGCTAAGTTGGGACACCCCTGCAGGGTATAAACTTTCGAAAGCCGTGCCCGCGGTTATGTTAGCCACCATATATGCTTAGTCGTTGCTGCAACCTCACCACTTTACCCCTTCCTTCCCCTTTAAGCTTTGCTAGTCTTGATACCCATGGTAATGGGATTGCTGAGTCCTTGTGGCTCACAGATTACTACAACAACAGTTGTAGGTATAGGTTATGCGATGATCATGACGCGAGAGCAATGTTTGCTTGTTTTGGAGTTCTTTTTCTGCTTCTTCTTCGATCAGGGGATAGGTTCCAGGTCGGCAGCCTGGGCTAGCAGGGTGGTTGTCATTTGAGTTTCTGTTTGTGTTTCATCCGTAGTCGGATGATGCTCTTATGTATTGTGATGTTGTATTCATGTGGCATTGTATGCCTTTTGTATGTATCCCCATCTATTATGTAATGTTGATGTAATGATATCCACCTTGCAAAAGCGTTTCAATATGCGGGTCTATCCTTGGTGGGACCTTCGAGTTCCTTTTGGATAGGGTCGCATATTGGGCGTGACAGCTGCGCACTGGCTTTCCAATGTCGAAGCTTTGTGCCATGTGGCTGACTATTACTGTTGTCGTCTCTGTATTTATTAAAATCTCATTCCTGCAACATATATATTTACAGGTATACATATAAAATGTTTAAGGTAGGAAATCATTGGAAGAAAATAATTCTTTGGTGTTGACATGAACTTACCCTTTGTCCTTATTTGCTGTCATGACGTTGTTGTACAGGTGTTCGATCCCTTTGTCTTTTGTCCCTTCTTCGATGGACAGTTTTTGTATGATCAACGGTTCACGTTTTGTTTGAGTGCTGCCCTGGGTTACCGCCGTGTTTGTGGCGGCAACATCTTTTACGGCACACTGTTTCTTGTCTGATGGTGCGGCCTTTTTCTCGTTGCTGTCTGACTCTTTCACTAGAATGTTTGACGCATGGTTTTCCAATGCACTGTGGCCCTTTGCTTCTTTACTTGTGTCTGCGTGCGTGTTCTGTTGAGGTTTCTGCGTTATCGTGCAAAAGCGTCGTTAAAAAATAAATAAATACGGTCGTTATTTTCACTGTAGTTTATTGTCCGTTCCCTGAGAAAATACTCAAATGTTTAGTGTGTCTTTTGAACTTTTTTTTATTGTAGCTTCACCTTTTCAGTCGTTTCCGCTGGTGCTGCCTCTTTGACCTTTTCTTCAGTGAGTTGAGCTTTTTGGACCTCCGTGGTGTCGTCGTTTTTGTCTTGTGGCTGTTGAGACATAGAGGTAGGTAAATGAGATTGCATTTGTGTCTTTGTTCACTCAAATTTCTAATTTCCTTAAAAGCAGGTTATCTCACTTCACCTTTTCGATGTTTTGCGTCGACGTTGCCATCTCTATTTTTCTTGCCCGGACAGCGAAGGTTTTCCGGCTTGGTCTACGGCGGTTAGGCTGTCTGTTGTTGGAAGAACATCTTCTGCTTGTTCCATTCCCCTGTGTTGTTGTGTTTGTTTGCCTTGAATGTTGGTGCTCTCCCCTGTTTCTTGCATCTGTCGGAATGCAAAAAGTAATTACAATGTGTCTGTGTTTGTTTCTGGTGGATCCATTTTTTTATATGCTATAGAAAGGGGTTTTGTAGCTTGACCTCTACGTTCAATCTCTCCGGTGCCGTGCCTGTCACGTCTTCTCTGTCTTGTGTAGTTTTTGTACATTGTCGAGCGGTAGCAGCACTTTCTATCGCTTCTTGAGGCACATCGCCTGCTTCATTTGTTTCTTTTTTCTGTTCAATCAAAAAATGTAAATAAAGTTTGGATTTCATCTGTGCATGCATAACTTTTTTGTTGTAACGTTGTAGGAGCAGGTGCGTGTGGCTTTACCTCGTTGGTCTTTGATGACGGTGTACTGGGTACCGTTTTAGTCAGCATTTGCCCTTGTTTTTTGGTTTGTTCTGTCTGTACTCCTTGCTGTTCTTTGGCATGGTCGTCATCGTTTGTTTCCTGCGTTTCATGAAAAAGGAAAAGCATCATTCATTGCTTGTAATTCTTGTATTACTGTGATAGGTTGTACTGGGCAGTACATTTCTTATAAATTTTGGAAAAATGGTTCTTGTTGAATTTTACCTTTGCGCTGGTGGTTGGGATATCCGTTTGTGCGTCCTCTTTTTCTTTGCTTTGTATGCCAGCCTTGGGTGTGTCACCAGGTGGAGTGTCTGAGGCTTTCTCCCCTATATAGGTCATCTGAGATGCTCTTGTGCCGAAAAGCTCTTCTATATGAACTTTCTGACTTGCATGGGCATCCTCTTCTCTTTGCTGTGCTTGTAATACCTGGTAGTTGAAACAATATGAGTTGACGGTATTTGGGAAAAGTGGGTTTGGAAGTTTTACCTCTTCTTTGTTGTTTTCTTCTTGTTTTTCTGGCGTGCTGTCAACGGTCGATGCTAGATCAGCCCGTGGCTCGTTTGCGGGAGCGTTGATATGATATTTGTCCGGCTGAGTGTATATTTTGTTGCAGATTTGTCAGTTAACTCAGGAGCGTTTTTAGTTTAGAGAGAAGATACTTTTTAGAGAGAAGAGACTGATCTTTTATACTCACGTATTTGCTGCCTCCGATCCTGATTGTCTCTTGTACTGCTCCTGTTGACGCTCTTGAGGGAGCATTATCTGTTGTTGGGTTGCTTGTTCTATTTCTTCCATCCCCTTGCTCGGTGTTCTTGACGACATGGTGGTGTTGGCCTTTATGTTTCGGTGGCGTTCTGTTGCCGTGTCCCTGACAGAATTGAAGGGAGATTTTGTAAGCTCAAGTTTGAAAGCATCGCTTTCGAGTCACTTTTTTCATTTACCTGCTTATCATCTTGATTCTCTGCTTCTGCAGCTACTTTTCTACCTTTTTCTTGCTGTCCTTCGGCACTTGATGTGTTCGTTGATACATGCTCCTTGTTTTGCTCCTTTTGCACCTTGTTATGTTCTTTTGTCTCCCTCTGGCTAATTCCCGAGTTCTGTGTTCTTGATTTTGTTATTCTTTTCTTCCCTTCATGTTTGTTTTGTTGGTCCTGTTCTTCCTTCTTTCTTTTTCTCCTCCCTCCTGGTTCTGGTGCGGCTATGATTTCTTTCGTGTGGTTGCCATGTACAGGTGCAGCTGTGTCTCCTGCGTCTGCTCCATCCTGCAGCTTCAGCGTCGTCTCTTCTTGAAAGCTCACTCTGTGAACAATGTCCTGGAATTCTCTAAGTTGTTTGAGAGAATCAATCACGACCGTTGTTTGTCGCACCACTGTGTTCCTCATGCTTTCATCTAATTCATTCTCTTGTTTGCTGCATTGGTGTCCAACCCTGGTCGTTATTCCGGGTATCTGTTTTGTTTTGTTGAGTACTTGTTTCAACATTTCTTCTATCCTTCCGAATATTTCATATGATCCTGTGCTGGTGCCTATGACTGGTTCCTTGCTTCCACTTGTGCTGACATGTGCTTCGTCCTGTCTCTTGGTTGGAGGTGGTAGTAGCTTGGTCGTTTGCTGGTGCTCCTATTGTTGTGCTGGTACCATCTGTGTTGAATACGAAGGTGTTGCTGTGTTGGCATAGAAGATCCTCTCTGCTGTTCCTTTCCATGTCTGCATTGTTTCGGCATGATGGAATTGGTTAGACTGGAAGCCGTTTTTACAAGGGATAATGCATGTATATTCAATAGGGCTATACATGTATCTTTCCAAATTCATAGTCATCTGGTCGTGCTTTTCCGTCAGTTTTCATGTCTGCTCTAGCTATTTTCCTTAGGTCACTCTCTTTTAGGTGGTTTGCTCGCGGTAACGATGTCTTGTCCATTGTCTTGGTAATCTTCCGCATTTGTTTTGTGTCGGTCGGCAGCAACATGCAGTCGAGGTACATTATTACTGGTCCCTGTGCCAAACCATTGAGATGCTTTTTGTTCTTTTCTTCCTGGGGCAACAACCTGTGCTTCTTCCATGTCTTTGCTCCTTCCCTAATACTTTCGATGATTACCTGGCAGAAATCCATCTTTGCCATTTCTGGATAGTCCAAGTCCTTGACCATAATGGCTTGTTTGCAGAAGATAGGGGAGGTTGTTCCACAGACAATGTTGTGGAAAAAAATAAGGAAAAATATTTTAACTAATTTCCTGTTTGATTGTTCATCATCTTGTTTCACCAATTTTTCTAGTTCTTTAAACAGATCGTCGTGATGGAAACCCATTTTCTTGAGGCCAAGTTCTGTGACCAGTTCGGTCATTGTCTCGGTGGAAATCTTTGGCCTTGGTGCTGTCTTTTCCGTACCGTTTGGGTACCCAAACACGTTGTGGATGCCTTCCTTTGTTATTGTGATTTCTTTCTGCTGATCAGCTTCACCGAACTTTATTTTCATGGTTTCTATGTCCAGTTTGTCGTAGATGTGTGCTACAAGCGGTTTGCATATGGAGCGCTTTATTTGGCATCCCTCTATGCTTCCAAACCCGGCTTCCCTAACATCTTGCCGGTGACGTTCCTCAAGTAATTTCCATGCTTTATTGACATTATCAAATGCTGCTCTTACCTTGATCTCGCATTTGTCCTTATTTGTTGTTGCCTCCTGTTCATCATCCGTTGGTGCTGCCAATTCTTTTCGACTTGTCTTTCTTCTCTTTGTGCGCTTCTGCCTTGTTTTTATCTGTTGAGAAAGAGAGGGTTTTGTTATAGAGGATGGTTTGGTGAAAAGCGGTAGCAAAAATCTGTAGAGAATATGGTTTTTACATCATCGTTGCTGTCCTCTGCGGCGCCATCACCCTTTGTACAAATGACATCATCATCGTGTTTTGTGCCATTGTCGTCGTCGGGAGTATCACGCTTTGACTCTTTGCTGGCATCATCCTCGTCTTCTTCCAACCGTTGTCTTTTATTTTTCTTCTTAGCTTTATTTACATCATTGTCGGCACGTGGAACTGCTGGCGGGATTATCATTAGAGGACTTGGCTACTGCTGCTTCAAGCTACCACCGTCGCTGATGAGTTGAGTTTTGTCCTTTATCTTTTGTCTTTTTCCTCTAGGAGGAATTGCAGTCTTGGTTTCTGATTGCTCCTCTTTTCTGCTGCTAGTCACTTGCTTTTTGTTGCCCTCCCTGCTGGAAGCTAGTGCTGGCACTTTCTCGGGTGCTTCGCTGTCCATGGTCTGCTTCGTTCTTTTTTCTGACGGGTCAGGAGAGATGTCTGGTTTTCCTGGATATGAACTATTAAGTTCAGACAAAATCATTTCAATATCTACTTCTCCGTCACCTGCATGATGATTATGTAACAAAAGGATTACGAAGTAACATCGTAATAAATGGGATATAGTTTTGAAAGTATGTCTTCCACGGCTGCATAAAAAAAGATTCTGAAGGTTAATCTACATATATTCATAAGATAGCCCTTTTCTTTCATTTCGTGAGCTAAAAAACTGATCATCCATTGTTTTCTTGTTATATCAAGTCTTCCCACTAACTCTTTGTTTCACCAATCATTGATAGAAATTAGGGTCAGGTGTGAGCAGTATGTCTGCTGTCAAGTCCATATCAGTGAGGGGAAGTCCTTTTTCATAGGAGAAAATACACTACAATTGATATTCTATAAATTGGAGCAATAACTGTATGGTTTAGAGTGTAATATAAAATGTTCTCGGATGAATAATAATACACATAGTGTGTGAAAAATTTCATCGAAGTGCAATTTCCCAGGATTTTGTGGACGCAATTGGTTAACTTAATGCTGCTGCTACATAGTTTTTGTTATATGGATTGTGTGAGCTTTTTATAGTACCTTGCTGCACGGGAGGCTGTTCCGCAGGTACCCTGTTTTCCTTATTACCAGTCCTTGCTGCATAAAAATGCCCAGGCGTTAGCAGCAGTAGAACCATAATTGAATTTCACAACAAAAAGAGGAGATGCATCTCGTGGACAAAAAAACGGCATTGTCGGAGAAGCACATGTTGTTTCACGCTATAAGCACACAGCTAGATCTATTATTGGCGCACAGACGTTAATACGAGAGAGGCACGTAATTTGAAAGAGGGGCAACCAACGGATATATAGAATCTCCTGTAAATACCAGGTTTTGAATTTAAGGATGCTCTCATGGTTTGAATCTAGAGCGGTGTTCTAGATAGTTCTGGCATGCACAATACGTTTTAGGCAAATTCCTTGCGAGCAGATTTCTATGACGGGTAAGGGTAGCATCCCATTGCACGCGTGTCTACTTTATTTCAATTTTGCTAGAAAAGTCTAGACAGACTTTTTGGAAACACGGTTTTGTGTGGCGGTTAGGGTTCATGTCCGTCAAAAAAGGGGGAAAATCGCTTTGATCGACCTATGGTAATGGAATGTAATGGATTAATAATTTTTTACCTTCAATTGCTTGTGAGGGATTCGTCGCATCCATCGACTTGTTTTTGTCCTTGCTCTCTGTTGGTATCTCCGGCGCGAGCACGGGTCGTCACCGTCAGTCGCCGCCACCGCCGGGAGAGGTTTTTGATGCTTTCGCGGGCACCGACTGACTGCTTGTATCTTGAAGTGTATGGCGGCTGGTGGGTGAGGCGAACGCGATTTCGATTTTTGGTTGGTCTGCTGGATTGGATAATGGGGGCAGAAGGAAAGACGAGGGTGTTCAAGAGAGGGGAATTGGTGAAGTGTTTGAGATTTTCGGTGCGAAAGCAAAAGCAAGAAAGTAGTGGAGGGAGAGAGGGAAATAGTCGAACCGTCTTGAATCTTTGGCCGTCCGTCTAGACATCAAGATTGGTGTAATTTTCTGTGGGCTTTGATGGTCTTGTTTTTTTACTTGCTTGCTCAACTGCCGGAACGTTTTTTATTTTAGTGTGGTGACATCCACGGTGGCATGGTTTGGTGTTACCCAGAGTCACGTTCATTCCTGCGTGTGTTACAGACGTTTTCTATGACGTTCCATGGTGAGTCGCATGGAAGTGAGGCCAGCAGCGATTATCCTCCTATGGAAAAAGGGGAAGCATCTCGAATCTTAGACCGTAGGTTTGGACATCAAGACTGCTGCATCTTTCGGTGTACTTGGATGAGCTTGTTTTTTGCTTGGCTTTCTTAAGTCTTAGTCTGTGGGATGTTAGCATTTTTTGATTTTAGTGTTGTTGTGTGATGCACAGGGGCATGGTTTGGAGTTACTCAGAGTCACATTTCATGGTTCTTTTGGAGAGGCATGGACATGAACTCAATGGAAGCATGTTAGCGCATTGGTCAGAGTCTCGTTGCCACGGGTGTATGCTTTTGGTATTTCCAAATGATTTCGTTCACTTGTTCTGTTGGAGAGGAATGGACGTGACCAAAATGTTCTGTTGGTACATGTAGATGGGTAGGCTAGGGTCATGGATGCCGTGTGTTAGCAATAGGAGCACGGTTGTTCTTCCACCAGAGGCATTTCGTTCACCCGCGGGGAGCACATTTTGTCGAATCTTGCGTAGTTTTGGTTCAAATGATTCCGCTTACTCGTTCACTTGGATACGCACGGGCGTCGGGTCTATTGAGTCATGTTTTCCCATTAGGCTGAGTCACGTTAGGCACGCAGTCGGGTCGATGTAGAAGTCACGTTTTTCAAGCAAATAACGCACATCACGGTAAGTGTAGTATTATGTAGAGTCACGGGCGTGAAACACGGGCCAGTGTGACTCTGTATATCCTGTGAGGCACATTGAGTGGAGAGGCATAGGCATGGTGTGGTATTATGTAGAGTCACGCTCGTCTGTGTTTGGTTCCAGAATAATTCCGTCGACTCGATCAGATGGAGAAGCACGGGCGTTCATCGCAGAAAGGCACAATCTGGTTCGAAGTCATGATGAACATCCATTGTTTACTCTGTGAGGCACGGAATGGACTATTCGAGAGACGCTCGTGTTGTATATTCTTCACCTTGTCATGGGTCCCAGGAAGGCACGACATGGTATCCTGTATTTGTGTTCGAAATGATTCCGTCGACTCGTTGAGAAGAAGAGGCACGGGCATGAATGCCATGAAGGCATGGTTGGGTCTGTCGGAGCATCACGTTTCATACGTTTATTATGGAAACAAAGCGGAATGGGTTTAGATGTTAACGCTAAAAGTTTACTTTGCACAGTCGAGGTGTTTAAAAGCGTAAGCTCCTTGTTTTAAAAAGCCACGGCTTCGTGCTGAGTTGCGTGGCGCTTCTTTTATTAGAAGCACGGACGTGAAGTGAATACAGCCATGGTTTTGTACCAAGTAGCGACATGACTTGTACAGTGGCGATGGCGTGGATGTTTGTGGCAGTTTTAAGGGTCACAGGCAGGTGCGTGAAGCGCTAAAAGGCATGCTACCGTATAATATAGAGCCACGCTCCCGTGTGTTTGTGTTCCGAATAATTTCGTCGACTCGATCAGACGGAGAGGCACGGGCGTTCAGCCCACAAAGGCACCGTCAGGGTTTGTTCCTTGGTTGTTAGGCGCACAGACGCGTGGATGTAGAAGGCATGTTTTTCAAGCAAAGAACGCACATCACGATCCCAAGTTTTTCAAGCAAAACGCGGACCTGAAGTTCGTATAGCCACGGCTCTGTACTAAGTAGCGTCATGAACGAGTCACCTGGAGTTAGATTTTGATATAAATATCATTTCAAAACAAAAAATGTCAATGGAGAATGGTATGAATTCGACAGTAAGTTCTCTGGAATATAGACAGACGTACACAGTAAGTTAACTGTGTTTGAGATGTTTTCTGTTGAATATGTACGGACCATTGGAAAGAAGTTGAGTGGTTGTGGTGTGGACGAACGCACGGGAAGACAAAATGACAGTACTGGTGTTTCCCAGCCGTGCAGAGTTCGAGGTATTTAAGAGAGATTGGGAGAATTCGAGGCGCCGGTTACTCCGTTTGACCATATGACTGGTTTGCGTATGTTATAAAAAGCTACCTTCTCAGCGAACACCCCACGTCCATAATTCTCTAGAGACAGACACCTCTTTCTTGCTGGTAGCTCCTTGCTTTCGTCATGGCCGGTAAGAGTGGTTCTGGTTGTTCAAGCAACCAGGCAGCGAGGACAAAGGCCGCGGAAAGAAGGGAGAGGTGCCGCCGCTACGCCATAGCGGCGGCAGGAATATCCTGCCCCGTTGCCCAGGTGTCGAACGATCTCTCGCGTGGATGCGATTCCTCCCACAAGCGCATTCTCCATGGAGACAATCTTGGCAAGATGGCAGTACAGAATTCCCTAGCCAGCGACGACTTGCTCGATGAGTTAGTTAAGCAGCAGCAGTTCATCGCTCGCTTGGAGAAGTTGCTGCAGCAGAGCAATGCCTCTGTGGAGAAGTCCACTGGTCTCATAGTTCGATCTTTGTGTGAGAATGAGAAGTTTCTAAACAAGCTCGACCAGAAGGATCGGGAGGCCGCCCGCTTGAAGAATCTGTATGCCCAGAGCCATGCGTTGGTGCAGAAGCTGTCAGGCAAAGTGGGGCAGCTTATGGATGAGAATGCTGGGGTCCTCGTCAAGTACAAGAGCCTGGTGGAGGATTCCTTTGGTGACGTGGAGGGAAGTTATGAGGCGAGGAAGAAGGAGATTGAAGATGTGCTCGCCTAGCAGTCGATCAAGAACGTTGCTGGAGTGTACGCAGAGATCTTGTAGCGTGTTTTTCCGTTGCGTTGGGGCATGTGGCCTTTTGTACTGCCATGAATCTGTAAGGCATTTATGCGTTGCATCGTCGTCGTGTTGTTTCGTTTGTTGGCACATGTAGATGAGTAGGCTAAGGTCATGGATGTCGCCTGTTAGCAGTTGGAGCATGGTTGTGCTTCCACCAGAGGCACTTTGTTTTTCCGCTGGGAGCATGTTTTGCCGAACCGTGCATAGTTTTGGTTCAAATGATTCCGCTTACTGGTTCACTTGGATACGTACAGGCGTCGAGTCTATTGAGTCACGTTTTTGCATTAGGCTGGGTCACGCTAGGTCACATTTTTCAAGAAAATAACGCACGTCACGGTGCCAAAACATGAAGGTGAAAGCATGGCCGATTCGAGAGACACGAATATGAATAATACGGACCTGAAGTCCATGTAGGGTCATGATTTGTACTGTTAAACTCGTTGATTTTCTGTTTCAAATGCTTCTGTCGACTCGTTCAAATGGAGAGGCACGGCCGGTGAGCTTCAATAGTGAACACCCACTGTTCACTGTTTCGTCAGAAACACGAGCGAGTGTAACTCTGTATACTCTGTGATTCCGCTTACTCTTTCACTTGGATACGCACGGGTGTCGAGTCTATTGAGTCACGTTTTCCCATTAGGCTGAGTCACTTTAGGCACGCAGTCGCGTCGATGTAGAAGTCACGTTTTTCAAGCAAATAACGTACGTCACGGTAAGTGTAGTATTATGTAGAGTCACGGGCGTGAAACACGGGCCCGTGTGACTCTGTATATTCTGTTAGGCACACTGAGTGGAGAGGCATAGTCATGGTGTGGTATTATGTAGAGTCACGCTCGTCTGTGTTTGGTTTCAGAATAATTGCGTCGACTCGATCAAATGGAGAGGCACGAAGATGAATGCCATGAGGGCATGGTTGGGTCTGTCGGAGCGTCACGTTTTGTACGTTTAATATTGAAACAAATCAGAATGAGTTTAGATGCTAACGCTTAAAGTTTACTTTGCGAGTGGCCGGTTCGACAGTCGAGGTGTTTAAAAGTGTAAGCTCCTTGTTTTTAAAAGCCACGGCTTTGTGCTAAGTTGCGTGGCGTTTCTTTTACTAGAAGCACGGGCGGGAAGTGAACACAGCCACGGTTCTATACCAGGCAGTGACATGACTTGTGCACTTATGATGGCGTGGATATTCGTGGCAATGTTAAGGGTCATAGGCATGGACGTGCGGCGGTAAAAGGCATGCTGCCGCATAATATAGAGTCACGCTCGCGTGTGTTTGTGTTCCGAATAATTCTGTCGACTCGATCTGACGGAGAGGCACGGGAGTTCAGCCCACAAAGGCACCGTCAGGGTTCGTTCCTTGCTTGTTAGGCGCACAGACGCGTGGATGTAGAAGGCACGGTTTTCAAGCAAAGAACACACATCATGATGCCATGTTTTTCAAGCAAAACACTAGCCTGAAGTCCGTATAGCCACGGTTCTGTACTAAGTAGCGTCATGACTTGTACTCATAAACGTGTGGACTTTCATGCCTCTTTGCAATATTTTGGGTCAGAGGCACTCGCGTGCATCCCACAAAGGCATTGTTCTGTTCTATACAGAGGCACACTCGCCCGTGTTTCTGTTTCGAATGCTTCTGTCGACTCGTTCAGGCGGAGAGACACGGCCGGTCAGACGACAGAGGCATAGGGTTGCATTACGCACAGTCAGAGTCACATTACCATGGGTGTATGCTTTTGGTATTTCGAAATGATTGCACTCACTCATTCTGTTGGAGAGGAATGGACATGAATCCGGCGGAGGTAAGTCTTCTTATTAGCCAGAGTCATGTTCGTTTCTTTAGTTGGGGTAACCCAGCGGAATGGGTTCAGATGCGAACGCTCATTGTTGAAGCTGTTTTTGAAAGCTTCTTTCCTTGTTTTCAAAAGCACAGTCATGGTTCTTTGTTGTTGTTGTTGTGTGTAGTACTCGATAAAGGCATTGAATCGATCTGATGGAGAGTCATAGGCATGGTGTGGTATTATATAGAGTCACACTCGTCTGTGTTTGTGTTCATAATAATTCCGTCGACTCGACCAGATGGAGAGGCACGGGCGTTACTTCGTTTGTCGGAACATGTAGATGAGTAGGCTAGGGTCATGGATGTCGCTTGTTAGCAGTAGGAGCATGGTTGTGCTTCCACCAGAGGCACTTCGTTAGCCTGCAGGGAGCACGTTTTTGCGAACCGTGCGTAGTTTTGGTTTAAATGATTCTGCTTACTCGTTCACTTGGATACGCACGGGCATCGAGTCTACTGAGGCTGAATCACGTTAGGCACGCAGTCGCATTGATGTAGCGGGCACGTTTTTGAAGCAAAGAATGCATGTCATAGTGCTAAAACATGAAGGTGAAAGCGTGGAAGATTCGAGAGACACGAATATGGATAACACAGAACTGAAGTCCATGTAGTCTCGGTTCTGTAGTAAGAAGGGTCATGATTTGTACTCTTAAGCTCGTGGACTTTCGTAGCTCTCTGTGTTGCAGTATTTCGGGTCACAGGCACGGGCGTGTAGCCTACAAAGGCATGGTGTGGAATTACAAAGAATCACGGTTCTGTGTTAAGTGGTGCCATGACTTGCGTACTCATGACGGAGATTACGTTTCGGAAAGCCAATGGTCCGACAGGCGTCTCCTCCGGTGGCACCGCTCTGGCTCGTCGTCCGAGGTGATCCTCCGGCTATTTAAGGCGGACAACAGAGACTCAAAACCCTAGCCACATCCTACTCCTTCCTTTGTACGCCGCCAGGTCTTCCATTTCTCTTGCTCCTCTCTATCATTTGACCGTCTCCGCCATGGCTGGGCAGAAGAAGACTACTCCGGGCGGCCGTGCCCTGTCGCAGGACGAGATCCCGGCCGGCGAGGGTTCCTCGTCTTTAAGTTCACCCTGTTTGTGGTTTTCATTCATTTGTTTTTTCTATGTTTCTCCTAATTGATTTAGTTTGTGAAACATGGATTATTGTGGTTAGCTTATTCCTAATTTGATGCGGGTGTGTCTTGCTGATACTGATTACAGTCATTTGGAGCTACTCTCATTAACCTGGTCAATGGGATGAATGCCTTGGTTTCAATAGCAAAGGTTGACAGAACGTACAAGGAGTTGTTGGAGGTCACCTACGAATATCAGCAGTTCTACCAGGAAATAAGAGAAGATTTGGACAAGGCCAATGCCAAGATCCTACAAATTATGGCTGTGAGGAGTAATCTCCTTGAAGAGCACACCTGGTCGTTGGAGGAATCAACGTCAGTTGTGAAGCGACATGAAGAGAATATGAAGGCGCTGAAGGAGGAGATTGATGAACTGCGTCGGGAGAAAACCAACAGGAAGGTAGGTGGATACTAGATATACAGCAGCGTCCCTGGTTGTTCTGTGCGTCTGGTGTTGTCAGGTAGTGGAGTGGAGTTTCTTACCCTGTCTTGCGAAATTTCTCTGTCAGCTACTTTGTTAACAAAATGTATTTTGGTTTCGAGTATCATTGTAATTAGGCGCCGTTACTTATGATGCACGGGACGTGAAGTCTCTGCATCCATGGTTGTGAACGTAGTACTGTAATGACTTGAGTACTGATGTAAGCGTGTATGTTCGTGGCTTTGGTGTGTTGCAGTGTCTCGGGTCACGGACAAGGGCTTGCATCCCACAAATTCGTGGTGTAGTTTTATATAGAGTCCCGTTCGCTTGTATTTGTGTTCAAAATGATTCTATTGACTCGTTCATAAAAATAGGCACGCACACAGGTGAATCCCATGGGGGCATGGTTTCGTCTTTCGCATAGTCACGTTCGTACGTTTATCATTGAATGAAAGCAGGATGGGCTTAGATGTTAACGCTAGCTGTTTACTTTGTGAGTGGCCGATTGTAGATTCGAGTTGTTTAAAAGCGTAATTTCCTTCTTTTTAAAAGCCACGGTTCTGTACTGAGTTGCGACAATGCCGTGGACGTTCGTTGTACTGTTAAGGGTCAGAGGCACGGGCGTTAAGCGCTAAGAGGCATAGTGCCGTATAATGTAGAGTCATGCTCCCTAGCGTTTCTTTTGCGAGTGCTTCCGTCGACTCGATCAGAAGGAGAGGCACGGCCGATCAGCCCACAGAGACATAGCTTTGCATTAAGCACAGTCACGTTCCTTTTTTAACCCAGCAGAATGGGTTGAGACACCAACACTTACTGTTGAATCTATGAGGCACCGAATGGCCTATGTGAGAGACGCTGTTTTGAAAAGCTTGTTTCCTTGTTTACAAAAGCACAGTCACGCTTCTTTTTTGATGTTTCGTATATTACTCGATAGAGGCATGGACTCAATTAGATGGGAGAGGCACGGGCATGGTGTGGTATTATATAGAGTCATGCTCGTCTGTGTTTGTGTTCCGAATAATTCCGTTGACTCTATCAGATGGAAACCCAGCGGAAAGGCACCATTTGGTCTTACCCACAGTCAGGTTCATTTCTTTAATTGCGGAAACCCAGCAGAAAAGGTTCAGACGTGAACACTCACTGTTTACTCGGTGAAGCACGGAATGGATTGTTCGAGAGAAGCTGTTGTCGTGTATTCTTCGCACCGTGGTGGGTCTCAGGAAGTGACGGCGTGGTATTGTGAAGTGTCATGTTATGTTGTTTTCGTGTTCCAAATGATTCGTTGAACCGTTCGCAATGGCAGGCACATCCATGCAGCGCGAAGAGGCATGGTTATGCTTTACCAAGAGTCACATTCGTGCATTTATCGCGGAAACCCAACGGTTCGTCGGTCGTCCCTTCGTACCTCGGGAGTTAACGCCACGTGGCGCCCCTCCAAAAACCTAACGGTCCGACGGGCGTCTCCTCCATTGTCGCTGCTCTGGCTCGTCGCCCGAGGCCAGGCTCCGGCTATTTAAGGCGGACGGACGGAGTCGCGAAACCCTAGCCACATTCTACTCTTCGCTTTGTCCGCCACCAGGCCTTCCATTCCTCTTGCTCATCTCTATTCATTGACCATCTCCGCCATGGCTGGGCAGAAGGAGACTACTCCGGACGGCCGTGCCCTGTCACTGGAGGAGATCCCGAGTCGCGAGGGTTCCGCGTCTATAGGTTCACCCTGTTTCTGCTTCTACTTCATTCGTTTTTTCTTTCTTTTGGCTCATTTGATTTAGTTTGTGAAACATGATTTATTGTGGTCAGCTGACTCCTAATTTGATGCTGGTGTGTCTTGCTGAAACTGATTTACAGTCAATTGGAAGTAGGTTAGTCTGTGTCATGGTCTCGAACAGAAGTCCCCTGCTATAGAATTGGGAAGCAGTTGTGGCTCGAGAGAGAAGGGAATGGTGAGCAGGGCGGCGACAGGAAGTGCTGTGAGGTCCTTGTTAGTTACTCTCAATAACCTGGCCGACGAGATGAATGCTTTGGTTTCAATTCCAAAGGCTGACAAAACGTACGAGCAGCTGCTGGAGATAACCTACGCGTGGAAGAAGCTTTGCCTGGAAACAGAGGAAGATTTGGAGAAGGCGAATGCGAGGATAGTAGAAATTACGGATGGGACGAGAATTCTCCTTCGAGAGCACATCCGATCGTTGCAGGAATTGGCCGCAGCTATGAAGCGACATGACGAGAATATGAAGGCGCTGAAGAAGGAGATTGATGAACTGCGCCTGGAGCAAACCAGCAACAAGGTCGGTGGGGACTAGGTATACAGCAGCGTCCCTAGCTATTGTGTGCGTCTGGTGTTGTTAAGCAGTGGATTAACAAAATGTATTTTGGTTTCGAGTATCATTGTAATTAGGCACCATTACTTATGATGCACGGGCCGTGAAGTGTCTGCATCCACTGTTGTGTATCTAGTATTGTAATGACGTACTAATGAAGGCGTGTACGTTCGTGGCTTTTCTGTGTTGGGAGTGTTTCGGGTCATAGACACGGGCTTGCATCCAACAGATTCATGGTGTAGTTTTATATGGAGTCACATTCGCGTGTATTTGTGTTCGAAATGATTCCGTTGGCTCTTTGATAAATATAGGCACGCACATGAATCCCATTGGGGCATGGTTTCGTCTTTCTTGTAGTCACGTTCGTACATTTATCGTGGAATGAAGGCAGGATGGGTTTAGATGTTAATGCTAGTTGTTTACTTTGTGAGTTGCCGATTCGAGAGTTGAGTTGTTTAAAAGCGTAAGTCCCTTGTTTTCAAAAGCCACAGTTCTATACAGAGTTACGTCACGCTTCTTTTATTAGAAGCACGAGCGTGAAGTGAATATAACCGCGGACGATGACTTACACTGACGATGGCGTGGACGTTCGTGCCAGTGTTAAGGGTCACAGGCACGGGCGTGAAGCGCTAAAAGGCATGCTGCCGTATAATATAGAGTCACATTCCTGTGTGTTTGAGTTCCGAATGATTTCGTCGGCTCGATCAGATGGAAAGGTACGGGCGTTCAGCCCACAAAGGCACCGTCAGGTTCTTTCCTTAATTGGGGAGTCCCAACGGAACTGGTTCAGATGTGAACACCCACTGTTTACTCTGTGAGGCACGGAATGGCCTATTCGAGAGACGCTGGTGTGGTATATTCCTCGCACGGTCATGGGTCCCAGGAAGGCACGGCGTGGCATTGTGTAGAGTGATGTTAGTTTGTCTTGGTGTTCCAAATGATTCTGTTGAATCGTTCGCACCGAAAGGCACAACTATGAAGCCAGGACAGGCACGCTGATGCGTTACCCAGTGTCACATTCGTGTGTTGATTGCAGAAACCCCACCGTTCGACGGGCGTCGCGTGAATGCTGGTTGGACGCCGCTCCGGAAACCCAAGGGTCCGACAGGCGTTTCCTCTGGTGACGCCGCTCTGCAGGAGGTGGAGGTAGTATTTAATAGAGTGAACGCCACATGTCGATGTTGCGGAATCCAAAAGTACCGATGGCCGCCTCATCCGTCGGGGAAGTGAATGCCGCATGTCAGCGTTCCGGCTCCTCGCTTGAGGTCAAGGAGCAGTTATTTAAACCGAGCGGCGTCCGCCACCACTAGACATCATCCTGCTTCTCCCTCTTTCGTCGGCAATCCTAGGAAATCATCTATCTTCCTCTTTTCGTTTGTGACGTTCCCCGCCATGGTTCGGCATAAGATAACTACTTACGCGATGCTTACTCCCGAGCGTCGCTTTCAGTTGCAGGAGGACATCCGTTCGAGGCGCGCCGCTCGGGTCGCATAGGGCATGTCTCCAGACTCACCGGGGCCGGAGGAGATTGGGGAGGTGGGGGAAGTGGAGGGGCGTGCGTCGGAGCTCATGCAGGGAGTTGATCCAGTGGGGGGAGATGTCATGGAGGAAGAG
>NC_041389.1:244830032-244852387 GCF_002162155.2 Triticum dicoccoides
ACGACGAGGATGAGGAGGACGACGAGGAAGGCATGGATGAGGATGAGGAGGACGACGAGGAAGGCGTGGACGAGGATGACGAGGAAGGCGTGGACGAGGATGACAAGGAAGGCATGGATGAGGATGAGGAGGACGATGAGGATGAGGAGGACGACGAGGAAGGCGTGGACGACGAGGATGACGAGGACGACGAGGAAGGCATGGACGAGGAAGATGAGGCGGAGTTCTATCTCGGTGAGTCAGCCTTGATGGCGGAGCAGACCGCTATCCTGGAGTCCATCCAAGATGAGGCGTATGTGGAGTCCAACCGGCGCTTCCTCCAGGAAGAACAGGCGAAGACTGATGCTCTCTTCAACGCGCTGGATGCGGAGCAGGAGGCGGAGGCCAACGACGTCGATGTCAGAATGGAGATAGTGGACATCTCTAACGGTGGGGAGTAGTGTAGTTTTGTTGGTAGATGTTTGCTTTTCCATGGTTTTTATGCTTTCCATGTCAAGCAATCGTCGATGTCAAAATGGAGACAGTTTCGTTTCCATGTCAAGCAATCGTGTTTTGTTCTTAAGTAGTAGTACTGCCCCATCCAAAAAGAAATGTGTCAACTTTGCAATAACTTCGTACCAGGCAGAACAATTCACATTGTACTGGTTAGTGCAATGTTGAGCCAATTAATTTGTGACGGAAGGTGTATGTTTTATTACAAATTGCAGTTTCCAGTACAATATTTTTGTCGGAAGGCGTATGTTTTATTACACTGTATTGTTTTATTATAGACTACAGTTTCAGGTAGTACAAAATAAACGTCTCAACTGGGGCACATATTTTATTCTAGAGATTTCAGTTTGGTTAGATTTGAATATGGTTTCAACATGGTTAGATTCTATAGAGGCATTCAACAACATGCCCAAAAAAGCCACAGATGTGCTTCTGAGAACACAGACAGGGGTACGGGTTTACCCGACGTAGAGGCATGCACGTAACGAACTGGAGGCACGGACGTGATTCTAATGGAGGTACGGACGCAAAAGGATCGTGATGCAAGGATGTGAAGGTGTGTCTCTGCTTTAAAGAAGCTGTCATTCACACGTTTTCATTGCGGGGGGGGCATGGACTATGAGCTGCATGTGTTTCGAAGGCATTAGACCTCGTTAATGAACTTATTAGAGAGAAGGTGAATCTTTTGATTGGCGTCTAGAATGTTGCGTAAAACTGCTTGAAGCCAAGTTACGCACGGCCCCCTTGGTATTAGAGGCACATAGGCACATAAATGCCTATGTGGTGCACTGGAAATAAACTTGTGCAAAAGACATGTAAACTGCAAGCAAACTACAAGGTTAATTACAACACAAGCAAACCTAAATTTGTAACAAGAAAACGGCAGTCTTGAGAGAAAGCAAATCTAATGACAAATCGAGAATGGCGTGAGCAATGTTCTAGATACTTTTTTTGGCCGAGACCACCTGCTTCAGTAGTCGTAGTCGCCACAGTACCTAGTGCGCTTCCTGGTCTGCTTCTTGTCGAGTTTTGCCCGACGAAGCCCTTCCTGGATGATGGTGAGGCGGCTCCATATCTCATACACAGTGTAAGCGTCCTTTGCCGCGTACCCGATGTGCCTCATGGACAGGGGCATGCGCGCCCAGCGCTGCTTCTCTACGTTGGTGAGCTCTACGTCGTGGACAAGGATGCCCGAGGCGTCCCCAAGGGACTCCAGAGGCTTGGTAGCTGTAGGCACCCTCCATTCTTTCTGGATGTCGATGAAGTGGGCGATCTCCAATCCGACGCGGCCGAGCATCTCTATGTCGCCATCGATGGAGAAGCCAACAAACATGTACCTGGGGTCGGCGAGGAAGTTGTCGAACCTGGTGCAGTTCTTGTCGGTGGCGCTCAGTTGAAAGAGCAGCACAGGATGATCCTTGCCGGCGGAGAGCGGAACGAGGGCTGGTTTCTGATCTTCGCCAACATCGTTGGTGTACTCCACATCAACTCCGACGATCTTGTGGCACTCAAATTCAAGGTGTCGCTCGTACTGCTCGATGATGGTGGCCGCCTTGTGCAACTCGTTGGTGGGGATCACTTGCAACTTGGTGTTGCCGTGGGCCTGCACCTCGAATTCCTTGGTGAATCCCATGGCCTGGAGCAGTTCGTCCTCCTGCAACCTGGTATTTTGTGGGGAACAGTGAGTGGGAGTGCAATGTCGATTTCTGTTGTTTGTGGGAGACAAGTCTGCAGCGGAAGTGTAAATTTAAGGGCGGGGAAGCGGCAAAGGAGTGCACGATCTCATTGTTGATGCGGTTGTGCACATCGTGGGTTCTGGATCGTGGTTTCGTCTCCCTTACGGTGCGGTTGTGCACATCCTGGGTTTTTGATCGTGGTTTTTCTATATAAAAAAATAAAATAAAATCAGTTATGTTTTTAACAACCGTCATATCTCCAGCAAGTCGTGGCGATGATAGCTCTCTTGCATGGTTTGCTGTCAAATGTTAACTTTTACAATTCATCTAGTGAGGCATGCAGGGGCAGTATGTAGAGGCACAAGTCTCTGACCAAGAGAAGCATGCTTGAAGTGGCTGGCTTAACTCTCAGACACACAGGCGTGGTACATTCATAAGGAGTGGCAAATGTTTTCTTCATACATTCACTGGGAGGAGGAGTGCTGTGTTTCTTCAGAGGCACTGTTGTGTGTCCGTGTTGCAACAGACGCTACCAGATGGACAGAAATAACGAGAAGCAACGAGAGACGTGGACATGCAGCTGCAAGAAGCACTCATACAACAAGAGGCGCAACAAGAGGCACAGATACGATGCTACATGAGCACGGAGATGAAGCTACGTAATTGTACGGACGTTAATTCGTGCTATGGTGCGACGTGAGGCACGGGCACGAACAGATAGCCATGCACTCAACTACATACGCAAAAAACCACATATGTGTTTCTGAGAAGCACCAGCCTCCGTGGTTTTACCACAAGGTGGGATTCGACATTTATCCAGGGCATTTCGGGTTTTACAAGTGCAGGAAGAATCGTTTTTCAAATATATGTTCTGTTGCAGAGGCACGACTATTACTTGTGTGACGAAGGAATGTATGTCGAATGTACGTGACGTGAGGATTGAGAATAGGTGTCCGTTACTGTTTTTCCGGAATGTTTTTCAGTTAAATTTGAGAGGCATGAATGTGTTGACGGAACAGGCACGGTTATGTCTGAAATAGTTGCAAGGTCGTCCCTAAGTTGTCCTATACGCTTCACAGTTACAAGCATGGTTGTCGTACTTGTCGAGGCACGGAGATGTAGGATGCAAATCTTCGTAGACCCGATACGTCGGAAGTTGGCCATAAGGCACGGACATGATTCTAAGGGGGCACGGACGCGAAGGATCGTGATGCAAGCACGTGAAGGTGTGCCTCTGTTTTCAAGAAACTTTCATTGGCACGTTTTCATTGCGGGGGCCATGGCCTATGAGTTCGATGTGTCTTCGAAGTCATTCGGCCTCATTAACGGACCTGAAGCCAATTTACGCATGGTCCCCGTAGGAGTGGAGGCACAGAAGTGCCTTCGTGGGTGTTTTAAGTAGTTGGTGTTATTGATGGACAACCATGCCTCTGTAGTGTTCTTCTTTGAGGGTCACGGACGTAAGCAATGTTTTGCAAGGAGAATAAACACCTAACTACCTCTGTATTGAAAATGTTTTTCAAAAGTGTTGCATTCGAACTATTTTTAATATTGCGTGTGCAATGGTTTGTTAGAACATTGTGCATTGCTTTTAGTAGCATTTTGTAGTTGTTGTCCCTGCATTTCGACGCTGCATCCACAAAGTTGCTAGTGCATGTGCGTTACGCTAATCGTGTAGCATCTGTACTGTGTTTATCTTTTCTACTTCACGCCAATATATTCTAATAATAGAAAACTCCAACATTGCATTGGAAATAAACTTGTTCATAACATATGTAAACTGGAAGCAAACTACAAGGTTAACTGCGACACAAGCAAATCTAAATTTAGAACAAGCAAACGGTAGTCTTGAGAGAAAGCAAATGTAACGAGAAATCTAGAATGGCATGAGCAATCTTGTAGATACTTTTCTTGGCCGGGACCACCTGCTTCAGTAGTCGTAGTCGCCCCAGGACCTTGCGCGCTTCCTGGACTGCTCCTTCTCTAGTTTTGCCCGGCGGAGCCCTTCCTGGATAGTGGTGAGGCGGCTCCATATCTCGTACGCAGTGTAAGCATCTTTTGCCGCGTACTCGATGTGCCTCATGGTCAGGGGCATGCGCGCCCAACACTGGTGCTCTGCGTTGGTGATCCTCTTCTTCATGTCCTTGTAGTAGTCGTGGACAAGGATGCCTGAGACATCGCCAAGCGAGTCCAGGGGCTTGGTAGCTATAGGCACCCTCCATTCCTTCTAGATGTCGATGAAGTGGGCGATCTCCAGTCCGACGCGGCCGAGCATCTCTATGTCACCTTCGATGGAGAAGCCAACAAACGTGTACCTGGGGTCGGCGAGGAAGTTGTCGAACCTGGTGTAGTTCTTGTCGGTGGCGCTCAGTTGAAAGAGCAGCATCGGATGATCCTTGCCGACGGAGAGTTGGACGAGGGCTGGTTTCTGATCTTGGCCAACGTCGTTGGTGTACTCCACATCAACTCCGACAATCTTGTGGCGCTCGAATTCGAGGTGTCGCTCGTACTGCTCGATGATGGTGGCCGCCTTGTGCAACTCGTTGGTGTGGATCACTTGCAACTTGGTGTTGCCGTGGGCCTGCACCTCGAATTCCTTGGTGAATCCCATGGCCTGGAGCAGTTCATCCTCCTGCAACCAGGTATTTCGTGGGCAACAGTGAGTGGGAGCGCAATGGCGATTTCTGTTGTTTGTGGAAGACAAGTCCGCAGCGGAAGTCTAAATTTAAGGGCGGGGAAGCGGCAAAGGAGTGCACGATCTCACTGTCGATGCGGTTGTGCACATCGTGGGTTGTGGATCGTGGTTTCATCTCCCTGACGGTGCGGTTGTGCACATCCTGGGTTTTTGATCGTGGTTTTTCTATATAAAAAATTAAAATAAAATCAGCAGTTATGATTTTAACAACCGTCGAATCTCCAGCAAGTCGGGGAGATGATCGTTGTCTTGCGTAGTTTGCTGTCTAATGTTAACTTTTACAGTTTATCTCATGCGCAAGTCTCTGACCAAGAGAAGCATGCTTGAAGTGGCTGGCTTATCTCTCAGACACACGGTCGTGGTACATTCACTGGTCGTGGCAATTGTTTTCAGTAATACATTCAGTTTGCCGTCAAATGTTAACATTTTGCACTCTCGTTGTATAAGTGCTGTGCTTTATCAGAGGCACTGTTGCGTGTCTGTGTTGCAACTGACTCTACGAGATGGGCAGAAAGAATGAGAAGCAACGAGGGGCGTGGACATGCAGCTGCAAGAAGCACCTATAAAACAAGATGCGCAGATAGAGGCACACATACGGTGCTACGTGACGCATGGAGATGAAGTTACGTGATTACACGGATGTCAATTCGTTGCTATGGTGCTACGTGAGGCACGGGCACGAACAAATAGCTGTGCACTCAACTACATGCGCAAAAAGCCACAGATGTGTTTCTGGGAAGCACCGGTCTCCATGGTTTTACCGCAAGGTGGGATTCGACATTTATCCAGGGCATTCCGGGTTTTACAAGTGTAGCAAGAATTGTTTTAAACTTATATGTTATTCTGTGAGAAAGGAATGAACGTTGAATGTACGTGACGTGAGGATTGACAATAGGCGTCCGTTACTATTTTCTGGAATGTTTTTCAATTAACTGTTAGAGGCATAAATGTGCTGATGGAACATGCACGGTCATGTCTGAAATAGTTGAAAGTATGAGATGGGCACGAGAAGAAACGAGGGGCGTGGGCATGCAGCTGCGAAACACACTTATACAGCGAGAAGCACAACTAGAGGCACAGGTACGACGCTACGTCAGGCACGGACATGAAGCTATGTGATTGCATGTACGTCAATCTGTGCCCGTGTTCTGTCAAGTGTTTTAACTCACAGTTTGTAAAGGCATGTATGCTTAAGGTGACTGAGCCATAGGGGAAGGCGCTAGGTTTTTAGGAGGTGTATGCTTGAGATCATCGCGACAAAGTACTTGGCATGACGATATTATGCGGAGCACCATAGTGAAAATTATGTATACTACTGACATGGGGAGCTAGCAACGTCACTAAACTATTCTGAAACACACTTCACCACAACCATACATTCTCCATTATTAGTCAGCGAATCCTTTTATTAATAGTCAGCGACTCCTTTTATCATTCTCCATTATTACTGTAAGTGTTTCACCTTCTTTGACAGGAAATTTTCACCACCGTCCTCTTCGACATAATTATATGCTCAGTTACACACCATGACATAAGTAAATAACAAAACTGGTGTGTACAACCTGTTCAAAAAACAGACATAAATTACTGAACTAGGAAGTATAGCCACAGGCAATGCTCTATCAGGAAAGGTCGTTGATTATCATCTGCAGCAATTTCATGTTTCCTAGTGTTAGCCACCGCTTTTCAATTGTGACAAGGACAATTGAACCAACACTTAGCTGAGCTTCCCGGGCAAAATCTGAAAAACCTGTCACCTCCATTCTGTCGTCGGTTCGTATGGAGTACATTGTGCTCGTGTCTATTGCGTCATACATCTCTGTTAGGATGATTCCACCGTTTTGAGGTAGATATCCCAGGTTCATGTTTAGAAGCCTCACAACGGCAGACGGGATTCTCTGCATATTGTACCGATATTACTAGATAAAATCAATGTAGAAGGACATAAAACATCGAAGATAGCAAATAAAACCATGGCAGTGCATCAAAACAAATATTCAATGACTAACCAGGCGACCATTTATGACATTGGTGACGTTTAGACGTTGCACAAAGGGTACGGTGGGGAAGTCGCCAGACTCAAACACATAATATATCATCTGTCCAAATTGTCTGTATGAGAGGTTTACGCCTCGACCAAACACTGTTTTCTCAATGTACTCCCTTTCCGAGTCATTTAGAAATCAAGAGCTGCATGGAAAAAATAACTCATTTTCAAACAAATTTGTTTAAACAGATGGACTCGGTATTTAAGTTTAAAAGGAATGGTTAAATTCAATGCATGTGATCAAGTTGGGGTGATAATCAACAGAATTGCATAAAACGTTTTCGAAATAACTTTGATTGTAAGTCTGACACTCATTTAGTGGACAGGGGTAGGAGCACCAAAGTATGCTGATAAACGTAGTTGATAAAACAGGATGGAAGTTGGTGCACTTACCTAGTGATGGTTTGGGAAGGGGCCTGTGACCTCCTCGAGAATCATTGAGTCTCAGATCTATCTCAATGGAAAGACTCCCTGTATCCAGGTTTATGATGACTAGATCTCGACAATGAAGATCGTAGTCACTAATTAACTTTTCCCAGCAAGGTCCATGAATTTTTGACAGGTTGTGTTCATCGGTGATGCAGATCTCATATGACAGATCGTCGTTGGTGATCAGTACTGGATTCCTTTGTTTTCCTTCTTCTTGAAATGCTTGCTCTTTCCACTGATAGATTGAAGAAGTGACTTGCTGCCTGCAATAGCATGGCACATACTGCGCAAGGAAAAAAAATCTTCAAACCGGAAAGAAGGAATCCTTGAATACCGACATGTATAACCAAGACAGATAGCGCTTATCATATATGTAGGAATTGTTTTCAACAGGTTGCTATTTGGATAAAACAAGGTACACCAAAAAATTGAAAACATGTCATTAAATTCTTAAATGTAGGCATTCCATTCCAACAATATGGTAGAAACGTCTATTTCCTCAATCAGAAAGATACACTAGTAAGATGCACTGTTATCGCGCTGTGAACAATATGGTAGTAACTGATGGGCAGCACGGGGTGGCAAACATTTCTCCTTACCAGGCATGTCTTGAAACATCGAGGAAGTTGCACTGTTATCGCGCTGTAAAGAACACCCGACTCCAATCCAGGGCAGCCGAAGTTGGTACATATATCACATCACATGGTTTCCCCTAGAATACATTGCAACACTACGGTTATATGAAATTCTCAAGACAAGAATAATTTTATTATCTTAAAAAACTATTCGTCTAAACCGACATTTTTACATAAATAGTCTTTCACAAGCAATTTCCTAAATAGACATGTGCACAACTTTTGACTACAAGGTGAACAATAGATATGGCATATGTAGTAATAGAGGAAATATGAAATTAATTAAATTAGTATTTTATTTTCCAAAAATGGTTGCTTAATTCATCACAATCCAGTGAAAGGATTTCTGCTTCTTGGTTGTCAATGTCAATCAGTGAAAGGATTTCTGCTTCCTGTTTTTAAAAGCAGCTTCAGCAAATGTATATTTCAAGACAAGAGAGGCAAAGAGGAGAAACAACAGTTTATCAACAGGCGGCTCAAAGGAGTGTTTGTAACATTAAAATTATATGTAAATTCATCAGAGCCGCACCCAGCAACATCGTCATCCGCAACCATACGCCACCGTCGCCGATACCCAACCACCGGAACATGTGTGGCTAGATTGTATTTAAAACGGATGATCCATCAACATTAACCTTGCCTCCAGCGTACAGGACCCCAAACGCTATCATCAAGCACAGACGCCGACTCCAGTCAACAGCACCCCAAACGCCGATCTCCAGCACACTGTGGCCAGTTACGCAATAGAGCTCAATGTCTGGCCACTCCCTTGGACTTCCGGCCACCGCCGTTGTTTGCAAGACCTAACGGGCTTCAATTTAAACTAGCAACCTCCCTCGGCGAAGTTCATCGCTCACCTCGAACTTGGACGTCGCAGGTGGCTACAGCTCGTAGTGTTCTTGAGCACAAACACCGACTCCCAACCAACCTATCCCTAAGAGGCACGGGTCATGTACAGGTTTGTCCTCGTACTGCGCGGATTTGGGTTAGATCACAACGATTTTCCATGCAATTCCTAGCTTAACAGCGTAGATGAGTCGCATTCAAACACGGAGAGACGAAACCAATAGAGAGGAAAACGGATCGTAGCGAAAAATTCACATAGAAACTAAGAGAAAATGTACTAACCCTAGATCTAGAGGGAGAATCGAGGGAGAAGGGACGATGAACTTTACAGCGGGTGAGCGGGAGGGGGCAGTCTGGGTTGGCAGAAAGCAGAACAGACACTTATAATACGCGCCTGCTCACTGACATGGGGCTACTGTACAACGGCAAAGACAAGACTATTGGTTTATTATGAGCATAGAGGCACGCACGGACAACACAAACACGCACAAACTTACATGCAAATAAGGCACACCCATGACGCACGACCATGGTTCTGTTTTCCGAAGTACTTTTCTCTAACACGGTCTCTCGGATGGACAGGGACGTGAAGCCACGGTGCGCATCGTCATGTAATGATAAGAACGGGACACACGGAAAGGCCTCTGTATTCTAAATGTTCTCAGTGACGTGTTCATTGACAGACGTGCGGTCTTTAAACAGTTGGCGCACGGTTGTTCTCCTAGTTGTTTTTGTGTTCTCCTGGTTGTTTTTGCAAGACACGACCACTCCGAGGGACAGGGGAGTGAAGCCACGGTGCGCACCTTTAAACTCTGTAATCTATTGCTTTGATGAATTCTTCGGATGCATGAGTTTTGTTCAATATGGTAATGATAATGGGAACCCGGCATCTAAAAAGTGATTGGAGGTTCGTTGCTGACCTTAAGTCATTATCACAGCATTCCAAATGTTTTTATTGACGCGTTCGCACAGACGTATGGTTTTCACAACCTCTTGATGCCGGTTCGTTTCCTGTGGGGTGCACGGACATCCTTCGGAGAGGCACAGTTGCAGCAGTTGCAGGTTTGCAGTCGACGCATGTTGCTTTTAAAAGACAGAATTTCATGGCAAATAACTGAGATAAACAAGAGGATACTAGTTTGATTTTGAGCATCTGTGTGAGTTGATTTCTTTTATCATTAGGTCTAGAAACATATGATCGATATTGAAAACAGAAAGCATAAACGTTTATATCCCTAATCTTAAAAATATGAGTTTACAGCCTCAAAAAAAAAATTACAGACAGTACGGTGGAAAATGAGTGAGAATCATTTGACCATGTTTACACAATGCACTCATTCAATACAGCAAGTACATCTCTCCAAACCTATTTTCAGCATCCACAGTTGAACGGATCTGGCAAATCCAGATATTCAACACCTGTGTTTTTTAAATCCATGTGCATAAGCTTGCAAGTTGTTGTTAATTTAAGCTTGACACAATTAGAAGCCCTTTTGTCCATCTGAAGTGCCTCTTCTTGCTGTTTGTAAAATTCACGAGTGAAATCTCCGCGCAGGCAAAACTTAAGCCTGATTATCAGTAGCATCCTAGCATTAAGAACAAAGAATGTCACAAAAGTAGTGTTTGCATCTGTGATTTCATAGTCTTCCAGCATTAATGTCCTCAAACAAATGTCATGATTATTGAGAAACACCAACTGCTTTTGGCGGCATTCATTTGTTATACCTCTTTGATCCCATCCTCCCCCCTAAACACACATGAAGAGCAAAACTGAGCAGTTAGTGCTAGTATATTATGTATATTGTCCGTGGGCTTTCAACGTGTGTGAAATCATCACCTCGATAAACAAGTTTTGCAAGCATCGAAAGCATCGCAGCAAGTCAACAATCTCATCCAGATTAAAGCATGTCTGTGAGATAAACAAGGTCTTGATGGAATCCAGCACCGCGTGTAGGCTACTTATGTAGAGACCCTTCATTAAGCACATAACGAGATATTATTAGCTCTTGGATGTGAATCTCAAGTGCTTTTTAATAATGCAGATCAAAGTAACATGCAGAGGCAGTACCTGAATAACTGTAGAACCAATGACGATATTTGTTTCGTTGGGAAATTCAGAAATTTTTCCCAGTGTGTCCAACACAGGCGCGAACACAACTGTTATTTGTAGTTGTGCATCTACAGAATCATGTAGCAGTCTCCGAAGGCAAGGCGCATCCTCAATGATCAGTTTTCCTTCGTCGGAACGAATGCCAATGCTTACAAGCCTAGCTGATTTTATTCATAGACAGGTGAATTTCTTGTTGCAAACAAGCAACAGGCACTGCAGGGCAGGGAAATCGTGGTGGATGAACTTCCGCAAGGAGACATCCGATATGTAAACCTCCACCAGCGAAAGTCTCCTGAGCAGTGGGAGGCAAAGCATTTCTACTAGATTATCTTCTAGTTTGCACATGGCGAAGGTGACAGTGTGGAGAGACGAGCGAAATCTAGAGATGGATGCCGGTGGCGACGACATAGAAGAAGGGATTGTGACTGCCGATGGCCCTGTATAGAAGAAATTTGGGAATATATGATAGAACTCTAAAACCTGGAGTTGGTCCAGATTCCGAGACAGGAACAACTCATCGACGCCACAAGGTTGGCACTGGAGGTAGCTTGTCGGGATGCAGAGGCGGCGAATCGGGCCCTCGTGATCGGAGAGGACAGATACAGGAAGACTGAAGTCATTGGCGACCGATTCTCCGCGACAGTTGCAGCTAAGATGTCGGCATTGAGTTCCGAGGTATGTTTCCTGGACGGTTTGCTTATCTGGGAGAACGCGGATGATTTGGCAGCAGATTTTTCCAGATCTCGTAGAACGAGTATCAAGGATCACACGGAAGTCGATCTTGAGTGGTGCGGTGTGCCATATGCGGCGCCACCGAGATGCGAGCACTTGTGTGCGCATGCCTTCCTTTATGGGCAGACGAGAGATGATCTCGCCGAGGATGGCGTCCGGGAGATCGCTGATGCGGTCCGGACTAGACTCAACATGGTTCTCGGATCCAGTGGGCGGGCCACGGTCGCTCCTATTAACGAGCTCAGAGGGCACGGGTACAGCCGCGAACCTCGTCTTCTTGTTGCAAGAGGCACGCTTCCTCGTCTCCATTGCCGAGCTCGTGCTGCCTCCGATGCAACTCCCTGTGCGGTGGATCTGGGAAGAGGGCTAGGGTTTTACGATTCACAAAGATGACAATATATATACATACCTAATCTGTAAGATTTCGACGGACATGGTGGAATAGTCACGGCTTGGACGGACGTGCGTCTGGACGAGGCACGGCTATCAACCGTGCGGACACAACAAAAGTTTGGTGGCAGAGCCAAGGTTCGGCATACTCAGTTAAGGATGCACGGTTGTGCGGTCTGTAGAGACACGGTGGTGTGGATCCACGACACGGTGGCAAGTGTCATGTGAGGCACGTGCATGGAGGCGCTGGGGGCACCTAATCGCAGTCTGTGCAGGCACTGACCCCATTGAAGCCTCCACAAACATAGGTATCAACTCCCTGGATGCACAAAAGTGTGACTGCACAGGCATGGCTGCGAACTCTCAGTTGAAAAGACACGGTTGTCGAGTCTCTGGATCCACGTCCCGTGTGTCTTCAGGGGAACGTAAAAGCCACGGCTCATGGCACGCCAGGCACGAGGGTGCAGGATCCGGAGGCACCGAAGTCTAGCCTCTATAGGCAAGTACGATTGTCAACCCTCTTAATGCACAAAATAACGGTGGCAGAGGCATGGATCCGAATACTCAGCTCTGGAGGCATGGATGTGTACTCTCTGCAACCACAACGGTCACGACAAGTGTCATGTGAGGCACGTGTATTGAAACACCGGAGGCACGGAAATGAAGCCTCTTAAGCACGAGTGTCAACCCAACAGTCACGGCTTATGTGACGTGAGGCACGTAGATGCAGGCGGGCGCCGGCGGCACTGTCGAGGAGCCACTACATGGACGGGCGTGGTGTTTCTCCAAGCCTGGCTCAGTATAAACCCTCTCTGGGTGCAGAAAAGTGTGCGCAGAAGGCGCCCAAATCAGTAACCTTCTCTGGGTCGGCATACTCTATTAAAGAGCCACGACACGGTGGCAAGTGTCATGTGCAACACGTGCGTGGAAGCGCTGGGGGCACCTAATCGCAGTCTGTGCAGGCACCGACCCATTGAAGCCTCCACAGACATAGGTATTAACTCCCTGGATGCACAAAAGTGTGACTGCAGAGGCATGGCTGCGAAATCTCAGTTGAAGAGACACGGCTGTGGAGTCTGTGGATCCACGTCCCGTGTGTCTCCAGGGGAACGTAAAAGCCACGGCTCGTGGCACACCAGGCACGAGGGTGCAGGATCCGGAGGCACCGAAGTCTAGCCTCTACAGGCACGTACGATTGTCAACCCTCTTAATGCACAAAAGAACAGTGGCAGAGGCATGGATCCAAATACTCAGCTCCGGAGGCACGGGTGTGTATTCTCTGCAACCACAACGGTCATGGCAAGTGTCATGTGAGGCACGTGTATTGAAACACCGGAGGCACGGAAATGAAGCCTCTTAAGCACGAGTGTCAACCCAACAGTCACGACTTATGTGACGTGAGGCACGTAGATGTAGGCGGGCGCCGGGGGCACTGTCGGGGAGCCACTACATGGACGGGTGTGGTGTTTCTCCAGGCCTGGCTCAGTATAAACCCTCTTTGGATGTAGAAAAGTGTGCGCAGAAGGCGCCGAAGTCAGTAACCTTCTCTGGGTCGGCATACTCTGTTAAAGAGCCACGACACGGTGGCAAGTGTCCTGTGGGGCACGTGCGTGCAGGCGCTGGGGGCACCTAATTGCAGTCTTTGCAGGCACCGACCCCATTGAAGCCTCTACAGACATAGGTATCAACTCCCTGGATGCACAAAAGTGTGGTGGCAGAGGCATGGCTGCGAAATCTCAGTTGAAGAGACACGGTTGTGGAGTCTGTGGATCCACGTCCCGCGTGTCTCCAGGGGAATGTAAAAGCCACGGCTCGTGGCATGCCAGGCACGAGGGTGCAGGATCCGGAGGCAACGAAGTCTAGCCTCTACAGGCATGTACGATTGTCAACCCTCTTAATGCACAAAATAACGGTGGCAGAGGCATGGATCCGAATACTCAGCTTCGGAGGCACGGGTGTGTATTCTCTGCAACCACAACGGTCACGACAAGTGTCATGTGAGGCACGTGTATTGAAACACCGGAGGCGCGGAAATGAAGCCTCTTAAGCACGAGTGTCAACCCAACAGTCACGGATTATGTGACGTGAGGCACGTAGATGCAGGCGGGTGCCGGGGGCACTGTCGGGGAGCCACTACATGGAAGGGCATAGTGTTTCTCCAGGCCTGGCTCAGTATAAACCCTCTCTGGGTGCAGAAAAGTGTGCGCAGAAGGTGCCGAAGTCAGTAACCTTCTCTAGGTCGGCATACTCTGTTAAAGAGCCAAGACACGGTGGCAAGTGTCCTGTGAGGCATGTGCGTGCAGGCGCTGGGGGCACCTAATTGCAGTCTCTGCAAGCACCGACCCCATTGAAGCCTCTACAGACATAGGTATCAACTCCCTGGATGCACAAAAGTGTGGTGGCAGAGGCATGGCTGCGAAATCTCAGTTGAAGAGACACGGCTGTGGAGTCTGTGGATCCACGTCCCGTGTGTCTCCAGGGGAACGTAAAAGCCACGGCTCATGGCACGCCAGCATGAGGGTGCAGGATCCGGAGAGACCAAAGTCTAGCCTCTACACGCACGTACGATTGTCAACCCTCTTAAATCACGAAATAATGGCGGTAGAGGCATGGATCCGAATACTCAGCTCCGGAGGCACGGGTGTGTATTCTCTGCAACCACTACGGTCACGGCAAGTGTCATGTGAGGCACGTGTATTGAAACACCGGAGGCACGGAAATGAAGCCTCTTAAGCACGAGTGTCAACCCAACAGTCACGACTTATGTGACATGGGGCACGTAGATGCAGGCGGGCGCCGGGGGCACTGTCGGGGAGCCACTACATGGACGGGCATGGTGTTTCTCCAGGCCTGGCTCAGTATAAACCCTCTCTGGGTGCAGAAAAGTGTGCGCAGAAGGCGCCGAAGTTAGTAACCTTCTCTGGGTCGGCATACTCTGTTAAAGAGCCACGACACGGTGGCAAGTGTCCTGTGAGGCACGTGCGTGCAGGCGCTGGGGTCACCTAATTGCAGTCTCTGCAGGCACCAACCCCATTGAAGCCTCTACAGACATAGGTATCAACTCCCTGGATGCACAAAAGTGTGGTGGCAGAGGCATGGCTACGAAATCTCAGTTGAAGAGACACGGCTGTGGAGTCTTTGGATCCACGTCCCATGTGTCTCGAGGGGAATGTGAAAGCCACGGCTCGTGGCACACCAGGCACAAGGGTGCAGGATCCGGAGGCACCAAAGTCTAGCCTCTACAGGCACATACGATTGTCAACCCTCTTAATGCACAAAATAACGGTGGCAGAGGCATGGATCCGAATACTCAGCTCCGGAGGCACGGGTGTGTATTCTCTGCAACCACAACGGTCATGACAAGTGTCATGTGAGGCACGTGTATTGAAACACCGGAGGCATGGAAATGAAGCCTCTTAAGCACGAGTGTCAACCCAACAGTCACGACTTATGTGACGTGAGGCACATAGATGCAGGCGGGCGCCGGGGGCACTGTCGGGGAGCCACTACATGGACGGGCGTGGTGTTTCTCTAGGCCTGGCTCGGTATAAACCCTCTTTGGGTGCAGAAAAGTGTGCGCAGAAGGCGCTGAAGTTAGTAACCTTCTCTGGGTTGGCATACTCTGTTAAAGAGCCATGACACGGTGGCAAGTGTCCTGTGAGGCACATGCGTGCAGGCGCTGGGGTCACCTAATTGCAGTCTCTGCAGGCACCGACCCCATTGAAGCCTCTACAGACATAGGTATCAACTCCCTGGATGCACAAAAGTGTGGTGGCAGAGGCATGGCTGCGAAATCTCAGTTGAAGAGACACGGCTGTGGAGTTTGTGGATCCACGTCCCGTGTGTCTCCAGGGGAACGTAAAAGCCACGGCTCGTGGCACGCCAGGCACGAGGGTGCAGGATCCGGAGGCACCGAAGTCTAGCCTCTACAGGCACGTACCATTGTCAACCCTCTTAATGCACAAAATAACGGTGGCAGAGGAATGGATCCGAATACTCAGCTCCGGAGGCACGGGTGTGTATTCTCTGCAACCACAACGGTCATGGCAAGTGTCATGTGAGGCACGTGTATTGAAACACCGGAGGCACGGAAATGAAGCCTCTTAAGCACGAGTGTCAACTCAACAGTCACGGCTTATGTGACGTGAGGCACGTAGATGCAGGCGGGCGCCGGGGGCACTGTTGGGGAGCCACTACATGGACGGGCGTGGTGTTTCTCCAGGCCTGGCTCAGTATAAACCCTCTCTGGGTGCAGAAAAGTGTGCGCAGAAGGCGCCGAAGTCAGTAACCTTCTCTGGGTCGGCATATTCTGTTAAAGAGCGACGACACGATGGCAAGTGTCCTGTGAGGCTCGTGCGTGCAGGCGCTGGGGGCACCTAATTGCAGTCTCTGCAGGCACCGACCCCATTGAAGCCTCCACGGACATAGGTATCAACTCCCTGGATGCACAAAAGTGTGGTGGCAGAGGCATGGCTACGAAATCTCAGTTGAAGAGACACGACTGTGGAGTTTGTGGATCCACGTCCCATGCGTCTCCAGGGGAACGTAAAAGCCACGGCTCGTGGCACACCAGGCACGAGGGTGCAGGATCCGGAGGCACCAAAGTTTAGCCTCTACAGGCACGTACGATTGTCAACCCTCTTAATGCACACAATAACGGTGGCAGAGGCATGGATCCGAATACTCAACTCTGGAGGCACGGGTGTGTATTCTCTGCAACCACAACGGTCACGACAAGTGTCATGTGAGGCACGTGTATTGAAACACCGGAGGCACGGAAATGAAGCCTCTTAAGTACGAGTGTTAACCCAACAGTCACGGCTTATGTGACGTGAGGCACGTAGATGCAGGCGGGCGCCGGAGGCACTGTTGGGGAGCCACCACACGCACGGGTGTGGTGTTTCTCCAGGCCTGGCTCTGTATAAACCCTCTCTGGGTGCAGAAAAGTGTGCGCAGAAGGCGCCGAAGTAAGGCCTCTACAGGTACGTGTACCAACCTTCTTGGTACTCAGTTAGAAAATCACGATTGTGAAGTTTATAGGGAAAGTCTGAACTCAAGACGAAGAACAGCCGGCATGTCACGATACACATGGTTTTATTGGCCTACGAATCACAGACTTGCTTCGGTATTGGAAAGGTTCCTACCGACAAGTTCATTATTAGTGGGAATATGGTGTTGTACTAACAAAGAGTCAGTGTCGTGCCGGTAAAATACTCAGAATCTTTCCGCTGAAACATTCAATGTTCTTGAAGGCATGGACGTTTGCACAGTCACAACACTTTCATTTGCATAGTCACAACACTTTCTGGTCAAGGATTGTTATGGCAAGCTTACAGACGGTACAAAATACTACAAGGGTTGTCTGTTCGTGTTTAGACAAAATGCACGTTCAAAAGGTTGCAACAACATGTAAACCTGCAACCTTGAACAACTTACTCCAGCTTTGTATTCAGCAGTCACAGCCGAATGGGTCCGTCAAATCCAGGTATTCGACACGCGTGAGTTTTAAATAAAACAAACAACCGGTTCTTGCATGCTCCTGACAATATAAGGCGAGCATGTTCAGAAGCCTTTTTGTGCCACAGAAGTTCCTTTTGATGCTTTTCATAAAATTCTTCTGTGAAGTCTTGGTCGAAATGGTAGTTAAGCCTCATGGTCTCAAGCTTTCTTGCACTCAGAACAAAGAATCTCAGAAATTCAATGTTTACCAAGCACGGTTCATAGTCATCCAGCGTAACTGTCTTCAAACGAAAGTCATCTCGTTTGACAAACGGTTGGTGCTTACGACGCCATGTATTTGTTTCTCCGCAACAGAGTCCTCCCTACATGTACATGAAGAATGAAAATACTTAAGCTCTAAAAACAGAGATTCTGTCGAAAGAGCATCCAGTGTAAAGTATTTATTGGTTTTTTTGTACATATGGGTGTATGTAATACTAAAACATGTCTAGCCACGGGTGTATCAATTTATAGACGAATGCAAGACAAGCTTTTTAAGACATACAGTAGAAGTAGTACAGTATGCATGTTATGGGTTTTCAATGTGTGCGAGAATCATCACCTCGATAAACAAGTTCTCAAGGCTTTGAAAGCATTGCATGAGGGAAACGGCCACGTCCACTTCAAAACACACCTTGACGAGCAAAGTCTTGACCGTTTGAAGCACCGTCGACAGGCTGACTGCCGGCAAACCCTATATGGTGCATGCATAACAATTTTAAAAATTGAACAAAAGGTTCTATTACATGAAATTTGTTTACTCGGACAAATGCAGCTGAAAACTAGGTACCTGGATAACTGTAGGGTTATGCGTGACCTTGGATTCAGAGAAAAAATCATGGAATTTGCCCAGAGTCTCCAGTTTAGGTGCAGACATGACAGTTATCTGCAAGTTGCTGCTGATAATATCGTTAAGCAACCGCTGAAGTGACGGGGCATCCTCTATAACAAGTTCGCCACGTCCACAACGAATTCCAATGCTTACAAGGTTACGTGAGTTTATTCGTATGCAACGGCTTTCCATATTCCAAGTAAGCAGAAGGCACCGGAGTGCGGGGCAACTAGAGTGGATTATGCTTTCAAGCGAGATGTCTGATATACCAACGTCCACAAGTGAAAGTCTCTTGAGCACTGGTAGTTTAAGAGCCTGAACGTAACTGTTTGGTATTTGGCAAAGAGCAAAGGTGGCGGTGTGTAGGGAGGATGCAAAGCGAGAGAAGGACGCCGGTGCAAAAGGCGCGGATGATGGTTGTGTGAGTGGTCGTACGACACAGTCTCTCATGAAATCTGGGAATGTGTAATAGAACTCGAGCACCTGGAGATTGTTCAATTTCTATGATTTCAGCTAGGTGTCGACGGCGGAGTGTCTGGACTGGAGGTAGCACGCCGGTATGCAGAGACGGTGAACTGCGCCCCCATGGGCGGAGAGGATGGCTTCTGGAAGGGTCGTATCATTAGTGCCAGATTTGCGAGGGCACCGAGTTCCGAAGTGCCTTTCGCGGGTGAGCTCCCAGGTAGGAGGCGCCACGGAGATTTTCTCGATATGAACTATTTCTAGAGGCTTAAAAAGACAAGCGGCAGGGATCTCACGACAGTCGAGATTCAGAGGAGCGGTGGGCCATAAAGGACGCCATCGACAAGCGAGGATGTGAGTACGGATGCTATCCCTGATGGGGAGACGAGAGATGATCTCACCTAGGATGACGTCCGGGAGATCGCTGATGCGGTCTGGACGAGTTTTTTTCCCGTGCTCCTCAGATCCGGTGGGCGGACCCTCACCAGTCCCCGCCTGTACCGCCAAACACCCAGTAGAATGCGTCGTCGGTGACACGAGCCTTGCCCTCTTGGTACGAGAAGCATCGGACTCCATCTAGGAGCGACGGGTGTGGTGGATCTGGAAAGACGGGTTAGAGTCGACTTTTGCATGTTGTCTGAAGTGTCTACAACGCCTTATAGAAATGAACAGAGGGAGTAGTATTTTTTAAGTGATGTCGCTGCGAGAACAGTGACATCGAACAGTGGAAACAAGTCGGACTCCATGCCTCCAATTGATTCACGCACATGCCTCTCCGAGCAGCATGTCACTACAAACATACTGAACACGCACGCACGATCCCAGCTCTTCTTTTTGACATGGGACGCACGACTGCAAGTCTTCTTCCTAATATGGCACCGTGCCTCCGCTTGCTCGACCAACATCTCTATCTGAGGACACGACTCAGCTGAAATAATGACAACTAGGAGGGACGGCCGTACCCTCTTATACTACATGACCGTGCCTTCACTAACTTCACGGTTGTGCCTCTCTTACTGCACAAAGTCAGCTAAGTTAACCAAAGCACAGAGGCATGACCATGAGTCTTCTTAACACAGGACTGAGCCTGCACTAGGTTCAAGTGCCTCTTTGAGCAAACATGTTGAACCAAGAGACACACCCACAACAACAACAACATCAACAAGAAACAACAACAACAGCGACAACAACCACGTTTAGGATCGCATCTGCTTTCAGTACCATAGTCTGAATAAGAATTTAAACCGATAAGTTCTATTAGGTATGTACTATGATGATTTCAACTGCACTCATAGTTTGAAATAACACATATACGATACTTAACTTAATACCATAGTAGTTCAAATTTATGTGGTCTAAAGACCGGTGATCACAAGTGAGAGCGAATCCTGCCCGCGCACAGTGTGCCACTCCATAGTGATGAGTACAACGCAATCAACTGTCAGCCTGGCTGCATTTGCAAAAGGAGAAATCCCGGTGATCGCCATCCTTCCATCTTTGTGTATACAGCAGGTGCCAGGCAAATCAATGCTGCTGAAAATTTGAACAAGCCTGATGCTGCCCTTGAGAGGCAAATATCCAAGCTTCATTCTAAGATCATTTGTAACAATAGCTGGGATTTTCTGTACAATAACAAATTATTCTGGCATTAGATTACGAAGACACGCATGTTGACTGTGGTTTAGAGAAATAAACAACGACACACCAAATGGTCTGTGTGAATGTTGGTGAAACATAGACAGTGCACAAAGGTAATGGCAAGGATGTGTTTAGCATTTAGGACTAGTTTAATCATGCAGGCTATGTCGATATAGGAAAGTATTATGCCCCGGGTGTAGACTGTCTCGTCTATGTAGCTCCTTTCCGATAAACTGAGGCCTTCGAGGGCTAAGTAAACACAACCATGTATTAGCCACCGTGTGTGAAGCACTGAATAAAGCAGTTAAAACTAAAATGAACGAATATTGGCTTTTAAAAGGGAAATTACAGTTATAAACTACACTGTGAGTACAAAGAAAGTTTTAATACATTATATCACAAAGATTAAGCACATAGATATCAATGGCACGCCACAGTAAAATTATAATAGATAAATGTTAAACCAGAACAAATATTGATAAGCGATCAGAACGTACCAACGGAAGGTTTGGGAAACGCTTTGTGACCTCCTCGAGATTCACTCAACATCAAGTCAATCGGAAAGAAGAAATCTTCTGCTTGCAAATCCAATTTATAATATCACCATAAAACAGATCATAGTCACGTGTCAACTTTTCCCATCCAGGTCCATGAAACTTAGACCTGTGGTCGCAATCTGTAAACTTAATCTTGTAAGACAATTCCTCAGTAGTGCCGAACACAAGGTCAAAATCTTCGTCTTCAAAACCATCCTCGAAAGCTTCATCTTTCCATAAAGAGATCAAAGAAAGGACCTGGTTCCGGTAGTAGCATGGGACATACTGCATAAAGGTAAAATCAAGACAAAGGTAAATAAATGTTTTACTGATTTTCAGAAAAAAATGCATGAAATTCTTTTTTTTCCTTAAAATTTCCTGGCTTTCAGGCACGGGCACAACCACCATCTATGACATTTAATTAAACCTATACAAAACAATTGAACTTCTAATTACATTACATCAAGGCCTATAAAATAAAAACAAGCATGCGCAGTATAGTTCGCTCTGAACGAATACGTGTGGTTGCTGACTGCAGAATAAAGATAACTTACCAGGCATGACTCATAAGAACGAGGCAAAGACACAATCAAGAAAGATTGGGCAACATTAGATTCAACACCGAGACAGCTGATGTTCCTGCAAACATTACACGCCATCTTTGTTTGCGAGATGTAACAATATGTAAGACTCAAGTTCATTAATTATTAAAAAAAATGTTTCAACACTCCACTAATGGCACAAAGAATTAAAGGACTGTATATCACTGATACACGCTTGTTTCAACAAGTAAGATAGAGGGGAACGAATGCTGCTACGGTGATATCCCTCGATCTTAGTGTCTCTGCAAAAAAATGAAAAAACACGCACAGAGCTCCTCAAATCTACAAGCTTGCAGCGAACTAACTAAAAAAAATCAACTGTTGCCCCACAAGATTATTCCCCTATAGAACCTCTTAAAAGAGGTAAGATATTAACACAAAAACTAATATTAAAAGGGTAACATAAAACAAGAATCCATCTAAAAAAATACAGCGCGGAAGGCGTAAGTATTAAGAAGAAGGGAGAAAACTTACTGTATTTCAGAGCAAGTGGGCGAATCATAGATCCATCTATGTGGACTATAGAGTGAGGAAGACGAAGCAAGAAAGACAAAAGGAACCAGAGAAGAAGGCGAGCGGAAGAGAAAGTGACTCGGGAGAGAAGACAAACAAAACGATGTATTTATGGAGTAATTATGGAGAGGGAAGTGATTTTTTGTACTCGCTCGCCAAAGCTGAAACTAGTACTGACAATAGTAAATGGCTCCTTGCCATCCCAGCGCAAAAAAGGGGGG
>NC_041389.1:244852767-244868522 GCF_002162155.2 Triticum dicoccoides
GAGGTGGGTGGTGGTTGGTGGGTCTGGCGAGTAGGTGCAGTATTAGGTCGAGCCGGACCATGTCAAAGTCCTCTGGCTCTCTCACTGTATCTCTTCCCTCTCTCTCTCTCTCTATCTATCTATCTCTCTACCTCTCTATCTCTCTCTCTCCTCTCGAATTCAACGCCGCCTACGGCTTCGCATCTGCTCACATCCTCCGGGCCATGTCGACACAAAAGTTCGGACAAGAGGGGAGGAAGGAAGGCTTGAACTTCCTTGAGCTGGATTTTGATTTCTATGTAGGTGATTTCATTCTACATGTGGAGCATTAAACTGTGATTTGTTTTCCAAACAAAAGATGTGAGCTATAAACATTCATGTGTCCTTGTAGGAGAACCCTGATACCATCCAGGACCATGATTTCTGTGGCAAAGAGCTCGACCGCCCTCTCTACTGCGTTCTCCATGATACCAAACCTCTCAGGTGTGTGGCTTTTGAAGGAAGTGACACGGGGAGGAGGTTCTACGGCTGTGCTGTGAAAGTTAGTCACTTTCGAAAATCCGAGCTACTTTCTTATTGAATCAAACTGTTTGGATATAGGACTTATAGTCTTCCAAAGAAGACTTATTTCTTCTTGTGTTTTCCGGTTGATTGTAGAAAACATTGTGTAGTCCTTTTACTTTACTTAAAAGGCTAAAGGTCACTACTTATTTTACATCAATAAAAACAAAAGAAGTGATCTAGACACTCTCATGTTTGTTTACAAATGGGACTTCTATTTAATGGTCAGTATATTCTTCAAAAAAAAATCTCTAAATAACTTGAATGCAGAGGTAGCTCCAGATTAATTCAAGCTGGCTTAAAAGAAACTAAGTACAATTATGAAATAACTCCGTGGACAGGGTGGGCGAAGTACTATAATTAGTGTTGTGGGTACCTAACCATTGACGCGCAACGTTGCACAAACACGGTTCATAGTTAGTTGAATGAGGTTATGAAGCAAGTATATGTGAAATTTGTTATATTCCAGAGCTCGTGCAGCAATGTATTAATAGTCTCTGTTTATTTTGTTCCTTTTTGTTCGCAGAGAGGCGTGAACTGTGGAGTCATCGAATGGGTTGACCGCCCATGGCCTGTCATTATGCAGAGGTGCCTACTCAAGCTCTAGGGGAAGTTGCAAGCAAAGGATGAAGAGATAAGAAGGCTTAAAATGGATATTGAACAAGTGAACCTTAAGCTAGAGAACCTTGTTGCAGCTGTGGAAAGAAGTAATGTAACTACCATGAAGATTGACAGGCAAAAGAAGCAGATGGGTATCATTGATAAAGACGTCAAGCGCATTCAGAGGTCTCTCACAAGTGCCGTTCATAATCTTAAGGACGACAAGGGTGATATTAAGCTAGACAGGAATTTTCTGAAGGAGGAGGTGCATAAGCTGAAGGAGAATAGAAGCAAGATGCAAAGCGCCATCTGTGATATTTTGGGGCAAGGGTTTGTGAACACTGATGACCTCCTGATGATCAAGGCAATCCTCGAAGAATGATCATTAACAGTTACCTTCTTTCGAAATGTTGCAAGGGATACTCGTCTAGTATAAGTTTATGCTTGGACATAATTACTTGACTAAAGGCATGTATCTCATTTTTTGCAATCTCTCAGAGGGTATGTGACGGTCTACCCACATCAAATATTTATCTCCTGAATATTTTATATTTCAAAGAAACGTGCTGCTAGCGAGGCGCATCCAACAATATTTCATCTTGCATCGTTCAATGAGGCATGGGTTACTGTAATTTAGCAAGGCACATGTGTCGCTTTGGCAGGCATGCGGAACCATGCCTCTGATAACCTGGCACTGACTTGTCAAAGGCACAGTCCTATGTGAGACAGAAGCACCGCACTAGCGCTGACACACATAAAATCTACAATCTACAGAGTCCTACTTACTCCTGATGCAGATGCACATCTATGCCTCCGTGACTCGATAGTTTGTACTCAGACATAAACTCGTTCACGGACATGCGTTTACACGAAAGGCACGTACAGCCTGAGCTCGCTGGGAGCACGGTTTGAGATTAAACAGAGCCACGGCCATGTGCATGTACAGTCTGCCACCAAAGGAGGCGGTGCCGTCCGGTCACTGCAGACGCACAGGCTCTCATGCACTAGACGCACATTCCTTGCAGAACAGGCAAGGCAGTGCCTCTTCTCTTCCAAATGTTTTTGTTCCCTGGTCGACTACCGCACACGAATGTTTTTGTAGCATCACGATAGTGACATAAACTATCAAATTTTCAGAATAGCGGGTGCATACCACAAGAGCATTGTTATAACAAGCTTACAAAATGGTGCAAAAGGCGAATGGATTGTTTGGTCATGTTTAGACATAACACGGTCTTAGATTGGCACAACAATATCTAACTATACTAGCTTGAGGAAGTAACTTCAGCCCTGTGTCCAGCAGGCACAAGTAAACGGATCTGACAAATCCAGGCATTCAACATGCCTGTGTTTGAAATCCAAGCACAGATGATTGCAGCATGCTGATAACTTGAGATGGGCATGTTTGGAAGCTTTATTCTCCCACAGGAACAACTTCTATTGCTGTTCGTGAAATTCCTGCGTGAAGTCCGAGGGAAAGCGAAACTTAATCCTTATGGTCTCTAGCTCCGTTGCATTCAGAATAAAGAACCTCACAAACTCAGTGTTCTTCCTGCTCTTTTCATAATCCTCCGGCGTTACTGTCTTTAAATGAATGATGTGTTCTTTGAGAAACTCGCGGTGCTTACAACGCCAAATATTTCTTGCACCATCAGGAACGTTTCCTCCCTGAAAACGCATAAATGTTGAAAGATACTCAAGATCTATTGAAGGACAAGATGAACGATAAATTCCATGACCCCTGTACCAATCAGTTCGTCGAACACTTCCCTAGATACGGATGTATGTATAATAATAAAAAAAACTTGCCTAAGCATAGGGTGTATCCATTGCAAACAAAATGTAAGACAAGCTTTTTGAGATGCAAGGACTGCTGCACTATGCACGGTATGAGCTTTTCATTGGGCGTGAGAATCATCACCTGAACAAACAGGTTCTCCAGATTTGGAAGGCACTTAAGCAAGTGAACGACCATGTCCACTACATAAGACATGGCCAAAAACAAGGTTTTGACAGATTGCCGCATTGTAGATAGGCTGACCGTCGCCAGACCCTTCACATAACATAGAAAATAAAACATAAAATTATTACAACAAAAGGTTGCATGACATGAAACTACTTTCTCAAGGAAATGAAGCTGCAATTGTTGTGAAATGTCAGTACCATAAGACCTGTGGAGCCAAGCGAGATCCTGAATTTGCCCAATATCTTCAGTTTAGGTGCAGAGACGATGAATACCTGCATGTTATTGCTCTGGAGATCATGGATCAACCTTTGAAGAGAGGGGGCATCCTCGATGATGAATTCTCCTTTCTCACCACGGATGCCGATGCTTACAAGGTTAGGCAAATTTATAGTGATCTGATGCCTTCCTCCATTGCAAACAAGCAGCAGGCACTCGAGTGCAGGGCAACTAGAGTTGATCATGCTTTGCAACGAGAAGTCTAATATATAAACCTCAAGAAGAGAATGCCTCTTGACCAGTGGTAGTTGAAGTACCTCTACATAATGGTCTAGTATCTGGCAACAAGCGAAGCTGACAGTGCGCAGAGAACAGGAAAACCGAAAGACGGACTTCGGTACTGAGGGCGTAGATGAAGAGCATGTGTGTGATAGTTTGACAATTTTTTTCATGAATCGTGGAAACAGGTAGTAAAACTCAAGCACCTGGAGATTGTTCAATCTGGGGGACTCAAGCCAGGCGTGGACAGTAGAGGGTCTACATTGGAGGTAGCACGCTGGAATACAAAGGTGGAGAACTGCGCCCACATGGCTGGAGAAGATGGACTCTGGAAGGGACGAACCATCATCAGGAACTGTTTTTCCCTGATGCCAAGTTCCGATGTATCGTATGCGAGCAAGCTCCTCGCTGTAGGCAGAGGCCCTACTAATGATTTCAATACGAACTATTTCTAGAGGGTTAAAAAGACGTGCGACAGGGATCTCACGGCAGTCCAGATTCAGAGGAATGGTGGGCCAAACAGGGCGCCAACGACGTGCGAGGATTTTAGTACGAACGCCTTCCTTAGTAGATAGATGGGAGATGATCTCACCGAGGACACCGTCCGCGAGGTCGCTGATCCGGTCCGGACCAGACTGTCCTTCTTGATCCTCGGATCCAGTAGGCGCACCCTCGCCGCTTCCAGCCGCTACCTCCAAACCACCGGAAGAGGCCGTCGACAATGGCGCGAGCCTCGCCCTCTTGGTGCTCGGGCCACTGGAGTGAACCTCCATCTCCGTCTCCATTGCTGGGATCACGCGGCCTGCGAGCGCCGCTTTATGTGGCGTGGACCTGGAAAGACGGCTAAGCATAACTGGGGCCGGGAAGGAAGGGGAGAGGAGTGGAGGAATCTGTTCAAGATCAACAAAAACAAATGATCGAACTCCTCTCTTTGCATTAGATGAAGTGCTATAGATACCACTGGAACAGGCGTTTTAAGGGGGCGTCGGTTAGGACGGAACCGAGGCAACTACAGAAAGCAACCGTCGCAAAATGCCACTATTAATATTGATATTATTTCCCCCGCAAAATAATACATATAGAAAAAATTTATTTCCTGTTTGAGGAAGGAAACGAGGCACAACCTTTTAGAATAGGGGATCACTGCCCTGCATGCCATAGAGGCATGTTCGCCGATCGGAGTAGCAAGAGCAGGTTCTACATACACCATGCTTCTCTGTAGTGCAACGTTACTGTCATTAAGTGCTGCAGAGTGACAGCCGACTGTCCGTGTTACAATTGTTTTCGTTGTAAGATTTTACCTCCAATGCACAAGGGCGACTTTCGATGTTTAGTAGCATCATGGTCCTTTATGTATGAAGGCGACTTTCTGTGTGTTAGTGTTTCAGGTCACAGGCACGATTGACCAGCCTATGAAGTGCTCAAAGCGCCCAAGGAAAAGCCGCCTCATCCTTGATTCAGTGTTTCGGATTACAGGCACGGGCATGCAGCGCTCAAAGGCATGGTCGGTGGAATTACATAGAGTCACGCTAGCCTGTGACTCTATCAGACAGAGATGCACATGCGTTTAGCCCACAGGGATGAACCTTTGTCTTACGCACATCCACGGACATTTACTCTATGAGGCACGAGGCACGGATTGGCCTATACGAGAGACACTGTTTTTAAAGCATGTTTCCTTGTATTCAAAAGCACACACGTCAAGTCCATACAGACACGATTCAGTACCGAGTTGCGTCACGCTTCTTTCTTGATAAAGGCGTCGACATTCGAGGCTATCGCTGTTTCAGTGTCAAGGGTCACAAGCAAGCACGGGCATACAACCCTCAAAGGCATGACGTGCTATTACATAGAGTCACGCACAAAGGTTTTCTGATTGTATTCCGAATGAGTTGGTGGGCTCGGTCAAAAGGAGAGGCATGGACATCAAGCCCACGGAGGCATAGTTTGTTCTTACTCGGAGTCACGTTTGTGCGTTTATTACGAAAACCTAACAGAATCGGGCGACTGTCCTTGTTACAATTGTTTTTGTTGTAATATTTTACCTCAAATGCACGAAGGCGACTTTATATGTTTAGTAGCGTCACTGTACTATAAGCATGAAGAGGACTTCCTGTGTGTCAGTGTTTCAGGTCACAGGCACGGTTGTCAAGCCCACAAATGCACGAAGGCGACTTTATATGTTTACCAGCATCACTGCCCTTTATGCATGGAGACGACTTTCTGTGTGTCAGTGTTTCAGGTCACATGCACGGTTGTCAAGCCCACAAACGCATGACCTATAATTATCCAGAGTCACCTTCGTGTATCTTTGTGTTCCAAATGCATCCGTTGACTATATTACAGGACAGGCATGGTCGGGACACCGAGGGAGGCATGCTTGTGTTTAATGCGGAGCCACGTTCGTGTGTTGATTGCGGAAACCCAATGTTTCGATGGGCGTTTCCACCTACTCGGTGTGAACGCCACGTGGAGCCGCCACGGAAACCCAAGGGTCCGACGGATGTCTCCTCCGGTGACGCCGGTCTAGCTCGTCGCTCGAGGCCAGGCTCTGGCTATTTAAGGCGGATGAACGGAGTCTCAAAACCCTAGCCACACACTCTCCCCCCCCCCTCTGCCCGCCGCCAGGCCATCCATTCCTCTTCCTGATCTCTATCCTGACTCTCTCCGCCATGGCTGGTCAGGAGGAGACTACTGCGGAGCCCAGTGTCCAGGCACTGCAGGAGATCTAGGCTGGCGAGGGCTCCTCATCTATGAGTTCACTCTGCTTCCGCTTCATTCGTTTTTCCTTTCTTTCGGCTACTTGATTTAGTAGTGAAACCTGAATAAGCCAGACGGAGTCTAGAAACCCTAGCAACATTCCCTTCGTCCTTTTGTTCGCCTCCAGGCTATCTAGTCATCTTGCTGTTCTCTATCCTGAGACTCTCAGACACTTCTGTGCAGAAGGAGACTACTCCAGAGCGCCGTGTCCAGTCGCAGCAGGAGATCTCGACTGGCGAGGGTTCCTCATCTGTAAGTTCGCTCTGCTTCGGCTTCATTCATTTTTTCTTTCTGTCGGCTACTTGATTTAGTTGTGAAACATGGATCATTGTGGTGAGCTTCATCCTAATGTTGATGAGGGTGTATCAACCTGACACCTTCTCCTTTGACCAGCTGAAAAACCTGTTCAATACTATGGACGACTTCATGAAGACATCCGTGAAGCTGGACGAGGAGAATAGATCCATGATTGCACATCTTATGAATGAGAAGGTGCGGCTCAAACTTGAGCGCGATAAGCTGAAGCTGGAATCATACGTTATGAAGAAACAGATCGAGGAACTTCGCGCCGAGCAACCAAAAAAGAAGTCTCGCTGAACTAAGTAGACAACAGCGACCCTGATCCTCGTATCTGAAGCTATTAAGCAGTGCCCTAAATGTTTCTTATTTTGTCTTGCGTTACCTCGTGTTGTCAGTAACTTTGATAACAAATGTGTTTTGCTTTCCTGGGTCACGTTCATTCCAAGCAGCGACCCTGATCCTTGGTATCTGAAGCTATTAAGAAGTGCCCTAAATGTTTCTTATTTTGTCTTGCGTTACCTCATGTCGTCAGTAACTTTGATAGCAAATGTGATTTGCTTTCCTGGGTCACGTTCATTCCAAGTTTATGGGTACAGATGAACATTAACGTAATGGCCATTTCTAGAGACGCTGTTTTTAAAAGCATGCACCAGAGTCATGTCTTGTGCACACATTAAGGCGTGGACATTACTGCCTTTCGTTGTTTCAATGTTTCGGGTCACAGGCACGGGCATAAAGAGCTCAAAGGCATGGTCGGTGTTATTACATAGAGTCATGCTCGCCTGACGGAGACCCACGGGCGTTTAGCCCACGGAGATGAACCTTTGTCTTACGCACAGCCATGGGCGTTTACTTTGTGAGACATGAAATGGCCTATGTGAGGGACGCTGTTCTTAAAATCTTATTTCCTTGTATTTAAAACCACAGACGTGAACTCCCTACGGACACGGTTCCATATTGAGCTGCGTCACGCTTCTTTCTTGATGTTATGTATATTGTTCGATAAAGGCGTGGACATCGTGCCTGTCTGTGTTTCACTGTTAAGAATCTCAGGCATGGGCATAAAATGCTCAAAGGCATGGTCGGTGGTACTACATGGAGTCATGCTCACGGATCGAGAGGGGAGCGCGGTCGCCTCTTCCTTCTGCTCCGACAACAAGCACACAACGAGAAGGCGGTGTCGCCGGCAGAGCCACTCTAGACCTCTTGGTACTACGAGCAATGCTTTCCATCTCCACCTCCATTGCTGCCGTGGCGCCGCCTACGACCATTGTTCGGTGAGGTAGAAGCCAATGGAGCCATACTTTAATATTAGGCAGAATCACGTTGTGACTCTATATGTTTCAGTCATTAGGTTCACAGGCACATGCGTCAAATCCTCAAAGGCATTGTTTGGTATTATATTGAGTCATGTTCGGTTGTGTTTGTGTTCCGACCGATTCAGTCAACTCATTCAAACGGAGAGGCACGAACGAGAAGCCCATGGAGGCATACTTTAGTATTAGGCAGGGTCAAAATCATGCATTTATTATGCATGGTCTATTGTATTACATAGAGTCATGCTGGCCTATGAGACTCGACCAGGCGGAGATGCACGGACGTTTACTCTGTGAGGCACGGAATTGCCTATACGAGAGACACTGTTTTTAATGCATGTTTCCTTGTATTTAAAAGCACGGACGTGAAGACCATACAGACACGGTTCAGTGTCAAGAGTCACAAGCAAGGGCGGGCATACAACCCTCAAAGGCATGGCGTGCTATTATATAGAGTCACGCTCAAAGGTTTTCTGATTGTATTCCGAATGAGTCGGTGGACTCAGTCACAAGCAGAGGCACGGGCATCCAGTACACGGAGGCATGGTTTTTTCTTACCCAGAGTCACGTTAGTGCCGCTGCTATTCGGGTGTGAACGCCACGTGCCGCCGCTACGGAGACCCAAGGGTCCGACGGACGTCTCCTCCGCTGACGCCGGTCTGGCTCGTCGCCCGAGGCCAGGCTCCGGCTATTTAAGGCGGACCGAGGGGGTCTCGAAACCCTAGCCACACCCTCTTTCTTGGACTGTCCAGATCCACGCCACATAAAGCAGCGCTCGCAGGCCGCACGATCCCAGCAATGGAGACGAAGATGGTGGTTCACTCCGGTAGCCCGAGCACCAAGAGGGCGAGGCTCGCGCCACCGACGACGCCTTCTTCTGATGGTTTGGCGGTAGCGGCTGGAAGCAGCGAGGGTCCGCCTACTAGATCTGAGAATCAAGAAGGGCAGTTTGGTCCGGACCGGATCAGCGACCTCCCGGACTGTGTCCTCGGTGAGATCATCTCCTGTCTGTCCACTAAGGAAGGCGTTCGTACTCAAATCCTCGCACGTCGTTGGCGCCCAGTTTGGCGCGCCGCTCCTCTGAATCTGGACTGCCGTGAGATCCCTGTCCCACGTCTTTTTAACCCTCTAGATCAAGTACATTTTGAGTTGGTCACCGCGTTCTCCGCCACACCGGAGGAACTCGTCTGCGTAACATACACTGGAACATTTTTTAGAGGAGAACATGTCGGTGAAGATAATTCATATGATGATTCGTACCTTCCAGAGACCATCCTCTCCAGCCGTCAGAGCACACTTTACCGCCTCTGCATTCCGGCGTCCTACCTCCACTGCAGGCACTCCACAGTCGACGCCTGGCTTCGATCCCCAAAACTGGACAATCTCCAGGTGCTCGAGTTTTACTACCTGTTCCCACCATGCTTGAGACAACAGCACATAAGGCCATTCTCATGCCCTTCGCTCATGCCATCACCACCAGCATTTAACCCTCAGATTTCATCCTCTCTCCAAACAATTGCCTTTGCTCTTTGCAAGCTACCAGACAATTATGTACAGACGCTTAAACTACCACTGCTCGGGAGACTCTCACTAGTAGATGTTGATGTATCAGAAGTCTCATTACAAAGCATCATCAGCTCTACTTCTCCTACACTTGAGTCTCTGCTGCTTCTTTGGCATGTCAGGCACCATTGCATCAGAATAAACTCACCTACCCTTATGAGCATCGGCATTTCTGGCATCTATGGGAAAATTGTTATACAAGATGCCTCGTCACTTCAACGGTTGCTTTGTGATGGTGATTGCAAGAAGTTGCAGATAGTTATCACCTCTGCACCTAAACTGCAGGTCATGGGAAAATTATCTAATATTTTCTCTGAATCCGGCATCACAAATGACCGTATAATTATTTAGGTATTGACTTTCAACAATACTTTCACCTCCATTCATTAGTACAAACAAGTTCCATGCAATTCAACCTTTACTCTACTAATATTATATTTTATTCCACTTGAAGCGTTTGCTGACGGTCAGCACGTCCACAGCGGTTCATTCTGTCAAGACGTTGTGTATCAGGATGGATTATGACCTGCACGTAGTCTTTTCCTTGGCGCAACACTTCCTAAACTTGGAGAACTTGTATATCGAGGTGATGCTTCTCACACAAATTGTAAACACATACAATGCATGGTGTAGAACTCCAATCAACAACAAGAACAACATAAAAAAAACGTCACTTACATTTGTATGTAATGGACAAAGCTCTATATAGTAATGGACAAGTATAAGGACAAAACTAAATAAAAGCTTTTATCACAACATAGGTTATAGAATTATTCCTTCACTTGCTCTCCCAGCAGAACCACTCTTTATGGTGCTTAACGATTTCAAATCTTCATGTTTATTCAGGAAATATCCTCTAATGAAGAAAGTCTTACGAACGACTGTTCTTGCAAGCACCATCATGATGTTCGTTTGAAGTCACTGACGCTGGAGAGCTATGTTCAATGCGAGAAAAGCATTCGATTTGCGACATTCTTTATTCTCAATGCAGCACAGCTGCAGACTATGAGGATAAAGTTTCTTCGTCAGGAAGACTTCACGAAAGAATTCTACAAACAGCAACAAGACGTGCTTCAGTGGGACAAAAAGGCTTCTAAACATGCTTGCCTTACGTTGTCGCCAAGTTGCAAACACGGGAACTTGGATCTAAGTCACGCATGCGTTGAGCACCTGGATTTAAAGGATCCATTCACTTGTAAGTGCTGAAAACAGCCTTGGAGTGACATGTTGCCGCCACTTTCCGGTTTGGAATTTACGTAGGTGTGGTGAAACAATGCCCATACCTTTTTGCTCAATATGTAACCTTGCCAACAGTGAACACGGCATTTCGGTCTATGGCTAAATGTTCTTTTGCTCATGTTGTACATTTCATTAGCTGAACAGGCGTCAAGTCTCTTCCAGCCACGGCTATGTACGTTTGTGTCTGTCTGTGTTTCAGTGATAAGGGTCACGGGCACGGGCGTCAAATCAGCAAAGGTATCGTGTGGTAGTATATAGAGTCATGTTCGCTTGTGTCTGTTTCCCGAATGATTCCGTCGACTCTTTGCAGACACGGCTATGTACGTTTGTGACTTTCTGTGTTTCACTGATAAGGGTCACGGGCACGAGCGTCAAGTCCACAAAGGCATTGTGTGGTATTATATAGAGTCATGTTCGCTTGTGCTTCTGTTTGTGTTCCGAATGATTCAGTGAACCACGATCTGTCAGCAAACACACAGACGATCATGCCTGTCACATGGGCACGACCATGCCAAGCGCACGGTTTGCCACGTACCACACAACAGTCGTGAAGTGATACGACGCACATTGTTCTACATGCCGCACAGGATTCTTACACAGCAAACGCTGTGAACCTACTGCCAGGTACAATATCCATTTGTGAAACAGAAACGCAAACACGTTAGCCTGAGTTTTAGTGTTTCAGTCATTAGGATCACAGCCACGGGCGTCAAATCCACAAAGGCATCGTGTGGTATTATATAGAGTCATGTTCGCCTGTGTCTGTTTCTTGGATGATTCCGTCGACTCGTTTAGACGTAGAGGCACGGACGACAAGGCCATGGGGGCGTACTTCAGTATTAGGCAGAGTCACGTTCGAGGGTTTACTGCAGAAACATAACTAAATTGGATTCAGATGTGAACCCTCACTGTTTACTTTGTGAGGCAATGAATGACCAATCCGAGAGACACTGTCCTTAAAAGCAAACCACGGTTCTGTACCAAAGAGCCACTGTCAAACGAATGGAAGTCAAGAAACGAGGGCCACAGTTTTAGTAGTAGAAAAAGCACTTCATCAGCTGGCGTTGATTCTTTGCTACACACACAGTAGGGTGGGCGTGGAAGGGACGTTATTCAAGCACACAATGAACATCATGATGTCACGGCAAGGTCAAAAGCATGGTTGTGAGTCTGCGGTGTCACGGCTAGAATACATGAGACGCATTTGGGTGTGGCCTGTTAAGTAGTAACTCGGTTGTGCGGTCACGAGAGGCACTACGTAACGCCCCGTGAAACAGGTTTGGTTGACCGCTGGGGCGGCTATCTATGCTTTGAGCTCTTTTCATCTCTGCTGTGTCGCAGCAGAGACACATGGTTGTATTCTTACATCATCCAGCTTCATAAAGAAACGGCTGCATAAATTTACCCGCAAACCTATCGCCCTTATAATATTTTCTCAGCTGAGTAATAAAAGTACCTAAACAAACAAAAACTCTTCTGCTTAAATTTGCTTTGTTTCTACAACTTCACCAAATAAACTTACAAGTCATTATTTATAACCACCGAACAAGGAGCAGAAACAGTGCAGCGGCTCAAATGCAGCTCCATGAGTGCAAGGCTCAACTGCAACTCCTCAGTGTGTATGGCAAGTACATACAAGAACGTGACCCAGGCACGGATGTGCATCCATTCTGTGCATGACAGGTACATACGAGAGGCACTCTCGTACATACAACACATGTATGGTTACACGTACAACGAGCATTTCTCCACTGAAAAATTAAAACTACTTTATATATTTTAACCTTTGTGCCACAGAATTCCATAGTCCTTCAGCCCGTACAAATCCGCAAAACCACAAACTTCCTTCATGGCTGCACGCAACACAAAAACGGACAAGCCTACAACCGGTGCAAAGACTACAACGGTTCTTTGATAAAGTTTACATAGAATCCAAGCTCCTCTTTTCAGACAAGCCTACACAGGATGCAAATAGAACGCAACAACAAATAACTCCATACACCTGGACAAGTAACACAAGGCCTGATTTCAGCATCCACACCTGAACGGAACCGTCAAATCCAGGTATTCAATTCTCCTCGTTCTTAAATGCGGACGCGCATGGCTGCAACTTGATGATAATCTAAGACGTGCACGTTTAGAAGCCCTTCTATGCCACTCCAGAGGCTTTTGTTGCTTTTCATAAAATACTCCCGTGAACTCTGTGGGAGGGGAGGAAAACTTAATGGTCATGGTCTCCAGATCCTTTGCACTATGAACAAAGAACATCGCAAAATCAGCGTAACTCCCGCAGCGAACATAATCTTCTAGTGATACTGTCTTCAGACAAATGTCGTGATGTTTGAGAAACTGCCGGTACTTACGACGCCATTTGTTCTTTTCATCATGAGAAATCAAAAATCCCTAAAATATAAATGATAGGTTGAAAACACTTAGCGTCTATAAAAAGAGTTACAGACCATGAAAAAACCAAATGAAACAATTACTTTCTACCACCTCCGTAACAATAAGTTAGACATAGACTTGTCTATGTATGGATGTGTCCAACAATAAATCATGTGTAGATACGGGTGCATCAATTTCAGTCAAAATTAAGAAAAGCATTTTGAAAAAGAACGAGTACTACAGTATGCACATTTCTGAAGATCATCACCTCAACAAACAAGTTCTCCAGTTTTGGCAAGCACTGCAGCAATTCAACGACAATGTCCACCTTATAATCGATGTAGATAAGCAAGGTCTTGACACACTGACGCATTCTTGTTAGACTGACTGCCTTCAAACCCTTGATGAAAAGTAACAGCAGGTAGATCACAAAACAAAGTAGAATAAAGGTTGGATGAAATAAAACTTGTTTCCTCACAAACAAAGTGAAGCTGGAAGTATCGTGAAAACTCAATACCTCAATACACGTGGGATGACATGGATACGGTTCAGACGTAGAGACACCGGTTAACTCCAAGTCATGACTCTGCATAAAGAATAGAACATAGACCATCAAATTAATAGAACAAACGTCGGAACAAGTGCAACTCTGTTCCAGTATGAAGGAAAGGCAGTACCTCAAGACGCGTCGAGGGGGGCACGAACACGAATTCACCCAACACCTCCAGTTTAGGTGCAGAGACAACAGTTATCGAGCAGCCTTCAACTAGACAATCAACAATCAACCGTCGAACTGAAGGGGCATCCTCAATAATGAGTTTTCCGAATGGATAACGAATGCCAATGCTTACAAGGTTAGACGAGTTTATTGTGACGCGACGACCTCCTCTATTGCAAACAAACATGAGAGACTCAAGTCCAGGGCAACTAGAGTGGATTATACTTTGCAGCGAGGCGTCTGATATATCAACTTCCACAAGTGAGAGTCTTTTCACCAGTGGTAGCTTAAGCGTCCCAACGTAATTGTCCGGTATTTGGCAAAGAGCAAGGACAAGAGTGTGGAGAGAGGAAGAAAACTGAAACACGGACTCTGGTGCCAAGGGCGTAGATGAAGTGCATAGATCCAGTAATGTTACCTCTTGCCTCAGAAACCTTGGGCAGAGGTAGTAGAACTCAATATCCTGGATATTGTTCAGCTCCGAGGATCGGAGCCAGGCATCAACGGTGGAAGGTCTGCACTGCAGGTAGCACGCCGGGATATAGAGGCGGCTAACAGAGCCAACATGGCCGGACAGAATGGATTCCGGAAGACTTACAACATCAGAGACAATATTTCGACCGGAATAGCATTTGCGAACGCACTCCTTGGCCAAGGCGGACACATGAAATATGTTCTCGATTTGAACTTTTTCTCCATCATTAAAAAGACGAGAGACAGAGATCTCGCGACAGTCGAGATTAAGAGGAGAGATGGACCACAAAGGACGCTAGCGACGTGCGAGGATTTGAGTATGGACGCCATCCTTGATGGGAAGACGAGAGATGATCTCACCTAGGACGCCGTCGGCGAGATTGCTGATGCAGTCCGCACGACATCCCTCTTCTTCCTCCTCAGATCGAGAGGGAGCACGGTCACCGCTTCCATCCCCTCCGACGACCAGAACACCACCAGAAGGCGGCATCGCTGGAGGCACCACTCTCGACCTCTTGATCCTACGAGCAACGCTTTCCATCTCCGCCTCCGTTGCAAGGGTGGCACCGCCCACGATCAGTGCTCACTGAGGTGGATCTGGAGAAATGGATTACAGCCTGTCAATCCATCAAACGACTTAAATACCCGCGACGGGGAGCAGAGGGGTCCAGATTAATTACCTCTATTTTTCTTTTGACAGGAGGGTCGGGGTTAATTACTACTCGTAACGAGTAAAAGGTAGGTGGCTGCTTGAAACATTAAATAGAGCCACGACTTACAAGGTACGAGATGCACAATTGAAGATGCAGACCAGGCACGGGCGTGCCCGTCAGTGTTTTAATTATTTAAGGCAAGCACGGTCCTACAGTCATCTTCCCTCTGCGAGCAGCAAAATTTTCCACGGGCACGTTGACAAATTAAGACACTACAAGATTCAAGGCCGTGCCTCTGCTTTGCAGATGATTCTACTAAAACACTCACGAACAAAACCGTTGAAGCGTGGCAGAGGCACGACTTGTCATGAACCAGCCACACGGTCCTCCCGTCGCCATTCTAACGCATTGTCCTACATGCCACATAGGCATGTAGAACAGTTCGGGTCTACGTTCGTGTCTCTTTGTGTTCCAAATGATTCCGTTGACTCTATCACCAGAGGAGACACGGTATGTCAGACCAGAGAGGCATGATTGCGTTTTACGCGGGGTCACAATTGTCACAGGCACGGGCATGAAGCGCTCAAAGGCATGGTCGGTGGTATTACATAGAGTCACGCTAACCTTTGTCACGCACAGCCACGGGCGTTTACTCTGTGAGGCACGGAATGGCCTATATGAGAGACATTGTTTTTTAAAAGCTTATTTCCTTTTATTTAAAATCACGGACGTACAGTCCATAGAAT
>NC_041389.1:244868739-244955300 GCF_002162155.2 Triticum dicoccoides
ACCACGAGCGTTTACTCTGTGAGGCACGAAATGGCATATATGAGAGACGCTGTTTTTTAAAAGATTATTTCCTTTTATTTAAAAGCACGGACATACAGTCCATAGAATGTTATTCGGGTGTGGACGTACAGTCCATAGTATGTTATTCCTTTGACTCTATCACCAGAGGAGGCACGCTATGTCGGACCAGAGAGGCATGATTGCGTTTTACGCGGGGTCACAATTGTCACAGGCACTGGCATGAAGCGCTCAAAGGCATGGTCGGTGGTATGACATAGAGTCACGCTAACCTTTGTCTTACGCACAGCCACCGGCGTTTACTCTGTGAGGCATGGAATGCCCTATATGAGAGAAGTTGTTTTTTAGAAGCTTATCTCCTTGTATTCAAAAGCACGGACGTACAGTGCATAGTATGTTATTCGGGTGTGAACACCACGTGACACAGCTCCGGAAACCCAAGGGTCCAACGGGCGTCTCCTCCGATGACGCCGCTCTCGCTCGTAGCCCGAGGCCAGGCTCCGGCTATTTAAGCAGGACGGGGTCTCGAAACCCTAGCCACACCCTCTTCCACCCTCTGCCCGCCGCCAGGCCATCCATTCCTCTTGCTGCTCTCCATCCTGACCCTCTCCACCATGGCTGCGCAGGAGGACACTACTGCAGAAGCCCATGTCCAGACACTGGAGGGGATCAAGCCTGGCGAGGGTTCCTCGTCTGTAAGTTCACTCTGCTTCCGCTTCTTTCCTTTTTTTCTTTCCTTTGGCTACTTGATTTAGTTGTGAAACATGAATAAGCCACATCCGCTTCATCCTTTTATCCGCCTCCAGGACATCCGCTCCTCTTGCTGTTCTCTTCCCTGACACTCTCCGCCATGGCTGTGCAGAAGGAGATTACTCCAAAGAGCCGTGAACAGACGCAAGAGGAGATCTCGGCTGGCGAGACATCCTCATATGTAAGTTCACTCTGCTTCCGTTTCATTCGTTCTTTCTTTCATTTGGCTACCCGACTTAGTTGTGAAACGTGAATAATTGGGTCGAATTTCATCCTAACTTGATGATAGTGCATCCTGCCATCAATATAACACCTTCTATTTTGTGCAGGTGAAGAACAAGTGGAAGGCTACGGAAGCTCACCTCTTAAAGATCCCAGAGCTACCATCTTGGCGATGAGAAGACGAAGGCGAAGCTCAAACCTGACCATGACAGGTTGAAGCTGGACATATACGTTATGATAAAAGAGATCAAGGAACTTCGCGACCAGCGACCCTGATAGCTGTATCTGAAGCAATTAAGCAGTGGACTAAAAGTTTCTTATTTTGTCTTGCGTTACCTCGTAGTTAGTTAACAAACGTGATTTGAACATTAACGTAATGGTCGATTCGAGCGTTGTTTTTAAAAGCATGGGAGTCAAGTCTATGCAGACAAGGTTCTTTGTACCAACTAGATTCATGTCTTGTGCACACGTGAAGGCGTGGACATTTCTGCCTTTATTTGTTTCAGTGTTTCGGGTCATAGGCACCGGCATGAAGCGCTCAAAGGCATGGTCGGTGGTATTACATAGAGTCACACTAGCATGTGACTCTATCAGACGGAGATGCACATGCATTTAGCCCACGGAGATGAACCTTTGTCTTACGCATAGACATGGGCGTTTACTCTGTGAGGCACGGAATGACCTTTGTAAGGGACGCTGTTTTTAAAATCTTATATCCTTGTATTTAAAAGAACAGACGTGAACTCCCGACGCACACGTTTCCATATTGAGTTGTGCCACACTTCTTTCTTCATGTGTTACGTATATTATGCGATATAAAAGACATGGACGTTCGTGGCTATCTGTATTTCATTGTTTCACAATGAAGCACGGGCACACTTTAAACAAAGCACAAGCACGTCTCGATTTGCAGAAAACAGGGCTGTCATGGTTCTACAGGACGCTATGTTCTAGGCTGTGCAGCATGTTTCCACCCAAACGTTCACCACACGGTCACGAACATACACAGAGGAAGTGCCGTGCACTGGTAACAGACGCACCCTTACAGGTACAAGAGGCACGAGGAGGCATATTGATTAACATCATCAGAAATGAATCACATTATACATGCGCACACATATAGAGAGATGCACAAAAAGTGGACTACGACAGGTACGAGGAGGCATATTGATTAACATCATCAGCAATGAATCACATTATACAAGCCTGTCTTTGTGGATCTGTTCGACACCGGAAGCACGATTCTACGATCGTCTTGCCTCTGCAAGCAGCAAAATTTTCCAGGGGCAGGTTGACAATTAAGTCACTAGAAGATTTAAGGCCGTGCCTCTGCTTTGCAGATGATTCTGCTTAAACGCGGACAAAACCAAGTAAGAGAAGTCATGGCAGAAGCACTGTTCTACATGCCATACAGGCACGACCGTGATTCCATAGTCATACCTGTTTGGTCCATCACAAAGTAAGTGCCGTGCAGTGATAACAGACACACAGTCTTACAGGCACAAGAGGCACGAACACCTCTGTATTGTAAAATATTTCAGCTAACAAGTTATTTGGATAGGCACGACCATCACATCACACATGACTACGTGTTCCAGGTGATTTTATTCGCTCGCTCTATTCACAAAAGGAAATCCAAACCTACAGACGATGCACAAAAACATTAAAACTTGTTAGTTTTTTGAGCTGCTGAATTGCTTCCCGACTCAAGAGCACAAAAACAAGTTCCTGACAACATCACAGACAGTGCATAAAGTACAAGCTGGAAATCCAAACTAGAAAGCTCACAACAACACCTATCTTTGACAGCCGGATAACCGTTTTCAACATTCACAAATCAATGGATCCGGCAAATCCATGATTGGGCACTGGTTTGTCCAGATGTGTACTTTTAAATCCAAGTTCATATGCCTACAATACCCTGACAATATAAGACGAGCACGTCTAGAAGACTTGTTGCCCCATTGAAGCGCCTCTTCTTGACGTTTATAAAATCCTTCAGTGATGTTGTCTGGGGGGAGAGAAACTTAAGCCTCATAGTCTCTAACTCCTTTGCATTCAGAATAAAGAATGTTGCAAAGTCAATGTTTTTGTTGCAGTGTACATATTTTTCCAGCGTTACTGTCTTCAGACGAATGTCATGCTGTTTGAGAAACACCCGGTGCTTGTGCCGCCACTTGTTTGTTACACCTTCCTCACGACAAACTCCTCCCTGGAAATGCATAAAGAGTGAGAATACTTGAGGACTACAAGGGGAAAGAGAGGCCTCCAATACAGTACACTATGCATTGTTTGTGCTTTCCATGCGTCTGGAAATCATTTTACCTCGATAAACAAGTTCTCTAGGCTAGGAAAGCATCTCATCAAGGCAACAACCTTGTTCAGATTTAATGACATGTGGATAAGCAGGGTCTTCACATATTGAACCGCCATTGATAGGCTGACTACAGACAAAGCCTGCACCAAGAACATATCATAAAACTAGATGGATAAAATTTTACATGGCATGAAACCCGGGCAGTGGAACGAATGCAACTAAAGAGTATATAGTGCAAAAGGTGAGTACCTCGATAACTGTAGAGCCCAAAACAATCTTGGATTCAGGAGATCCTTCGTAAAAATTGCCCAGACACTCGAGTTTAGGTGCAGAGAAGACAGTTATCTGCAATTGCCGGCTCTGAATATCGTGAATCAGTCGTTTAAGCGAGGGCGCATCCTCAACAACGAGTTCACCATTCTCACAAAGGATACAAATGAGTTCATGGTTGAGTTTATTCTGATGTAGTGGTCTAGGTTATTGCAAACAAGCAGGAGCCACTCGAGGGCAGGGCAACCATGGTTGATTATGCTTTGCAGTGAGACGTCTGATATATCAACCTCCAAAAACAAAAGCCTCTTAAGCAGTGGAAGTTTGAACGATTGTGCATACTCATCAGGTATCTGGCAAAGAGCAAATGTGACGGTGTGCAGCGAGGAAAACAGCAACGTGGAATTCGATGGCGAGGCCGCGGACGAACATAATTCGTGCAGTAGTGTGATGGTTTTTCCCACGAAACGTGGGAACATGTAGTAGAACTCGAGAACCTACAGATTCTTTAGTCTTGGGGATCGAAGCCAGGCGTCGACTGTAGAGGGTCTGCAGTGGAGGTAGCACGCGGGAATGCAGAGGCGATGGACTGCGCCCCCATGGGCGGAGAGGATGGTTTCCGGAAGGCACGAGCCACCATCGTCAGGCTGAAAATTGCATCGAGTTCCAAAATATCTAATGCGAATGACATCCTTGCTGGGGAGCATCGAGAGTACGTCGATATGAACTGTTTCTAGAGGCTTAAAAAGACGACCAACAGGGATCTCACAACAGTCAAGATTCAGAGGAGTGGCGGGCCACAGAGGGCGCCACCGACATGCGAGGATTTGAGTGCGGGTGCCCTCCTTAGTGGACAGACGGGAGATGATCTCATGGAGGACACAGTCCGGGAGGTCGCTGATGCGGTCCGGGCAAGACTCCTGCTTCTCGGGACCACTGAGCTGGCCTGCGCTGCTTCTGGCCGCCACCGCCATGCCGCCAGAGGACAAAGTCGCCGGTGGCCCGAACCTCGCCTTCTTGTTGCTCAGGGCACCTCGCCGGATCTCCATCCCCGTCTCCGTTGCTGGATTCACGCCGCCTGCGAGCACCGCTATATGTGGCGTGGATCTAAAAAACTACTAGGTCTTCACTACGCGCAGATCTAGCGTGTGAGGAAAGGAGGGGAGGGGACGTCGACCAATTGGACGACAACTTTAAATTATATCTTTCCTTCACTGTTGCAGTGGAAAACAAAATAACGGTCATTTTCCTTCACTATTGCGGAAGAAAACATACACAGGCATGGGTGGGCAACCCAACAAGCATGGTGTGGTATTATATAGAGTCATGTTCGCTTGGGTTTGTGTTCCGAATGATTCCGTCGACTCGTTCAGATGGAGAGGCACGAATGTTTGGGCTCATAGGCACGAGCATGCAAAGCTCAACGGCATGGTCCGTGGTATTACATAGAATCATGCTCTCCTGTGACTCGATCAGACGGAGATGCACGGGCGTTTAGCCCACAAAACTGAACCTTTGTGTTACACACAGCCACAGGCGCTTACTCTGTGAGGCACGGAATGCCCTACGTCAGAGACACAGACTCCTTATATTTAAAAGCACGGACGTGAATTCCATAAGGACACGGCTCCGTATTGAGACGCGTGACGGTTCTTTCTTGATTCTACTTATATTATTCGATAAAGGCATGGACATTCGTGCATGTCTGTCTCCATCTCCATCTCGCCCTCTTGGAGCTAGTAGTAGCACATTCCATCTCCATCTCCATCTCCATTGCAGGGGTCGGACCGCACACGACAAGTGCTCAGTGAGGTGGATCTGGAAAAATGGATTATAGCCTGTCCACCCACGAAACAACTTAAATACTGAGAGGGACGGGAAAGGTATAGATTAGTTACCTCTCCTCTATTTTTCCTGTAAATTGTAAATGCCTGCTTGAAACATTAAATACAGTCACGGCTTTGATTATGAGAGATGCACTGTTGAAGACGTAGACCAGGCATGGGCGTGCCCCTCCGTGTTTTAATTTTTTATGGCTCTTACATACATTAAAAGAATTTGTTCCACGCCGGAAGCATGGGTGGGCAGCACACAAAGACATCGTGTGATGTTATATAGAGTCATGTTAGCTCGTGTCTGTGTTCCGAATGATTCCGCCGACGGAGAGGCACGGACGTGAACCAGTGGAGGCATGTTTTGGTATTACATAGAGTCACGTACGAGCGTTTACTGCAGAAACACAACGAAATTGGATATAGATGTGAACCCTCACAGTTTACTTTCTGAGACATTGAATGGACGATCCGAGAAACACTGTCCTTAAAAGCATGGGCAAGAACTCTGTACAACCACGGTTCTGTACCAAGGAGCAACTGTCAAACGCACGAAAGTGAAGCAAAGAGGGCCACGCTTTTAGTAATAGAAGAAGCACTCTATCGGCTGGCCTTGCTCCTTTGTCAGGTGCACAGTAGGACGGCTGTGGAAGGCACGCTTTTCAGGCAGAGAAAGAACGTCACGATGGCACGACAAGGTGAAATCATGGTTGTACATATGCACTGTTGAACAGTCACGGCTTTGATTATACAATATGCACTTTTGAACATGCAGACCAGGAACGGGTGTGCCCCTCCAAGTTTTAATTTTTTACGACACATACATACATTAAAAGAATCTGTTCCACGCCGGAAGCACGGGTGGGCAGAACACAAAGGCATCGTGCGGTATTATATAGAGTCAGGTAAACTAGTGTCTGTCTTCCGAACGATCCCGTCGACTCGTTCAAACAGAGAGACAAGCGGCGTAAACACGCGGAGGCATGGTGTGGTATTACATAGAGTCACATCCGTGCATTTACGATGCAACCGTGAGAGTCACGGTTGAACATTCACCAGTGGCATGGCCGTGGCTGCCCGTGCCCTTCAGTTATTTTTATCTCTCTATCACGCAGCAGAGAAGCATGCTTGTATGCTTACAACATCCACGTTCACAAAGCGACGCGGCTGCAGAAAATAACAAGGAAACCTGTGCCTCTGATATTTTTCTCCGCCGAGTAAAAATACATAAAGAAACAAAAGGCGTTGTTATTTAAATTTGTTTTCTTTCTATGACTGCAGCAAATTAACTTACAAGCCGTTCTTATAACCACACAACAAGAAAAAAAAACAATCGACACCAGCCCACCATCCACACCGATCACCTGATATTTCATCGCTCCACGTGCAGCATTGTTTTTGAATGTTCAGCGATCCATTCTTCCTTCTCGACACTTGTGCAACCCGACGATTCTGCATACCTATTCAACCTATTTGCCTGCAATATTAACATTAATACATAAAAATGGAGCGAAAGATTGCGGTCATCACTGTTTTTTGCTTACGCCCTGTTTAGCCTGCATTATTACGTTTTAATTTTCCTTTTCGTACTGCTCTCCGGTACCAAAAAGTCTCCACTCAGACCTTTCCTTTCTGAAAATGGACTGCGCAGATTCTGTGTCCCGGGCTTCCCTGCATGCATTCTGTGTGCCTGGCTTGTGTGATGTTCGATTCTGGCGTAGATACAAGACTTTGGTAAGTGCTCCCTGCTGTCAGTGGGGCCGTTGGAGTTGCTAGCGTTTGATGTCTTCCTCCTGGGCTTGGAGTGCATTGTCCTGAGCCGTTTGATGTCCTCGATGGTGTTGTCGGTGTTGTCGGCCATTTCATTGACCTTGCCCTCTTCTCCTGCTGCGATTTCCTCTTCTCCTCTTCAATCCTCATCCTCTCCTATACTTTTGGGTTATCCGGGCAGTTTGTTTTCCTGTGACCCTTTTCTCGACAACGGACGCTCTTGGATATGACTCTGTTGCCTTTTCCTTTCTTCTCAGAACCAGCTTTGATTCGATCTCCTTTTTTCGTTCCCTTTGAGCCACTCATGGGAGGGTTCTTGAGAGTTTTGGCAAGAATGCCTGTGTCTGGTTCCTCAGCAAGTGCCGCCATGACTTTTATTTTCATATCTACCGTACACTCACGCAGAACACTGTATGGCTTCTCTTTTCTGCAAGCATTTGAACATATATCCGACAACTCAGCGTAAGCGAGGCCGAATCTCATCGTTTCATCATCTTGTGCGGTCATGCTATCACCTTGACTTGTAGACAGAACTTTCAGACTCTCTGATAGATTCCTGGTCCATCTGGGGATGACAAAGGATTTTGGAAGTTGATCGATCATGCCTATTTGGTCCATCACCTTAAGCACATGGCAGCACTGGATGCCATCCCTACTTATTTTCTTGCAGTTGCAACTGTATATTTCTTTTTGCTCATCCACATCTACCCTGAACTCAGACCTCTCAAATTCCTCGCCCGGATATGGTTTCCACACTTTTTCTCCAGGCCCAGTAATCCTTTTTAAAAAATACTGCCTCCCCTTTGCCAGGTCAGAGCACTTGAAGTAAGTCCGATTCCATAGCTCCAGCTGGAATTTCCTGAAAATTTCATTGGTGTATACTTGACTTGCCTGTCTTTCAATAGGAAAACCCGTCTCTAGTGATGGCGCCTTCTCTTCTGTTCAGTGTCTTTTCTTGTCAAGCGTGGCGAGGCAATTTTGCTGAATCATGTGATACGCATCAACAAACCTTTTTATAGTGTCACTGTGGTCGACGTAATTCTTCCACATCGAATTCGTGCTCTCACTGCGACTGGTTGTTGACGAGAAAGGATAGAAGCAGTCCTTGAAGTAAGCCGGCACCCAAAAATTTCGGAGTTCCCATAGCGTGTTCAGGTGTTTGTTGCCTTCCACCTTGTGCACAGAAATTGCTGCTTTCCAGGCACGCTCAAACTCGTCTTGATTTAGTGAGTTTTTGACGCTTCGAAATAAATCATCAGACATCCCTGGGTGCTACGCAAACACTACTGCGTTATTTTCCTTCAGGTTCTTCCTAATATGCCACCAGCAGAACCTGTGCCTTGTTCTCGGAAGAGCTTCCTTTATTGCAGTCTTCATCGCCTGGTCCTGGTCTGTTATTATGTATTTCGGCTCTTTACCCCCCATTGCCTCGACAAACGTGCTTAGGAGCCACTTGAATGACCCTATTTTCTCATCTTTCAAAAGGCCTAGTCCAAACAGGACGGTCGACCCATGGTTGTCGACACCTATAATTGGTGCAAATGGCAAGCCATATATATTCGTAGAGAATGTCGTGTCAAAAGACACGAAATCTCCATATAGATCATAATTCATCTTGCACAAGGAGTCTGTCCAAAACAGGCTCCGCACTACATTGTTCTCTATCTCTTCCACATGGTGGAATCCGGGCCTCCGCCTCTGCATATCGGCAAACAGTTTCATGGTGTCCTCGATATCAGTGCCGCGCTCTCCAGCCCTGTCCCGGCATGCAATATTGCTTATGTAAATCGTGTCGAACATAATTTCTCGCCTCGGTGTCCCCATGGCAGTAAAAATCTGCATAACCTTCCTCGGTTCTAACCTCGCCTTCTGCAGCACTTGTATAAAGAATTTCTCCTGAGGTGTCATCTTCTTATAGCATCTCATGAACTTCAACATCCAATCTGATGGGTGAAGTTGGTGGTTGTGCTCTAGGCGCACGTTCTTCAGATACCATTTCCTCCTATCTGCATCCCTCTTGGCTGTTATTTGGACTGGGCAGCTTGTCCGGATCAAGCAATTGCTCCTTCTCTCCTTAACATGTCTCTCAGTTGTTTTATTCTGCCCTTCCTTGGTGCACTGAAACACCTGCTTGTCAAGCTGCTGATCATATGTCGATCTTCTGCTCGTTGATCGTTTGGCAGCAAAGCCAACCTTTCTCGCATATCTGCAGAAGAAGAAAAAGCACTCATCCAATGATACAAATACCATACCACCCTCTGATTCGAGCGCTTTAGTGACCTCCTGAATCATTGGGTATATGCCTTCTTTGAACATGTCGTCCATTTCTTTCTCTACAATGGTCGGCGGTGCCATTTTGATTTTGTCTACCGTGTCTTCGTTCGTCTGATCGCATTCACTTCTGACGACATCGGTTTCATCACCAGCCAGAAGTCCACTTACGGCGGAGCTGCTGCTGCTCTGTTGTTTGTCACACGCAGTAGCGTCGTTTCTGCATGGCATGGACAAATCCATGAATGACTCTGCCTCTCCACTACCGCATTGTGCAATGCTGCTCCTTGTTTCTCCGGCACTCGTGCAACCAAGGGACTGTGCTGCTTCTATAATGCAATCCGTGCTGGCGCTGCACGCTACTTGCTGCTCTGAACGTTGCGTTCCTTTCGAAATGGATGGAGAAATATGATATTTCTTTGCCTCATCTGTTATCCTCTCTGCCAAATCCTGAACAAATAGCACAAAACAGAATTAGATACCCAGAGCAGCATATGCATTTTTTTAATTTCCAATAAGCGGTACACCAGAGGCACTGTTCACATTACACCCAGCAGCACGAACGTGACCATGCTACACACACATCTCGACAAAGAGGCACAGATGTGCTTCTGCTTACACCATACAACCGGAGAGGCACAACAACATCCTATACAACTGCATATACAGTCGCACCAGACAGACAGCCGTCCTAATGTTTTACACTTTACCTTGTTCTTCCATAAAACTGTTTGTCCGTTGAATTGAAAAAGCATAGTTCAGATGTCACCTTTGTTTTCCCATGCCTCTCTTGTCCAGCAAATCTTGGCGACAACCTCCGTGCATTGGTAATTTCGCTCACTATTCTGAATGCCATCGGAGATCCTTTGGAAGGACCCCTCATGTTGAACACCGCAGGTGATCCTTTCAAAGGACCTTGCCTTATGTTTTCATCGATCCGTGGACTACCGCGATACTTGCTTCCTTGCTCGTACACATGCGTGTGCAAGATACTACAACTTAAATATACCAGATGAAAACAAAGAAAAAATTGCTCACAAAAAAATATACATTTGCTTTAAATGTTGTTGCACGTCCATATTTGCTGTCACCTGTATTGCTTTCTGGTGCTGCTGAACAGTAAAGTTTATTCCTCCTATGTTTGATTTTATCGTTGGACTCTTCTTGCCTGCGCAGACCATACCGAATCCTTGAACACTAATGCTTTTGTTGCCAATGATCCTTCTGCTTGCATCAAGGCAAATTCTGTTACCCTATACCTCTTCATTATGACCGCCATCAAACACTGGGCCGTCACAAGGCCCGCTCTGCACCTTTGTGGACAACTGTGTCTTGAAAGCAAAAAATAATTAGAGGAACGTGAGAGTATTACGAAGAATTAGCACGTAAAACTTCCACGTACGTTCAAAACTAGCATTTGAAGTTTTCATCGTTACCTGCACAATCTGCTTAGTGGAGTCTCTGTTGCTTAGAATGCTCCTCTTCGCAGGTGTCTGCTGCACAACATGCTCCTGGTTGGGACGTTTGCCAAGAACTTGTATCTCACTCTTGACTCCAATTGCTCTAGCCCGCATAGCATGTGCGTGTTTGACAACATCTGCATCCTTCATCTTCTTCTCATTTTGTAGTGATTTTTTCTTCTTCCACCTCTCAATACTCAACTACAGAGTAGATGCACAGGATAAACAGATATTACAGCATTCATCCAGGATATATTAATCATTTTTGTTCTTCTTAATGATCTACGAATTGGTGTTATCAGTGGTAGCACCTTGACAGCAAACGTCACAGAAATAAAAGACCAAACCCTAATGTTCAACTGCCTTGCTATTACCTGCCTCCCATAATCCTTGCCGATGTCGTTCAAAGACCGACCGTCCCTGTTGTCCTGACTAGATGTCGAACTCCTGAACATCTACCCGAAAAAGTTATAAACCCGTAGTATCAGTGTTGAAAATTTTCAAAGTCGATCTCAATCTTTCTTACTAAGGTACTACACTTACCACGCAACAGAGATATATTTATACTTCTATATAATTGAACTCACACCTTTCTACTAACCTTTGATTGCCGAATCTTATGCGCTGATTGTTCGGAACTCACACCTTTCTAAATTGTGAGGGGATCTGCTTCCCTGCAGTTTGTCAGCGATCTCCTTCAATGATTTTGAATTTGGGAGAGAGAGAAAAGAGAAAGAGAGACGGAGAGAGAAAGAGAGAAGGAAAGAGAGAGCCTACTTCATTTTTTTGCGTGCAGGAGAAGAATAACCTGATAGGTGGGGTGAGTTTTGCGACGCATGAGAGATGCACATGTTTTTTAGGCGTGACGAGATGTGGTAGGTCGACTTCACTTGACCATCGACGAGACTGACAAGTGGGCTCTCAGTTACTAATTCCTTTAAGTCTCTCACTAATTTGTGGGGTCGGCCTTATATGAGTCCTACGAGGAGAACCTCCGTCTGGGGTGACAAAATGTGGTATGTGGACTTCGAAGTCACACTAACATGTGGGCTCTCAAATAGTTCCTCCAAGTATTTGACTAACTTGTGGGGTCGTCCGCAAGATGAGTTCCAGATCTTTCTCCATCTAGCATCGGTGGTGACAGGCGAGGCATATTATAGCTCTCCAAAGGAAAGCCAATCCCGCTCCCTCCGCAGAGTTCGCTCGTCACTGAAAATTTATTGGTCTCCTTCATCTCACTCGCCGTGGATCTCCTGTTCAGGTAATCCATTGCATCATCACCATGATTATGCCACCGATTCAATGTTTGAACAAAAAAAATTACCAGTACTAGCAATTCCGCGGGATGCGTATACACTGCATCTGCACAACACAGCATGTGGGGCGCGATTTGAATATCGGTTCCGGATCCAATTATCTTCAGCTGGTCCGTGCTCAAACTGTTGCGCCGTCTTAACAGCAGAAGGGTTATGGATTTAAAATTAGGACTCAGCTGACCTCACTTTAATCATGCCAACTGCATGCTTGCACCGTGGTTTTGCTAAGTTGAGCTATATCTCCAGCCATGTAAAACTTAAGCACTCTCATGACCACATATTATATTACTTGCAGAGCTCAATTAAACCGCAGTCAAAATTCACTAACCTGATCCCTAACATGAGGTCACAGGTCAAATGATTGTATAGATCCGCAATTTATAGCAGAGATCCAAAGGACTTACATCCCTTTTTGCAAAGCAGTTACTAACCCAGATATAGAAACCGTCTTACATGGACCAAGCTGTTGATGATGGTTTCACATGGACTGCTAACAACTGCCTTACATAGTTGACCTGGCAACGATGATGTCTCGTGACCTCTTATGTAGAGTTCGATGAGATGGACTCCACCCTATAGCTGTCGGAGACTCAGTCCCAGTCTGTCAATGGCACAGAGATTGTCACCCAAGATTTCATGGTTCATGACCAGCTAGAAACAGAGAGACTAAGGATCGAGTTAAAACATGCAGCGCACAAAAAGCTTGTTGAGGAGTACAGGGCAAAGAAGCAGCTTGCTGCCTGGAAGTAGGTGTTTTTTATCATGCATCTTGCGTGTGTCGTTGAAATTTCTTTCGAAATCAATGCCTCTCATTCTAGCTGCATTTTTAATCACGCCTTAAATATTTGTCTTTGTTTTGCTGACTCAGCCTTTGTATGTAAGCTTGTGCAAGAAAAGCATGTGGTTCAACAATACATTTGCTAAAGGTCGTTTCTCATCTTTGTCAACAGAGCTGTTACAATGGGTGAACATGAAGAAGAGTTCAGCACAAAACTTAGCTTCCAGAAATTCATTACTGTCTGTGAAAAGCTAACAGAACCACAAAAGCAGCTTGTCAGAGATATTGGATTTGGATACCTTCTAGATCTGTGCTATCGCGAGCTTCCAAGATGTTTCGTTCGCTGGCTTGTCCGCTATTTTGATTGCCCTTCCAGGTCTTTCATACTGCCTAGTGGATACAGATTCCTCATCAACTCATACACAGTGCACCGGATCTTAGGAATTCCACTTGGCGGGCAGGTTATCCCAAGAAAATGCTCAGAAGCTTTCAGATGTCAGGTTAAGTCTGAAACTCGGTGTGCTGGGCACGCTCCAAACATCAGAGAGTTAACTGATCTCATAACCCCACAGCTGACAGGAGAAGTGTTTCAACGGGTTTTCGTGATGTTTGCAACAGCGGTATTTCTATGCCCAACGACATATGACTGCGTTAGCCCCGACTATTTAGCCGCTCTAGAAGGACCAACAAGTAACATACCATCATATGATTGGTCCAGTGCTGTCACAGAGAAACTGGTGGCATCACTCCAGACCTTCAAGGACAAAGGATTCGCAGGCGCCCTGTGTGGCTGCCTCCTAATTCCAGTGGTTCGTTCACTAACTTGTACATTTCTTTATACCCACAAGCAGCTGCAAGAACATGATTCATTTTCACCTCTTCCCCACTTGCAGATAACGTATTTTGAGTACCTGGATATGAAGATTATGGACCTGGAACCTGACACTCCTGCAAGACTTGTCATGTGGGACACAGAGGCCATTAAGAATTATGCTAACACAGACAACCTGTCAACAGAGGACGGAATTTTTGGGAAACACACGGTGAGTCAACTTTTCATCATCTTCCTTTGGCGAAGTTTTCAACTCAACATAACGACTTAGCTGGAATGTATTAACTTGACTTGACTGTAATTGTTTCCTTTTCCGCATGACAGCTGAAAGACATTAGGCGCATGGCTTTCCAACCACCACCTGGGTTTCAGGCGCCATTTTTCCAAATGAGTGCTAGACTAGAATCCTACATAGAAGAATTTGTGCCTCAAGAAAAACTTTGTTCCGTAAGTGATTTCCAGCTACTGCACCTAATTTTATGTTTGAAATGATGCTCCCTAAGTTTTACAAAAAAGATACATGTCCTATTATGACCATCCAGGCAGTTTCTTATAGTACGTTAGCTGTCCTTTTATGTTAAACTAGAAGTGCTTCATATAGGACGAGTGCTCATCCAGACAGTTTCCTATAGTACGTTAGCTGTGCTTTTCTATTAAAACCAGAAGTGCTTCTATTAAAACCAGAAGTGCTTCCTACAGGACGTTAGCCGTGCTTTTGTATTTATTATAGAAGTGCTTCCTATACTACCTTAGTTGTGCTCTTGTGTTAAATATAAAAGTGCTTCCTATACTACCTTAGCTGTGCTTTTTGTGCTAAAACTAGAAGTGCTTCCTATAGTATGTTAGCTGTGCTTTTGTGTTAAATATAAAAATGCTTCCTACAGAGTCACGTTAGCTGTGCTTTTGTGTTAAACATAGTAGTGCTTCCTACAGGACGTTAGTCGAGCCTTTGTGTTTAATATAGAAGTGCTTCCTCTACTACCTTAGCGGTGCTTTTGTGTTAAATACAGAAGTGCTTCCTATAGTACCTTAGCTGTGCTTTTGTGCTAAAACTAGAAGTGCTTCCTATAGTACGTTAGCTGTGCTTTTTTGTTAAATATAAAAATTCTTCCTATATACTAGTACGTTAGCTCTGCTTTTGTGTTAAACATAGGAGTGCTTCATACAGGACGTTAGCCGTGCCTTTGTGTTTAATATAGAAGTCCTTCCTATACTACCTTAGCTGTGATTTTGTGTTCAATATAGCACAACTTCCCTGCAACGGTAGGTCAACCATGCTTCGTACAATACGTCCGGTGTGCTCTTTCAAGGAATGTGTTGACCATGATTCACGGACCTTGTTACCCGCGCTTCCCCGCAGCATATCATGCGTGATTCTGCAATTCTTGACAGAACATACAATAGCTCACAAGATATTTTTCATTTTCAGTATTAGTAACTAATTTTCATTTCCGATATTAAAATTTTCTGATGTTTTATTTTTTCAATTATAGGCCAAGGTGAAAATTGCAAAAGTTATCAATGAAATGTACACAGAACTTTTCTCGCGGTTTCAACCAGTTCTCGAGCAGAAATTGGAGAAGCTCCTTTCACTCGGTAGGGATCTTAGTGCAAAAGAAACCAACACCAGAGACTGGGGCGTTTATTGTAACTTGCAACATGACAACTCAAATGAAAAATAAACTTTTTCATCAGCCCCTTCAACATACTCTATGCTTCCAAGTTCTAGCATGACAAGCAGTCAAAGTTCTTCCAGCAGTGGCTCAACCAGTGTCCTTCACGCAACGTCATACTCCCTTGAAAATTTAAAGGGTTGCTGCGATACCCCTGACCCAGACTCCCAAAATCCATACGACAAAGAGCAGGCCCAAATTCGTCTATCTTCACAGCTAAAATCATCAACTCAGATTAAGTTGCTACTGGAGGTGAACAGGATAGACCACAACAGACAGGACATTGATGAACAATCAAAGATTCATCTGGACAAAGTGCATAACCATCTGCAGAACTGCCTTGATGGCTTGCCGGTTCATGAGCCCTTTGTGCCAACGTCTGAGATGCTCGAGAGTGGGGCAATCATAATGACAGGTGAAAATTCGTCTGAGTGTTCTGTACGGATTGAAACCCCAAATTCTGCTGGAGGATCTGCAGACCACAACTCTCTGACAAGCACACTGGAAAAACTCTTGGAAGAAACAACAAAACATACTGCAACAGAAACATCAACCTCGCACTCTGCGGTTGACAAACAGTTACTAACTGGTCCAATCTCAACGGATACACTTGGAGCACATGTTCATCACATTGGGAAAACGTCACCAACTACTGAACGGTCCAGCGGTTCTGATAGCGCTCACAAAAATTCTTCAACCAACACAAAGAGCCTCACTGTATCCCAACCTGCACAAAAGTTAAACATTGTCACTGAACAACGTTCTTCTTCACTGCAAGAAGCTAAGGTCCATCTTATTTCAATTTTGAGAGATGAGAAGACGATTGCTGAAACTGAACACACCAGAGCCACTTCCTCCCTTGCTCCTAGAGTAGCCGTCACCACTGATTCTGACAGCGGTTCTGCCACAGTACTGGATACGAGAAAAGCACTTCCATCCACTAGTGATGCTCCAATCATTACTACCACATCTACCGATGCGGAAGACAATAACATTCCAGAAGAACATGAACAATGTACCAAACAACCACGTATTGATCCCACAGACAAAATCCCTCTTACCACAACCGCACATCCGCTAGAACTGGAAACACAAATGGCAGCTCACAAGAGGTCCTTACAGCAGTTAGAAGATCCAGGAAACAATAATGCGGCACCTACTAAGAAAAAAGTTAGAATACTGGAGCCTCCACATAATTCAACAGAAACTGCAACCAATCAGTCTCTACAGCCTGACAACCACAGAAGCCTCCTTGATGCTGGATTCATTGATGATGATGAAATATGGTCTGACCCATCTATCTATGAACAAATTGACAGAGTCGTTGAAGAAAAGAAGAAGTAACCCTTTCATAACCAAGTAGCATCCCAACAATGCCAACCTGATACTATCTCACACTTGACCAAGAATTCAACCTCGTCATCCAAATCTTGCCTTTCTAACTATGAAGAGCCACATATGACCGGCAGATCAGGCGCAATGCCAGGCGGTAGCCACCTCTCACAGACTTTTGATACATCATACTCCACAGGTTTAACTCAAACTGTCTTGTCTGACGGTTTGCCAACATCTGCTTTGTCCCAACACTACCAACAAGTTCCTACTCTCAAAAACAACTACTACCGACGTCCTGGTGCTCAGAATAACGGCAGCTCAAACAGCAGCCAACACTCACCCTATGCAATGAACAACCAAAGTCAGAAACAATACAACCAACAAACCCCTGTCCACAATTCCCACTACCCCCAACACAATGATGCTCAGAATAACAACACTGCATGGTGCCAGCAACGCCAACCTCAAGAGCAGAACCATCAGCAACCACGGACAAGCGAGTCTCGTGGCCAAAGTTACAGTGCCTTGCAATAACAGTTCAACAGTATGCAATATTCCCGCCATCCTCTGCAACATTTTCCAATAGATATTCCTTTGAGCTCAACCGGTGATCCAACTGTCAGAACATTACAACTGCACATGCAGCACCAACCACAAGGCCTAATAGTCCAAAGAAACAACAATTGTAATGAGGGTCATCTGCAACTTAGTAATGATCAAATGAACTCCGGTGGTCATGTCTTCCAACCTCATAAACATCATCCTCACCTAGAACAGACTCGGTTCACTCACCAAGGGAATGACCATCAAGATCACTGCCAACTTTTGGAAATAAGAGATTCTACAACGCAGGAGAAAGAAGTGTATGAAACAATCGTCGACAGTACACCAGCCATCAGTCAACATGATAGGTAATGAATTAGTTCTTCCTCTTACAGTAATGTTTTGATCCTTTCTTTTACTACTGCAATACATTCTGCCCGAAGCTTTCAAATTAAAGAGTTTTAGCTCGATTATTCTGCTATTGCAATTGAATACTCATCAACTCTAACGTTAAATAATAAAATCATACGATTTAAAATGCATCTATCTTTTTTGGCAGCAAGAGGATATTCTACGTCGACCGACGTTGGGCCGATCATCGAACTTTAGGATTGTCAATGAATGTATACGGATATATCAACTCATTTGTGGTCGATGCTTACTTAGAGTTGCTGATGAAAGAACAATTCTATGCAACGCCAACGCCAACATCTATGCACAAGCATATAATGTACATTGACGCCTCTGTAAGTTCTTGCTTCTCATAAACAATAATAACAAACCACATTTACTATTACTAGCACGCTGAGTGACACAACTTCAATTTAATGCAGGATAAATTTCAAGTTCTAGGAGAAGCACAGATCTGCTGAAGGAACAAATTGTAGAAAAAACTATTGGGTTCAGGCTGCCAAACAAATGCAACATCGTGAGTTCACCCTACTCACTCTATCTGTCCAGTGTTCGTCTTCAATTCTACCAGATTTTCTTGTTACAATGATATAACTTCCTGTTAATTGTTTTAGGTATTAATACCTGTGAGAAAGAAACCACATTTTATCTACCTCATAATCGTGAATCTTGCAATGTGTCGGTTCGAAATTCTGTGTCCTTATATCAATTGCGACAGTATAAAGGAACACTCGGACATTGTCATCGAAAACTTCAAGAGAGCTTATCATTCTGCTTACAACAACTATCCTCACACAATGGCCACCTTTCATGTCAAACCTGTGCAGAGTGTATGTAACTCAGACAGAGAGTGAGTTTCTTCTAACTGTAGCTCTACCTCATTTACACCATGCATTTTTTTGTTCCACTACATACCCCATATCTACTGTCCATCTACTAACCAATAACATAATGGTCTCAAATTTCAGGAATGACAGTGCTATTTACACCATGCATCTGATGCCCCTCATTAATTTCAATAATAATTCATTTTTTATCAATAGTGTAAGTTCACTCTCATTGACAACACATAAACATATGTTCATCCTCATACAAGCCAACTAAACATTAAGTTTTAGAATAAATTTTATTAGTTTGTGCGCTTATTTGTTTTGCAGATCCATGTGAAACCGATGAGAGAACAACTAACTTACAAAATGATAACATCGAACTACAACACAAGCCATGTATTTGAGGCACTGAGCATCGTACTCAACAAACACAACATCCGACGCGAAAGAAGAAGATTTGCAAGAAGATGACTACTACTTAGATGTGCCTTAATTTAGATGGAGACATCCGAACATTGTTTCAGCCATATCGACCCATGTAATCACAACAATGTTTCAGCTATTTTTTGTGTCAGTCCAAGATATCTGCTATGGATCCCATCAACCACAGTTGTGCATTCAAATGGTCAAGTATTAAATTCCTAACTTCGTATTTTTTCGAAAATAAGAATCGTATTTTTTCAAAAAGTTGTAAAGATCATATTCAAGACATCAATTCCTTGCACTAGAACACCACTCACTCCTACTAGACATAAAAAAAGAAACAATTGTAACACAGAGGAAAAACACTATCGATTAGTAAGCATCTCACGAAGGAGCTAAATGACTCACCTAGAGTAATGCTGGTCACAGAGGCACTGTCGTGCCTCTTATCCACGTAGAGCGTGCCACTCTTCACATGGACAACTAACCTGACACACACAAGTGCGACACCAATTAACACAGGACCGTCCCCTCGATAGCTTAACACCGGTCCCTCTACCAAGTCAACGAGTGATGGAAGCACGACCGTCACTTCAAGTAAGTGAAAGCAAACATTTCGAAAGAAAGACACGATCGTGCCTTTGAGTAACAACGTATGCGTGCCTCTCCGAACAAACGTGTTGAGAAAGCATTTCCGAACGACAAACACAACTCTGCCTCAACATAACATAGGGCATGCCTCCACCAACTAGACAGACGTGAATTCACTAGCCAGACTAAATAGAAATATTACAGAACATACAACCATGACAGTGACTCATACTAACATAACGCACCGCCTAACACACAGCCACAACCGTATATTCGTTATAAAAACAACCGTGCCTTGCCTAAAAGAAAAACAATGCATTCCTGAGCAGAAGATTGTGTGCTGCCTAGATTCACGAAAGTGCACATCTGAGTGGTCCTCTTAATACATCTCATCTTATACCAACAAATAGCAAGAAATCATAGAGGAAAATATTCATGAAGGCACCCAGTTAAGAAAAACATGATGGAATGAAAATAAACTTAAATTCCCAAACCAGTCAACTCCATTTGGTTCAAAATAAAACCACCACAATTAAAATTCATCAGTCGATGTAATATTACCCAATACAATAACTATCAAATAACCAATTCATCACACAATCCTCAGAAACGTCCTCGCCATCTAACATCAGGAAGACGGCGATGATGAAGGATGTCGCTCATCGACAGAAACCGGTGGTATAGCTCATAGCTCACATACCCTTCCTGTAGGAAAACCAAATGAAAACATCAATGTCCAAAAATAATAATTAAAAAAACATACTGTTCTTGCAACAAAGGCAGAAACTAACGAAAATGAAATCTTCACTTACAGTAGCTCCATGTTTCAGGTGATCAAAGGTAAGTGGCTTCCAATCCCAGTAGTGACGAAGAAGCTCTGGAAAAGAGGACTCCAGCTTGGAGTAAGATTCGTCAATGATAGCTCCTGCTAAGTCCTCCATGGAATCCCTTTCTTGACCGCCTTTTATCATGAACTTCTCTTGGATGTCGACGTGGTACCCTTCTGGAATTCCGATGAAATCTTGAAAAAGAGCATCTCTAATATTCCTGATGCCCACACTAGAGAAAGTTATACCTCTATTCTCAAGGAAATCCTTCAGGACAGGGCACTCCATCCTGGCCTTGCAGAAGTGATAGACCAAAACTTGATTCCACATAGCCAGTTGCATGACGGCGACTTTTCTACGCCCATACCAATCCTTTTGTGTGAACTCCATGCCGAGACCAACAAACTTGTACTTGTCCTCGCGCAACCAGTCCTCGTACAAGGCAATGATCTCCTCCACCTTGCCAGGCTCGTTGGTGTACCACACGTCGAGCTTAGTGTTACCATCTGCAACTATCGGATGGTACTCGGTGGTGTTCAAAAAGTCATACATGGCAACGAGTAGGAAGGTGCCAATGGAGACTCCGGAGACCCTGCGACAAGGTTAGGGAGTGGTAAGGAGGGTGGGAACTGCCTGATGTTCTGCGGCTACAATACGACGTGGAGACCTCACAAACACGCCCAGTATTTAACCTTGGCGAGGGACGTTTGGGTTACCATACGGATTAACGTGTGAACTAGGAACAACGTATAGACGGTTGTGCTTCTGAACCTCATGGAACCATGCACTTCCTAAAGTCATGGCTGTGCACAAATAATTGATACCGCGGAGAAACCAAGGAGCCTCTAACTTTATTTTATGGTAACTGACACACTGAATAGTCACATTGAATAGCCACCACACCGGTCATCGATTCCTCCTTTGAACAAAGACCACCGATGGAAGAATCCAATAAAGCAAATGAACAGCCTACTAAACACCTTAGATCCGAAGGCCAGAACTCATCCGTCCCTCATCTAGCTACATTCACACCATCTGTCCCTCGAGAGTCAAGGCTGGTTTCACGTGAGGCACGGGTATCCAGGCACAAGACGCACATACATGTCTATTCCACAGGCACGAGCGTACAACTTTTGCAGATAACGGTCGCTGTCACAACAGGCACGTACACATGCAGGCAGAAACTCGCCATAAACACGTCAATGCAGGAAACAAAGGCACGGAAACATAGCCTATACAGGCACATGCGTCGGCTTCGCGAGCCACATGATCTTTTCCGTCCTTTTTTTCAATCTCAACATAAATCCTCTGTATACAAATCATCTGAATGCAAAAAAGAGACCTCCAAGAGGCACCGGTGACAACACTCTGTTCGAGAGTCATGGCATGTATCACGTGAGATACATCAATACTTGAAGCAAATCAACGGCACAAGTCGAAGAGCCACCATTTTAAAGACTCCAGACGCACAGGCATGTAGAAGCACAGGCACGACGAGTAACAACCACCGCATCCCCTCACGGACGGACGTCTGACACCACGGGCACGAAGTGTGTCCCCCGAGTAACACGAATGCACCCACAGGAAGCACAGAACTACAGCGTATACAGGCACGGAATTGCGGCTTCTTGGCACACATGCACGGCTTTGGAAATGGCGTTCTTGAGGCACATGTACAAACCAGCTAGAAGCACAATAGAGTGGTGGCAGAGGCACGGTTGTGCAGTCTCAAGAGAAACTGCCGTGTGACACCAGCACATACAGACATCACGTGTGTCACGTGAGGTACAGAAATAGCGGAAAAGAAGCTACGGGAGTGAAGCCTCCACAGACACGGGTGCCAGGCTACTAAAGGCACAGTCCCGAAGAACACAAAGACAGGGTACTGAAATGTTGCCTCTTACGTTAGCAGACACGCCTCTCTTGTGCCAACATGGAAAAGACAACAATTCAAACACAAACAAACGGCGCTGAATATAAGCCAAACAAAAAAAATGCTTCTCCCAAACAATACATATGCATAACGTCATGGACGGACGTCTGCACCAGAGGCACGTAGAGTCACAGCCAACATGACGCCTGAGACAAGCAAATGCATGAACAGGTGCCATGGAACTGAAGCGTATACAGTCACGCAATTGCGGAGTTCTCAAGGCACTGGTACAGACCAGCTGGACGCACAAAAGAGTGATGGAAGAGGCACAGTTGTTCAGTCTCAAGAGAAACTGCCGTGTGACACCAACACAAGCAGACATCACGTGTGCCACGTGAGGTACAGAAATAGCGGAAAAGAAGCCACGGGAGTGAAGCCTCTGCAGACACGGATGCCAGGCTGATAAAGGCACGGTCCCGAAGAACAAAAAGATAGGGTACTCAAATGTTGCCTCGTACGTTAGCAGACGTGCCTCTCTTGTGCGAACGTGTAAAAGACAACAATTCAAACACAAACAAACGGCGCTGAATATAAGCCAAACAAAAAAAACGCTTCTCCCAAACAATACATATGCGCCACTTCAACAGGTTACCTAAATTTACATGAACTCGCGCAAACGTCAACAATGAACTTGTAACATGAAAAAACATAAAAAAATTATTTACAAATCACATGAGACAAGCCAAACACGATACTGAATAACAAAATGGTACTCCATAGGATTAAACTTAAAGTACTCATTAATTATACAAAAAAAAGAAATGAAAGTCTTCCAGGAGTCCATTCCTCACATAAACGTCCACATAAATGTCCACCGTGACCATTATACTCAGTTGGAGTTCTAATCCAAAACATCAACGGCATCTGCGGTCAGGAAGACAACGGCGATGCATCATGTCCTTCATCGACAAAACTCGGCAGTAGAGCTCGTAGCTCACATACCCATCCTAAAACAAAAAACGGATGAGAATGAAGATATACGTAAAGAGGAAAAAGTACTATTGTTGTAGTAAAACAAAAATATAAAGATAGAAAATCATAAGAAAATGAAGTTTTCACTTACAATTGCCGCATATTTCAGATGTTCAAGGGAAAGCGGCTTCCATTCCCAGTAGTCATGCAGACCCTTGGGAAAAGATGACTTCATACTCAAGTAAGATTTGTCTATGACGACTCCTACCAAATCTGCCATGGAATCCCTAAGATTGCCTCCTTTGATCATGAGCTCCTCTTGAAGATCGATGTGACACTCTATTGGGATTTTGAGGAAACTGTTTGCGAGAACATCCCTATCATTCCTGACGTCGACACTAGCGAAAACGATACCTTTGTTCCGAAGGAAATCCTTTAGAGGAGCGCACTCCGTCCTGGCCTTGCACAAGTGATAGACAAGAACATGCTTGCGCATCGCCAGTTGCATGACGACAACTTTTCTACTATGATCAAAATAATCCTCTCGTGTGTACTCTAGATCAAGACCAACAAACTTGTACCTGTCCTCACATAGCCATTCCTCATAAAGAGAAAGAATCTCCTCCACCTTGTAGGGCTCGTTGGTGTACAGCACCTCGAGCCTGGTATTACCATCGGCATCTATAAAGAGACACTCAGTATTGTTCCTGAAGTCATCCATGGAAAAGACAGTGACACGACAATGGAGTGTGACTGTGCTTCTCGTACGAGCCGAGGATGATGGGAGCTACCTGCACTTCTCTGGAGAGAATAACACGCGATAACCTCCCGGAATAGACCACTACTTAACCTTGGGGAGAGACGACTCAGTTACCATGCGCCCATTAAATTGCATCGGGGACGGTGTGAATGGACGGTTGTGCTTCTGCAGCTTATGAAACCATGCAATTAAAAAGTCACAGTTGCCACGCTATAATCGAGGAGCCTCTAGGTTAACTCTAGCATGGTATCTTCCACAATGAATACTAACAATAAATAGCCATGCCATCAGTCAGCATCACATCTTTTGACCGAGAGAACAATGAGAGGAGGCAAACTAGATGACCCTGTCGTACAAATACAACACGGGGAGTGAACCAAATTAAAAGCACGGTTCTGCCAGCACAAAAGCCACACGCGTGCCTCCACTTTGCTTAAAGACAAACCTCAGTGATACCAATGGACCTTCATCTATATGCCTGCACGTACCACCGAAAACATTGCTAAAACAAAAGCACGTCCATGCTTCTGACATACAGATAACTGTGCCCTATCATACATATTCCCGTCTGAACCCAACGTACATAAAAACAGTGGCTCCCTGGGTCAACGACTATTGATTTTTTTTTACAATAACAGAGTCACGAACCGTGGCTCCATTCCAGATGCAAAAGTGACTCTCAATAGGAACCATCATGCCTCCCGTCAATTTGCCTCCCCCGACGTATCGACCATGCCTTTCCTGCTACGACGACCGCGCATCTAATAACATCATCACCGTTCCTCTCCTAAAAACACACCCAACTATACCTGATTAAACATGTGATTAAAAAAATTTAAAACACAAAAGAACGAGTATGCTTTCCAGCATCTATAACCGCGCCTCGCAAAAAATATGTAAGGAAGGATAGGCACGTAAAAGACTCCGCTGGGAGGCAGCACAGCTGGACAACTATAATGGGAGGCAGCTGGGTGAGTCAAACATCTCGTGTCCCCACAACACCTCGGAATGCACGCACACCATCTACAACCAGCATTAATTCCATTTCACAGAATAAAAAAAAGAAACACTCATTACTACTCTTGCTCTCTCCCGTCTCCTTTTATATTTCAATAAGCTCTGACTCCCTCAGCCACATCAGAACTCATTTGCCTTCTCCGCCGCCTGCTTCTAGGGTTCGTCCTTCTTATCCGTCGCCTGCTTCTAAGGTTTGTGCTTCTTCCCAGCAATCAATCGATTAATTTCCAAGCCATGATTCTCTCCTACATTGCTGGCCGTGCGTGCTTGCCCTAAGCTTCCCATCACAACCCATCCTCCTTATCCGACCACCTACTTATAGGGTTTGTGCTTCTTTCCCACACATAGTCTCATTTCAAACAAGTTATTGTAGAGTTTTTGTTGGGTCCCTCGATTAACTTCCAAGCCGTACTTCTCTCGTAGATTTGCTAGCCGTGTGTGCTTGCCCTAAGCTTCCCCTACCCTATACTTCTCTCGTAGATTTGCTAGCCATGCGTGCTTGCCCTAAGATTCCCCTACCCCGTACTTCTCAAGTAGATTTGCTAGCCGTGTGTGCTTGCCCTAAGCTTCCTCTACCCCAATCTCCGTTCGTCAAACCTCATTCTTCTTCTCTCCCAGGTAAAAAGCATATGCGTAAGCAGCATGCTCCGATCCGTATTTACGTTTTACGTCTTGGTTTTTCATTTGATAGTTATTGAAGCGTCAGATCCGGTACAACGACTTCATTCTCTAAAGGAATATAAAAAGCATTAGAAAATCCAAACAAGTGTACTGAACTCTGTCATACTAATTTTCTGGAAGGAGTACATGAGAAGATTTCTGGTAAATTTGTAGTTGTTGTCTGCCTTCATACGGACATTTTAATATGGCTAACATAGTTGAAGCTAGTCGTTGTCTACCTTCAATGCTGAAGCTTGTTTTTAAATTGTTATCATATTCTTGTTTTCTTAACATAATTGTTCTGAATTATTTAGGTATGATTTGCCCTACCTGCCGCCAACCAGGCGGCCCTTGCGAACCACACCCTGAAGTTCTCCAGGAGTTTGAGGTTATTCTTGATGAAAATTGCTGGAGACACATGGTTAGTAAGCATCACTAACATATTAGTTGCCTACAACACACTAGAAATCGTCACTGTTACTTCTTCGCACCTGCCTTGTGTTTTCATTTCCCATTAGTTTGCCTGCCTATGCCCTAATTAATATAGTCCATTAGTTTTGCCTGCCTATGTCTTGATTACTATAATGCATCTTCAGTTCTAATTAAAACTAGTCAACATATGCCAAAAATCTATATCCATTAATTTATAATACCATTATGTTGTTACCTGTAATTCTTATCAAAAATTCATATCCAAATTAAGAAAACTTTAACATTAATAATACGCGGGTTCAAAGTTATACTTATAGGTTGTTATTTTTACTATTTTTTCCAGTACATACCTTGTAACGTCAGAGCTTTTCTCGCTGAGTACATCGGCGAGAGGAAGGAAGAAGCAAGAAAATTGCGTAAAGAGCAGGTAGAGCCAGCCCTCCTTACACATAAGGAAGGTCTTACAATGCTTTGTTTAAGCATAGGCCGAACTACACAAAGTTCTGCGATGGTGAGTGGAACACCTTTGCGGATGATTATCAGCTTCGTGCTGGAGACCGCATAGAATTTGAACTACCACACGAGGGTCTCAATCTCGAAATACAAACATATCGAAATGACAAAAGGCTGCTTCCATTACCCCATGTTGGTACGTATTTAATATTACAAACTTATCTTCTTTGGCTGTATTTTGATATGCATGAATAGAACTGAATAATATTAACCCGCATTACCTAAAACTTTATCTAACTTTCAAATCTTGTTCTTTTTCTAGCTCTGGACGACCTTTCTTCTGACGATTTCGACCATGTTCACTGCTGTGTCTACTCGAAGGATATTGAGCTTACCTACAACCAGACACGATTCTTTCTACAACGCCTTTTTGGAGATACTTTTATCCGTTGCCGTCCATTTGTACACGTCTTGACTCCCACTAACACCAAAGAATGCGTCATGGTTGGTTAAAACTGTCCTTGTTAAAATACCAAACGTATTTTGCTAATATATAATATAAACAATATTGACGAAATCTTGCTTATATGTAAAATTATAAAGAACCTATTTATTCAAACATAAAACAACAAAACTTTTGTTGTTCTCTTTATATGTTGTTTCATCTGTTTAGACACAAACCTGAACATGCCAGGAATTATATTACTTGCAATTTAGAATTTCTTAATTTTTGCACACTCACCATATTCAGCCATTCTTTTATTTATTGTCCAAGTGGCAATTCAACGGTTTTAATTTCCATTTAATCTCGATTTCTTCTAGAAAATTCCGAGGAGCGTTGTCTCAACACTGAAGAGATGGGTGGACATGCCAACCAATGGCACGGTGACCCTTGAAGATCCTGATGAACCTACCCATGTCATCACTCCTTCGTCGTACTACATCTGCAAAAACGACAACCGGATGGTAATAGAAAAGTCTTCTTTCAGAGACTTCATATCAGCTACATCCTTTGTTGAAAATAATGTCGTTCTAATCACTTTCAAAGAGCGCCATGACCGTTCTGTGTCCATCATCATTCAACGCATTGTGTAGATTCCGTCAGAACCTGCACCTGAAATGGAAGCACAGTGTATCTCCTAGGATGTTCAGCGCTCATTTCAAGATGATGCCTCCCAGGGGCAAAACACTGGTTTATTTAAAATAAGTTTGCTAGTTAGAATGGTACAGTAATGTAACTATTATGGACCATGTGCTTACTTGAACTATCCGAATGATCTTTTGAAACTTATGTAGCTCTTACGGACCCTCTACTCACAGTTTCAACCATCAGAATGATGCTTTGCAACAAATGCTGTTTGAACTATCAGAATGATTCATTCGAAAAAATGTAGTTCTAATCCTTTGAAAAGTTTCAAAAAATCAAACGAAACAACATTCAGTTTTTGATCCAAAACCTACAGCAATGCCATGTTATCAAACTTATTCAAACGATCTACTGAAACACATCTCAATTTAAAACCAAACAGGACTCCATTTTCAAGTGCAAACTATGTTTACTTCACCAACTTTTCATGAACACACAGTTGTGCACTAAATAACATAACAACAGTGCCTCCCTGACCAAGGAAGATTGTTAATTGAAAAAAACATTTTCACAACAAAGGCACGACCATGCATCTGCTGAGTGTTCTACCGTTCACACGACTACTTTCACAGCCAAAGATGGAATACGCACATATGGATCACGCACGCACCACGCAACGAATAAAAAAATTCAAAGAACAAGATAAGTGAAAATATTAAAAAAAGCAGATAAAACAAACGCATGTTTCGGAAAATCTACGCCTGGAACCGCCGGGTGACTAGCAACTGCTCTTTGGCGGTTTCCTTTTTTGCACGACAAAAGATCCCTTTCACTTTTCAGACTCCATCTGCGTCTTCTCCCTCCAAAGTTTCTCGCCGGCCACAGTTCACCACCGCACACCTCCAGCCATGGACGACGGGAAAATAACAACATTCACCGAGCACATCACTATCCACAGTACAACCGTGCTGGAGGTGGTGTACACCAACGACCCAAGGACCATGGAGCGGATCATCAAAAAGTACAAGGAATGGCTAAAGGAGGAGAAGAACAAGTTCATCGGCCTCGACCTCGAGTATACATGTAAGAGTAGTTACGCACGACAAGGGATCGCCGTCGTCCAACTTTCCATGCGCGAGCATGTCCTTGTATACCACTACTGCAGGTCCGAGCGCTCCCAGGCGTTAGTTGACTTCCTGCAACGGAAAGCGGTAACTTTCACCAGCGTCGACACCAGGAACGACAAGACCATGCTTGCCCATGCATGCATCAGAATTCCAGACGAGCACCACGTTGACATCCAGAGACTATTCTACAACAAGGGTGGTGGAGAAAGGGACTCCATGGCTGACCTTGTAGCGGCCATCATTGACCCCTCATACAAGAACATGAAGAAATCATTCCCAAAGGAGAAGCACCAGTTCTGCGAGTGGAAGCCGCTTTCCCCGATACACCTTGAGTACGCGGCAAAGGACGAGTATGTTAGCTACGAGTTGTACCGTAGAATCCTAATCATCAAGAATGGGCTACGTCACCTCCACCAACAACCAGTGAAAGAAAGACTCCGCCCGCATAAGAACAAAGACGAGGGATCTTCCAGCGGCTGGAAGCGCCGGAAGGGAAGCAGCGGTTGGTAAATTGCGAGAAAATGGATCGTGCTGTGATTGATTGATCTGTCGTGATCAAGTGATCAGGTGCATGGCACAACTATTATGATAATTTAGGTTGAATGAACCCATGTTGTAAATATGTTTGTTCTTGCTCAAAGATGTTGTCTGTATTGTATTACTATTTTACGTCTGAACTTTGAACACAGTGGTGTGCATGTCTAAATGTAATTAGTAAGTTATGTCCAAGTATCGAGCAAGCATATATTGTATCCATGACTATAGAACTAGAGATATGTCGCACGACATTGTATTATAATTTTCATACTCAACCTTTACAAGATGCATCATGCATTTACAAAGATATGTGATGGTATCGTTGCAAACTTTCAGTAGAATGCTTATTCAACATTGGCATAAACAATTCATAAATATTGCAGAAGAACATTCGATTCACAGGTTCCTCTCCGTACACCAGTCCTCCATGATGCCACAAAACTACACTACCATGTACAACTGACCCATGTACAACCGTGCCTCTCTAAGTGTAGACTCAACCCATGCCTCTGGTGCCACGCACCCATGACCTTAGAGACTTCACACCTGTGCATCCACAACCGAGCCTCTCTAACCAAATATTCGAACCGATGCCTCTGCTAACATACATCCGTGCCTCAAGACACTTGACAGCAGCAAGAGGGTTCAAAACTGTGCATCCACACAACCGTGCTTGTACTGACTGCACTTCGGTGCCTCCGCGATCGACGTGCCTCACATGAAACCCATAGTAACTCTACGTGCTCCACGCGACTGATCGCCCATGCCTCCGCACAACCGTGCCTGTACTAACTTCAATTACATGCCTCCATTTACTCAATCCACGTGCCTCACATGAAACCCACTTTAACTCTACGTGCTACACACATACGTGCCTCTCGCATGAAACCCACAGTATCTCTGCGTGTTAGGCACCCGTCATCGCCCTTGTAACTTTGGTATTGCACACACGTTCCTCTCAGTATACCCATGTTCCAAACAACCGTGCCTGTACTGACTGCAATTCCATGCCTCTGTTTGCTGAAACCACGTGCCTCACATGAAACCCATGGTAACTCTACATGCCTCCACACAACCGTGCCTGTTCTGACTTCAATTCCGTGCCTCAGTTTGCTGAACCTAGGTGCCTCTCACATAAAAGAGATGCACAGCCATGCCTCAAAGTAAACAACACACATGCCTCTACTGTATTTATAACTTAGACCACAATTAAATAACATCCGTCCAAAAACACATCATTAAAAGAGATGCACAGCCAAGCATCTTATACATCAAAATCCATTATGTTCAAAGGCTATAACTAACATCACTGCGGCAGAAGATTGAAGATAACAGCAAGCCTCCCAACAAGCTGTTTGAAAGTTATCAGCACCAAGCTGTTTACTTCAATAGACGATGCTTGAAGAAAATCACTGAAACCTTCCTGTTTGAACACCATTCTATTACCCAAACCAATGAAGTAGGAGCAAGGAGTGCTCACATATATATCATCATCACCAGATTCCAGAGTAACTTCAAGAGTTAAAACACCAGTTCTAGGAAAAGTCACAAACTCCTTCAAACTCCTCACAATAATACCAGGAATAACCTGACAAAAAACATCAAGCTATCAGAAATAGAATAAAAATTCAAAACTATAAATAGAAGATGTAATAAAAATAAATAAATAAACAGAAACAAAAAAACAATGGAAAAAAATCTGACCATATGATGACCATTAACATTCATGGAATCAATCCTGTGAACAAAAGGACAACAGGGTATGTAGTCATCATCAAATAGTTGACACCTCATGAAATACATCTGTTGATAATTAAGAAAAACACCACGGGTGTCATAACAACTCCCAACAAGCTCCTTCTCGGAGTCGCTCAAACCATGTAGAGCTACAAAATATAATTACACAGGCTCAAGTGAACAGAAAAATCAAAATGTACAATAAAACAAGATAAAAACTTCCTTAAAAATAAACCTTACCAACAGACGGTAAAGGAGACAACGCATCTCGACGACCAACACGATAAAAATCAATACCAATCCAAGTTCCATAATGTTCAAGCCTAATGGTCATTATATCACGAGGACGAACACCATAATCACTGACCAATCGTTCCCAGGAAGGTCCATGGAATTTGCTCCTCACACGACCATGACTAAACAGAACACCATACAAATAACCCTCATTGCAGCGAAGAGCCAGATCAGTATCTTCGTCACCCCTCCTTATGGCTAAAGCCCTACACTCCTCAATGTAATGAGCAAGATGAGCTCTAACACTGCACGGAACATACTGCACAACAAATCAAAACAAGGATCATAATCAAAATATAAACAGCATGGACATCACCAAAAGAAATAAGCGTGCGTGCCAAAAATTGAACAACTATAAAATGATTTTCTTACAACACGTCTCCAACACGCCGATCCAGGACCACACTGAACCCATCTACAGAAGAATCAACAGAAGAACACGGGCCACCAGGCATACGGCAAAAAGGACAAGCCATAACTGCAAGGAACACAATGGTTATCAACAACTAATCCCACAAAACCCAGTTGAAACTTGACATCTGATAGTGTTGGTAGTCCCCACCCGTAACTACCCCATAAATCTCCATATCCCGAAAATATAATGGGAACAAAAAGAGAAACGAAAAAGGGAAACAGGGAACCCACGAAGGCAACCAGTAGGGAATGACGATATCATGAACGGGGAAGCGCGCTCGATGCTAAAGAAGGACTATCGTAAGACCAGGCAACAAGCGTGGCGGCCGGAACAACTGCCGCCGGAACCACGCGACAAGAGCAGCGGCGGCGACGGGCGGATACGACGGCAAAGAACAAACAATGCGCGATGAGGGTTCGCCCACAACAGAGAGAAACGAGAAACAGATCTCAAAATAGATCAAAAGGTATTACAAAACATTAGAAGTATATGGACTAAAGTGAAAAAAAGAAAAACCACAAAGGGAAACCGGAAACTGGAAATCACGGGAGAAGCCGTGCGTGCGCCAAGTGTCACGCGCAGAGCGCATCCGAAAAGTCTCGGGAGCGCTCCGCGCGTGACACTTGGCGCGCACGAAGCGCTCCCCGACTAATTGTAGCGGGGAGCCCTCCTCAATTAGTGATTTCGGCCGAATAGGATTTGGCGCAAAAAAGGTAGAGCCTCTTCCGATCAACGCCACACATCTGCTTAATCAACCCAATACAGATTTTATAATAATCGGCCCAGTATGTATTTTTTTGAATAAAGCATTAGAAATTAATTAATATGTTGATTAAAGTGTTTGTTGGACGCGTCCCCTCAAGGGTTATATATTGTACAGATCATCATCAATAAATGAATTGCTTGATTCATTTGTTGTCTGTCGATTTCTTTCTATATCTCTGTTCTTAATACGTTATCAGCACGATTGGTTTATGTTCATTAGAGGAACGAAATATTGTGGTGACACACGAGGCAAGGTGTATACCACAGGGGTTCACGCAGAGACCCGTCATCACATATAAGATGAAACATATTCTCCTATGAGTGGAATAACATTTCGATATTTGATATCATTGGCAGTGAATAATGAATTTGTATATCCAACTGATGGATGTTGTGACTACTGACTACATAGTTGTATGAATCACCTGATTCAGATATCTCTAAGATAATTCCGAATAAATGAAGATCCTGAAATTTAATTGCAACATGTGTTGTGTAAAGCTTCAGACGTCGTTTTATGACTTCAAGTAGTCGGTGAGGATGTGGTATAACTGACTGGGTGAGTTCCTTTGTTAGAAGGGTTACTCAAACATTGATATTGCTCACGCATGTTCATCAAGAAATATAAAGATGGATTTTGCATCTTGTATATGTTGATGATCTGAATATCATTGAAACTACACAGGAAATACACGAGACAAGTAAATCATCTTAAGGCGAAGTGTGAGATGAAAGATTTAGTTGAGACCAAACATTGCTTGAGTTTGGAACTCAAGTGTATTCCTTCGGGAATACTTGTTCACCAGCCTACATTTATCCGAAAGATTGTTGAAAAGTTCAAAATGGATAAGTCATACCCATCAACTAACTATGGTTGTGAGATCTCTCTTAATTAGTAGAGATAAATATCCATTTATACCTAAGTGTAGTGATGAAGAGATATTAGAACTGAATTTCCATATCTCGGTGCAATGAAAGCACTAATGTATCTAGCAACCGCACCAGGACTGGTATATTATTTGCAGTGAATTGATTGTCTAGATACAACTAGAAGAACGCTTGTGCGTTGCAACGGGGCCACATTAACTTTAAGAGTTCAATATTACGACATTGGCGACCTTTTTTACCATCAAATCCTCACACACACACACACACTCTCCCCCTCCCTCTTCCTCACTCCCCCCCTCTCTCTCTCTAACACACACACACACATAGCCTATTCTCCCCGCCAATAAGACTTACTCAATTGGCAATAATGTGTGGACTTGTGGTGAGTTTGACTGAACTAATGGATAGTGTGATATATTCCCCCAATCATTTAACAATGAAATTTTAGAAATGGGAAGATTATGTAACACCTCAAGTCGTCAGCTATAGTGACCTCCCCCTAATGATGCCATGTCATCAGGCTTGCTAAGCCAAATTGCCACTTGATAAAAATCAAAGCCCAATTCAAATTTAAAATAAAGTCAAATAAATTATTTCGTCAAACAGTAAAACTAAAATGTTCACCATATTCTATAAATTCCATTGATCTTTGACATGTTGAGCCCAACATTATTTGACCCAAAAATTAAATCTTGTCAAACTAATAAGAGGTCCAACAGTAGTTAAAATAACCAATTAAATATAAACCTAGTTTTATGTATTTCCTTTTGGCCCCAAACTTTTTGTGCCACCTAAAAATATTGTGCTCGAATTGTGTGCATAGTTCCACAATTAACAAAATCCATTTAGTTGATATAAGAATAAATAGAAAACAGTGTTAAAAAGGAGAAACGGATTAGAATACATTAAAAACCAAAAGGACAATGAAAAAGGGGATTCCCCTACCCCCGGGCCTTTCCACCGAACCGGCCCAGTGGTCCAGTCCCCACATGGTCGTCTTCTCCTGTTCCCCGAGCCCGTCGCTACAGAGCCGGGCTCCCGCCCGACCACCTCGCCTGCATCGAAGGGGAATGGATACGGGTGACGCCCTGCCTCCCCTGCCCCCATGGCCTTACTCCTCCTCAACGCCTCTCCCAGATCCACTTCTCTTCCTTGCTCGCTCGATCCCGGTGATCTGGACGAAGTCAGATGCCACGGCCACCATGACCGACCCCGTCCACACGGCCACTGCCCTCCTTGCTGGCTAGGAGCTTGTCCAGGAGCTCCGAATGCCTCCGCTACTTCGTCTGCGCCAACGAGATCAAGTCCAGCACCCCCAGATCGACGTCGTTGTCGTCTTCCTCAACCTTCGGCCACCGCGACATTGTCGTTCGATCCACGCCGCCCCAAGCTTCCCTGTCTTCCCCTAGGGTGCCATTGACACCGCCGTGATCTCCTCTTGCCTTTCCCTAGTTTCCCCTCTCGTTTGCTCTCGTTAGGTATTTCGCCGTGGCCGAGAACCGCCGTCTGCCATGGCCATTGCAGGGGTAGCCACTGAGATCCTCGGATTGACCCCGTGGCAGATGCCCGCTCCTATGCGCGCCCATGCCCGAGCCTTCAGCTCTTCTTCCACGCCCGCGGGGCCACTCACACTACAAAAAATACACTTCCGTGATGATACGTGTTTGTCACAGTAGGTCGCATTTTTTGTCATGCATGTACATCCATGACAAATTTATGACAGAATCAAGATAGTCATACCTGTGCTGTCGTAGAAGTGTTCCATGACATTACCAAAATTATCATCACGGAAGTGTCCACTTCCATGACGATAAATCGCTCGTCACAGAAGTGCTTTTGTCAAGGGTGACCGACACGTGGCATCCACCATAATGGAATGGCATTAAGCTATCGGGTCGGGTTTTGGATCCGATAACCAATTAACAGCCCCGACCAATGGGGATTTTCCACGTGTAAAATCATCATTGGCTTGAGGAAACACGTGTCGGCTCACCGTTGGGGCAGATGTCATCCACTCATTGGACACAAGGCGCCTATGATACGTCGACATGTGGCATGGCCCAACAAAGGCCCATTCCTGTGAAAAGGGCGGCCCGTTTGACTTGGTCAAAAGGTGGCGGGCCGGCCCATGTAAAGCCTGTTAACGGCCTGTTCGCATATAGCCCATTTACAGCCCGCTAACCCAATGTCCGTTACGCCCTATCCGAATTAGGCCCAGTAGCATCATCTGGGCCACCCAATATGATTCCAGCCCGTTTTCACTTCTGGCCCATGTATGGCCCGTGACGTCTTTCGGCCCATATGAGGCCCTATGTAACTCTTGGCCTATTAACGACCCATGGTGAAACTGGCTCATAATGAACAGTGTATCACTTTACACCCATTAACGACCCGTGGTGAAACTGGCCTGTAATGAACAGTGTATCACTTTATACCCATTAAGGGCCTGTTATTCCGTTGGGCCGTTTCTAGCCCATGTTATCTTTCGGCCTTCTCAGAGCCCATTTATTCTTGGGCTCATTTCCAGCATTCGTTTACTTACAGCCCGTCACTGTCATTTTCTGCTTATGGGCCAAATTCAGCCCATGGTTACAGTCGGCCCATTTGTGGTCCGTTAACACATTGGGCCGTTTTCATAGCGTCATGAAATACGGCCTATTAACGATGGCCCGTTATGGTCGGCCCATGAACGGATGATTCCAACTCTAGCCTGTTTACGGCCATAATGCGGCCTGTTATTGGCCCACGTTTGGCCAATCGATCATACTGCCCGTATAAGGCCCATTGATGATACGGCCCGTAGAAGGCCCATTGTTTCTACGGCCCGTAGAAGGCCCATTATTTCTACGTCCCGTAGAAGGCCCACTATTTCTACGGCCCGTAGAAGGCCCACTGTTTCTACGGCTCGTAGGAGGCCCAGTGTCACTACAGTAAATATTAGCCCATGGTTATTGTGGCCTAGTTTTAAAAAATAGGTTATTGCAGCCACTAGCAAACCGCGGAAAAAGAACTGCAATGACTACAAGCAAACAAATAACCAAGACAACAAGGAAATAAATAAGCAAGCAACTTACGCTAGGCTATCACTGCTATCACACATATTACATCCATTGGGCATCAAAGTTCGCCACCAGTGAAAATAAACGCGCCGACAAAAGAATATACAAAACTAAGAGCACTTCAGAAGGCACTAGGCCTGGCCAGGTCGGGCCCCCCAAACTGTTGAAGAAGCTGAGTAGACCTCAGTTGTGTCAACGGTAGATACATCAACACTAGATTTAAGGCATGATGGTGCGCACGACAGTCCTCTGACATCTTCATTGCATCTTTGACTTCAAGTCGGAGCTGAGCTGAAGCAAGCCTTTCCACTTTAAGTTGAGACTGAAGAAGTCGAACTGATTGAGGCAGCGACTGCACAGAGGTTGTCTCACACCTGCTGGTGAGTAGCTTCAACTCACTGTCTTCATCAAGACAGGACCTTGGGGTCATCTCGCTATCCTCAAGATGGTTTGGCTCACTATCTTCCCTAAAGTTCTGCCTGGCATAAGAGATACGACTCTGAAAGAGAAACAAGGAGACACGTAACAAGTTTCACAATTATATAAGCAAATAAATGGATCTGTTCTGCATAAGGAACATGTTTTTACAACGACAATTTGAAACTGGTAGTTGTTGCAAACATCCAATCAGATGTAAACAGCAAAGCAAACAGTAGTGGAGGCAATGATGCCTATCCAAATCTATACTAGAACAAAGTTTGAAGGCTTGAGAAGTATGAACTTACATTACATGTTAACACGGGCTGGACAAAGCCCTTCTCCATGTTGATGGAAGGATAATTCAATAAATTCCCCAAAGAAAATTCTTTATAAGCGTTGCCATTATTCTACATTTTGCAAAGAGTAAATATAGATCAAATAATATTGGAAGAAACAGAGGATAATGAAGCTCAGGTGCAGACTAATGATACATAATCAAATAGCAATTAATTAAGTACAGCGTTACAAGGCAAAAGGGAGAGAGGTACTGACAAGAGCAATGCAGAGCCCATTATTGTTTTGAGATCGTATGATCCTTTGAGCAAGGAGATTCATCTGAAATTAGTTTTCATACAAGAGAGAAGGTAAGGCACAAGCAAAAATTTAGGAGTTCAAATTTTGGATTGATATCATAGACAGTACCTGACGCTGGGCTCCCAGCAGTTCTAATAGGGTTTGGCCACTGGAGTAGGGGTAAAGTGTGGTACAGTTGGGCCTGTGTTTTCTGCGGCTGCTGATCTATCTGATTTAACAGGTACCACTACCTTTTCCAAATACCTAGTTTGTACTCCTTGAGGATCTGCACTCACCCTCTTCCTTTTGGACATCTATCACGAAAGAACAACATTTGACTGGAAAAACATAGTGTGACGACACATGGAATAGGTACAGAAAATGGATAGTTATGGCATATACTCATATATGATGCTTAAACTAAGCAGATGGTGTAACAAAGTAGAAGAAATGCAAGAGGTGAGATGCAAAATATGTGCGACCAATACAACTTTGCAAAGTTAGAGCAAGCACCTTGATGGGTGAATAAGATAGGCATCCTCCACCATGCCAAGTTTGTTAGCCAGTGGATCATTCCGCAATATTCCTCTCGTGCGCCCATTCTCATATTCATTTTGATAATGTTCAATATCTGACATGCATGAAAACATAAAAACAAGTGAGATTTTATTTGTAATGCAGAAGTGATTCTAATCCAATACTGCCTCCCTGTAAACCCCTTTGCGCTATCTCTGCAATTCTTTTAAAAGATGCCATGCATGCTATAATTTGTTGTGTGCATTAATATAATGTGGCCTACTACTCAAAATATGAGAGCTCCAGAAGTGATGACACTTCGCAGATGATAGCTTCAACATATAGTAAAGAAGAACAAGTCGACCTGACCTGACAGATTCAAAATATACTAAGGGAGAACAACTCGACCTGACCAGTCGACTGCAAGAGAAGAGTATCATCTTAAAGAAGAGCAGAAGAGCAAGCAGATTGAAGATATTACAAGTGTTTCAATACAATGTCGGTTGTCCACCCATGATGAACCAGAGCGCACAGAGAAATACTATTCTTTCCGGTCTCTCCATATGTGGCTCACATGCATTTCGAAACTAAAGTAGGAACATTTAGCTAACCAAGTAAACATCTCTCAGTTTTACTATCAGCAATAATATCAGATATGAATTTGTACAACTAAGCTTGTTTAGCTCGATGGGTGGAGCAGTGCTATTACGACACGAACCACGTAGGCTGATTGTGGTCATCATAAAATGGGTAAAACATAAGCATGATGAGTACAGTGTTGACCGTGGCGGTGGGATGGCAGATCTGAAGCTGCAAACCGCGCAAAGGGTAGTTAGCAACCGATGTTTGCTTTGAAATAACAACTAAGATTTGGTATGGACAAGAAAGTACGGTCAACAAGTGACAAAGAAATGCAATTATGTTGTCTCTCTATATGTCGCGACATGCATTTGGAAACTCAAGTTGGACCTTTAGCTAACCAATTAAATGTGTCGGTTAACTAATATCAGTATCATATCACAATCATATTTGAACAACTAAGCTTTCGAGTTCTGAGTGTTGTGTTGTTTAGCTTGAAGGGTGGAGTAATGCTAGTACGACAGAAAGCACCTACGGAGATCATAGTAGAGTAGATAAAAGGGGAAAACCCTAAGCATCAAGAGAAAAATCAGGAAAGTGGAACTAGCTGGATCAGTGGGTGGCACACATGCTTTTCGAAACGAATATAGGAACATTAGGTGACCAATTAAACGTTATCTATTTTAGTGATATGAGCATCATATCAGATTCGTATTTCAACATGTAATGGGTTGAGGTCTTGAGGAGCAGTGCTAGCACGACACGAAGCACCTACGATGATGGTAGTGAATATAAAGGGGGGAAACCATAAGCTTTACGAGTATAGTGCCCGTGCCATGGCGGATCTGAAGGTGCAAACCGGACAAAGCTACTTCGCAACCAATGTTTGCTTTCAACTAGCCACTACAATTTGGTATGGACAAGAAAAGTACAATAAACAAATTACGATCTATTTTCCGGGTGAGATCAATAACTTAAGCACATATGGAAGAGTACCACCTCTCTTGCGACGCCGTGTAGGCCTATGCTGATACGTTGAGGGTGCTGCGGGTGCGATGGCTGTTGGCGGCGGGGAAGAAGACTTTAGACGGCAGACAGCCGGGTCGGGGGGTATATCCTGTTGCCATGGACGAGGCGGTCGTAGGAGCAGCAACGACAATGTGGACGACGGCGCCGATGAAGTGAGAGGAGGCGTTGAAAGGATCCTGGTCCAACGTCGTGGATGAGAGACGTCCATCTCTTGCAGTGGACGACGGGGTAGGGGTAGCGGCTCCGGCAAGGTGGAGGATGGGGTGGTGGACGGAGGAGGCTGGCCGCAATGCGGAGGTTGTCGTGCCGCCAACGGTGTATGAATGGGGAAATGGAGGGGAGGGGGGATCTCAAACTTTGGGATGCGGTTCTCTGAAATGGGGGAAAGTTACGAACTTATCCCCCGTTTAAAATTTCGGACATCATGTCGGTTGGGGATAGGACGGTAATCTCGCATCTCCCAAATATTTGCCGGTAACTATTTCGGGCGAGGAGAGGGTGTTTTGCCACCCACGGTTGGCGCCCACGGTGTATGAACGAGCCTGACAGGTAGGGCGGTTGTGTCACGTCTTATGGAAGTTAAACATCTGCCCCTATTTAAAATATTAGCCTACATCGATTTCGGATGAGGAGAGTTTGTTTTGCCGCCCACCGTGTATGAATGGGGAAATGGAGGAAGAGACACATGTCTTTCGGACGAGCTTGAATCAAATGTGTTTTGCCGCCCATGTTTGGCGCCCATCGTGTGTGAATGGGCTCAGAGGCCGTCGTGTCATGTCTGATTGAAGTTACTAGTCTACCCCTATCGGCAGTAGTGTAAATCCGGTCGATAAGGATGTCAAGTGTCAGGGGTAGACAACAATTTCCATCTCGCAAACACTTGCTTCGGGAAGCCCACAAATTATAGTGGGTGTTTAGCCGCTTCGTTCAAAACTTGGGAGAATTAGCATTCACCTTTGCCCTGGGACCTGGCAAACTAAATTCAAATCCAATTTGTATTCGATTACGAATATCCACAGATAATTATACGTTTTGTTATTCATTTCTTCAAAACCACAACAAAGATTTATTCCACCTTTATATATGATTATGATTTAGAAATGCCGTGATCTTCGAATTTAGTAGGTTGGATACACTCTGATTCAAACGGTTATTTCATCCAATACAATATGCTCACACGAAAAACAGTTCACCTTATGTCAATCATACAAGTACTGAGGATTACCTCGCCTAAAAAATTCGGATCATTACAACACATGGACAACATGGAATTCCGGACAACATAGGGGGTCTTGCAACATAATCCATTCAGAGACATGACACAACATGCAAGTACAATAATCTAATGACAATTTCAACTAGTATCTAAAGAAGAACCGGGATTACCTTGGGCTTCAGATAGCAGAAACAGCAGGACCTCCTCCGTCTTCAAATGCAACATTCTTACTTCCTCCAATTCTTGGGTTGCTTGCATAATGTGTGCCGCTAATTCCATAATTTCCAGCCTCAAGATAAAGATTACCTCATTCATGGCAGCCACACCATCTCTTTCTGCCTCTAGTAGAGCCTCAAGTACTATAATATTTGTGCTCGGACTGCTCTCCGGTGGTGTTGCCTCTGAACTGCTACCATCTGGTAACATGGATGATGCACTGCTTCCACAAATAGATTCTGGGGTTGTACATTGTGTCCTAGTGTGAACGGCATCCTGAAAGGTTTCCGCTGGACATAAGTAAGAGATAGTTATCGTATGATCCAGGCAGTAAGCTTACATGGTAAACGACGGACGAATTATTGCCAAGCATGGAAAACTATATTTAAATGGTTCGAAGCAGCATTAGCCGGAAAGAAATTAAAATGGTAAGATGAAAGTTGAAAGGGAGTGTACAACCGCTATATTTAAGTAGCCAAGGCATCTAAGGAGTTGAAATAATCTGAGAAAGCACTTAACAGTGTGGCCTCATATAAACTACGAAGACAGTCTTGTGATGAAGTTGAGAGGAAAAGTTAAGGACTCAAATGAAATAGGCATGCATTTATTTACGATAGTACAGCAGGCACTGCTGACATATTGGCCAACTCAGGTATAACGTAACAACAAACAAGCATTCGAATCAAGCAATACAGCAAAGCAGACAACTGAACTATTTGTAATTCGGTAGGATTACACGTTGAGGGCACAAGCCAAGAAAGCAGCCCACTCGCATTACATTTAATATGTACTAAAACACACTGGCTTACCATATGTTGCTGTGAAGCCTAGCTGCTGTTGCAATGTTCTTTGAAGATATCGTCAGCATCACGTGGTTGCAAATCTAGTTGTTGTAGTTTATTCTGCACCATCTATTTAGGTAAAATTAATTTTAATCGCATGCACTGGTCCGAATTGATCATCAATGGTTCATCTAAACTAATGAAAGAAGGGTATGTGCATACACGACAATATATCTGCTTCCCTCTATTTTTATGCTTCTTCGAGGTGCCAGCCCCAAAAGAACAAATATTTTGCTTGATGGGGTTGGCAGCTCCATAATTAATAGAAGCATCAAATTAGTCATGCAACTTGGGAAGATCAAGAACACACAAACAAGTAATGAACAGAGGCTCGGAGCAGTGATGTAATAGCTAGCATCAGAAAATGTAGGGTAAAACGAACAAAAAGCAGCGAAACCACATGCTAGTTTGCTGATGTGTAATTAAGCATAGAGAACATTAAGCTGTCTGATGGAATCAACAGGTGGCATCAGAACAAAACTAAAGCATATTAACTATATGTGCACTGGTATGTAATTTAACACATGTAACATGTTCACTGCCAGAAGTATGGCCCTACAGGTGCAAGCAAAATAACGCGTCTCATGAAAAACTGAATGATGCCCTGAAGAAATTCAAAGGTGTAGTGCTTATGCTAGGAAAGTGAATGTAGGCGCCGGCCGTTGGATAATAGTACCTGATTCTAAGCGGCGTATGGGTATCATTGTCATACTTGATAGCTAAGGATTATCGATGGTGCTCATGTTGCGGTTGAGTTTGGGCCGGCTGTCGCCGTCACTGAAGTGGCTCCGGTGCTACGGTTGCGGCGCCTGTCGACATACAAGAAAGCTCATCTGTGGTAAGTGAACAGTTACACGATAAAGAGAAAAAACTGAAGGAGTGCAAATCAAAATAACCTGATGAGGCTGCGGCGTCGGTAAAGCAGGGCCGGTGGAGTTGAATGGCGTCTGTGGAGCAGGTCCGATGCAGTGGGCGAAGGCTTCGGCGGGCGCATTGTATAGTGCTTTCGGTGAGGCGGATCTGTTGCGTCGGACGAGGGCTTGTATGAAGGGCCAACGAAGGGGCGGACGAGGGAGTCAGTGAAGGGCCTACGCTGTGGTGGAGGGCACCGGTTAAGCAGATCCGGTGCGGTGGACCATGATGGCGGTCAAGGAGATCTGGAGCGGTGGACAAGCCAGTCGCTGAAGCGGCTCCGGTGAAGTGGTGAGTTGGCAGTTGGGGGTTCCAATGTGCGGAAGGTAGATTCGGCGGGGTGTGAGGTCCGCCGCTGCGGTGGAGGACTAGATTCGGTGGCTTGCCGTGGTTGGGGGGTCGGGGAGGGGAAGGGGAGGGGCTCTGGGGAAGAATGTTGGGGGCAAAGAGGGGAAAACAATGGAGTTACCAAAGCATCCCTTTTCCGTTCATGTGGTAGGGGTAAAACAGGAATATCGCAGGGCTAAACTTTCGGGCGCGTGATATTTTGATGTGACCGGGAAGTTTGAAAGCTTTTGGCGCCTAAAATTATAAGTATTCTGCTCTCATACGGCCGACTATGATATCATGGCCGACAATTTGTTTGTTTTGCACGCAAAAAAAAGTGCAAGTTTTGAAAATCAATGTCTCCAACTCGAAACTTAGATTGTCCATTCAATTCAAATATGGATCATTGAGCTACTACAAGCAAATACCATCATACGGTCCAATTCAAATGAAATTCCAAATGTGTTTATCCTAAATATGATGACAAAAGCAAAAATGTGTATGTGTATGAATAAAGTGGATGATTATAAGTTTGAACATGCCCGTATGTGTATATCTCTAGGTTTGATATATGAATTTGAAATCATGAAATCTCGGCCTAAAAAATGTACCTCCGTTTAAATGAATTACAAAAGCTAATGATGGAGTCGAATTCCAAAATTCCAATCTTAGGTTTGTAATTCTGGTACATCAAGGTATATCACGTATGTTCAAAAGTATCATTATCTCATAGTACAAACTGTGAAACAAATGGATCAACCATGAGTGCACAATATCTCAATTACGCTAAAGTCCCTCAAATATAGAAAACTCACTCTTTATCCGAAGTCACCCCCCCACCACCACACACACACACACACACACATAGAGAAGTCGTTCTCTCCCCAAACACCAACACACGAGCACATTAACACCCTTCTCTCTTGTAAAGTTCGGACCCCAACATAGGTCTCTATCACTTTGTCTCTCGGGCATGCACACATCTCTTCCCTCACTCTCTAGGTCTCCCTCTATCTCTCTTACCCAAGCACACGCACTATGTAGAGTGTATATTTCCCATACACACAAAACGTCGCCCCCAAACGTCTATCTCCCTAGTTATCTGGTTCTCGCGCACTCACCTCACACACCACCCCCACTGCAAACAAGCACACTTTGTCTCCTTGTGCACCACTCTCCTCTTTCTATCTCTCCCACATGCGGACCCGCCCCAGCTCCTTCCCTGCATACATATATGTCGTGACTCTTTGCATAGCTCCCTAATGTATAATCGTTCTCGATTTCGCACATTGTTCTCTACACCATCTATTCTAGATCTCTCATGAAGTCCCTATCACACACACGATGACTCGCTTCCCTTGTGTCTCCGTTCATAGGCCAATTTCGGACAACATCAACATTGTCTCCCTATCTATACGCCATTTATGGACACAAACGACCCCTCTCAGCGCCTCTCTTCCTCTCTCTCTCTCTCTCTCTCTCTCTCTCCGTCTCTAGATCTCTCTTTCTCTCGCTCTCACACCCCTCTCCCACACACACACTCGATGTCTCTTCCAAATAGTCTGCTTCCCCAGCCCGCACCCGTGCTATCCCGCTACTACACATGTCACACCATTCCCCCTTCCCTTATACTAGGTTTACATATTAGTGGTCTCTCTACTCCACGTACACTCTCTCCCTCTCACACACAAACGCGTGCACAAACACACACAAACACGCACAAACACCCATTTATCTGGATCCTCATCTCTCCCCATGTCCGCATGTGTATCTCACACACTCACTCTCTAATTATGTATATGTGTCTCCACGTTACACAATACAAAGCCCCATGTACATGTCTCTCTCTATCCTCCACACACATAGACACAAAGAATCTGTTATCATTGCCTCAGTCTCTAACATATCACACAGGCAATCTCTCTCTCTCTCTCTCTCTCTCTCTCTGTCGCAAACACGCTCATCAAGGGTTTCCCCATGAATAACTTACCGTCTATTCATCAACAGTCGTGGCAGTACGGCGAACATGAGACGTGAAAAGTAATAAATCTACACGTGCTTAGACCACCTAGTATGACTACTAGGACTAGAGCAAGCCAAAAAGTGCGCCGCCATCACCCCCTCCTTGTCGGCGACGGGAAAATCTTTGTTTTACACGGTTGAGAAGTCATTGTGGTAAGGCCCCACATGCCGAGGCGTTGAATAGAATGTAGATGCTAGTTTACGGAAGCAAGTATCAATAATACGTTTGTATCTCCATACTTATATTTCTTCTCTTATAAAAAAACGAGTTAGTGATGATGGTACGTGTGCCATCTTGTAATATAGACCGTCCGATCTATATCTGACGGATGGAAATTAAACTAAAAGATACCCGCACCCCTCTCCACCTTTGCAGACAAGGCCTTCCCTCGTTTATCCCTATCTCCAACAAACCTCATTGTTGAGCAATTAAGAAAGGAAGCCTCTGGAACAAACTGGCCTGGTGGCCGCTGCCGGCGTCATCAATCCCCATGCCTCCGCTCAGTCCGACCACCAACCACCACCACACCCCACTCCTCTTCACCTTATCTCATATTTCTCGAGATATCATTAGTTTTTACACATGGGATTACTCCCGCAAGGGTCAACCACAACAAGTGTTTTATAAAAAAATGCATCTTGATGTTCCATGCAATGCACGGATCTTGCTAGTACTCCTACACAAGACTAAGTTGGTGATGTTGGTGTGTCTGCCATCCGTCATTTCTGACCATTAGATCTACATCTAACGATTGTGAGGTAAGTTGTTGCCTTTTCTCACCAACATCCCACTTGTCTACCAATTTGCAGAAAAACCCATAATTAGTATCTTAAAACCAACCACATCCCTCCCTGACCTCACCAAAACAGCCCAAGGAATATATTCTAATTGAAACATAATAGATCTCTAGTGACATATGTATATCAAAATTAGAGTGTTTTGTACCAAGTTTGTGAATAAGTATTATTCTAATTATGATTCGTTGCAACGGACATGAACATTGCTAGTATTTCCAACCATGCATTTTTTCCTAGTATTCCATAGTTTCGAGTTTTCCATCAAGATATTAGTCACTAACGGTTGATATTTACTTTCAATCATGTACACATATGAACTATGTAACTAGCCTTGCTTATTGGCTTGCAAAGCTTAACTTCCACTCCTACTTACAATATGTAGAGTATTTAACAAAAAACTACCACTTTCAACCAGCCCTAGGAAGAATCTATTGTACAAAAAATAGAAAAAACATACCCAAAATTTCTTAATCCATGCCAAAAACTACTACCTAGTACTCCTACCGATTAGGTTTGTTTAAACCCATTTATGACAGGGTTGGCCCACACGTTCGTGCTGACGAGGCAGCTTAAACCAACACATTTTGTTTGACCGTTGACATAAGGGACCCACATCTGACCTTCTATCCTGTTATTCCCCCTCAAATCATTATTTTTCCTGAACATTACTTCAAACAGTACTGATGCATGTTCGTCGGTGGCGCCGGTGATGAGCGAGTTGGCCGCCGCTCCGCCGGACGGGCCGGACGCCGCGCTGGCCTCCGCACGGGTTGGCAGGCTGGCCCGGGCATGACTCACGAGTGAGCAAGCCGCCGCGCTGGCCTTCGCTCGAGCCAGATGGCTGGCCTGAGCGCGGCGCGTGCGAGCAAGACGCCGCGCTGCCGTGCCAATCTAGCTAGCAAACCTTGCAGACAAGCAGCTGGATAGAGCTATCTTGGCTAGCTAGCGACCGCGAGCGCCGGACGGAGCTGGCATCTGGGCTGCTGCAACATGGGCTCCGCACCGCCGGCGGTTTTGACCTCGCCTTCTGCCGGCGGCGGTAGCTGCGTCCCATGGCCGAGGATGACTAGGTGGACGGGCCGGAGGTAGGAGGTCACTCGAGGATTTTTGTTGGTAAGAGCATGTACAATGGTTGATAAGGTAGTCTTATCTTAAGTCTGCCACGTATGCCAGTGGTAGTAGTTTCTTGGCATTTTAGTGGTTTCTTGCATTATTAGGGGTTTCTTGTAAGGAACAATGTACGTACTACTAGCGACAAAAGGCGATTCTAGGTTGTGTTGTACTCCAACGAGTACTACTAGTGGTCGCGGGAGTGTATACCTTGTTTTGTGGGTTCGATCCCGGCCGAACGCACGGCGGCCTTTTTTTAAAATAGTACTACTACACTTCGCTGCGAGCCAATATTTTACACGGATAGTTTGAGTTTTGAAGTCAAACGGACGTGCGGCCCCACAATCTGGGTGCACTGGACAGCCTAGCCACATGAACGGGTTTTCCTTCCCAGCATCCCATGGCTCGCGTGCTCGCCCTAGCCGCACCTCGCTTGCAGCTTCCTCATCAGCTAGTAGCATATTTAAACTAGCGCCTCCCAATTAAGCCCGAGGAGCTGGAAAAGCCTGGCGGGGCATTGGGAACTGTGCAATATGGCTCTGTACGTAAAGTGCTCTACTACTACTATGTAGCTTGTGGCGTTGCACGCATGGACTTCACTCCATTATCGGCTCTACTATAAAAGAAATTCCTCTTGACTTGTTTTTTTAAACGGAGGCAAAAGCTTTGCTTCATCTCATTCATAAAGAAGGAACTACTAACAAAGTTCAACGAGATCCATTACACCTCCACAAATGGAAGCGAAAAGCCTAGTCTTGCTGTATCAAATAACTCAAATGTTCTGCCCCCGCAGTAACTGTCGCTGATAAACAGGCTGCTAGTGTGTGCGTGAGAGGAGCGGCTGAGTAGGCCAGCTACTCCTACGTGAGAGGAGCGGCTAAATATAGCACCGAGAGTACCCACTAGGCCACTATGCAGGTGTACTTCCCCTGCATTGATAGTACAACGATGGTTCTAGAGAACAATAGTACCCCCCACTTCCAACTGTAGCTCCTTGGCCCTGAGATTCAAGAGTTCAAAACTGATGCACTATACTAGACTAGTATAATGCCCGTGCGTTGCCACGAGCTCTTGAAATATTTTGCTGGAATTATGTAAACATAATGCATGTAAAAAAAACTAGCACAGGTATAATCGAGTAATAATTTAAGTCCACTTCACTTACATTGTAAACTGTTAATAAAAGGCAATTTGACAATGCATACATATAGTGCGATGATCGAACTAAAAATATGTTACGAATTAATATCTATTTGATGCGTTTAACAAATTCTTGCACAATAACCGTCCACCATGACCGCTCCACCACCACCCCAAGGCTCGACATGAGTCAACTTTAATCGTGTCAAATATACATTGTATGGATCCTCATGCACATTAAGCAACATTCTTAATTTTTTTCTGCCTATAAACCATTATTCTTCTTCGTCTTCGTTCTCCTGCTCCTCTTCACTTACTATCTCTACATTCCCTATCCAAGCCAACCGCAACCATCAATGGCCCATCCGGCTCAAAATCCCCAAACCTTCTACACTCAGACTACGAACTTTGAGGGACTTTTTGCCAATATTTTCTCCTTTCAAGTCTACAAACAACAATATTAATGTAAAGTAATTAGTGTAAAGTGGTTTATGCGCACTCATGGCCAGTACAACCACAAACTCTGCCGTCTCGCCTACATGATGTGCGTCCACTCCCACAATTTTCCCCCTTACTCTGGCGAGGCCTCCATTACTTCCAAATATTTTGTTCGGATTATTTGCCATCAAGGATAAATTAGCATATGTGATAAAAGTTCCTATGATTTGACACTACAGAGGTAGAGCAACATGAAAAATAAAAGATCATGCTTCTAATCTTTGGACTTTTGTAGTTTAAAAAAATGGCGATAATCTTACAACATTTTTCAGACTCCCGTCCTAATTGAAAATGATTGATGCATTAAGGAACACCTATGGAATCCAAAAAAACTAACAGCAAGCGACAGTGACATGGATGGCTACCTTATTGCTTTGGAAGTGGATGGCATGAGCTGTCCCCTATATGCACGAAACAGTCCCAGCCATGCACAGCTAGCCGAGAAACATTGGGTCAAAACAAGGGTGTTGGTACCTTGAGCAACGACGCCATCACGTTGACAAATGCCCAACCCAATTGCTCATTGCCATCCTCGGCCACCACATGGACACACTCCTCTAGACCCAGGCGTTTCGAATGACATCCTCCCTGCTTCCCCTGGGCGATGGCCGACTACCGTAACTTCTCTGGAGCGAATCCTTCCAAAGCGCTGCCTACAACATCGTCCCTGTGGCGTTGCTCCTTCCTTTTCGTGCCTTTTTCTTCATTGACCTCCTTCCTATGAAGTTTTAGTAACAAGGTACATTTCAGTAATCGGTAAAAAAATTCAGATATTAGTACAAGAAAAATGAGCCACTTGACAAAGTTTTAGTAGAAATCAGATTTTCGTACAACAAGATATTTTAGTACGTACTAAAAAGAATAGTACAAGGGCAATCATCCGAACAATATCATCAGAAGTATGAAACTAAACCTTTAGTCACAGCAGGTGACTACCCTTGTCATCTCAAGATTCAAGCCTCTCCTCTTATCTTGTTCTCCGAGCATGCACTAAAAACTGCAAAAAATACAGAACATGTACATGTGTGAACTGAAATAGTGGAACTCAAACAAACCTTCATCAATAGATCTTTTTTGAACTATATGGTCGATTATGTACATGGTCCTCATAATGAAAACTAAAATATTGGGTTAGCCTTTCCCATATCTTTTTTGAAGAAAATCATAAGCATCAGCACCTACTATGTGGAAGACAAATCTCCCAGCTTGTTTATGATTCAGAATTCAACTGCATTCAGGCCAATACGAATAGCATCTCAAGGATCTAGGTAAATACCTGGAACAAAACTCAATGAAGAACCATAACATTAGTCAAAACTAAACATGGAAATTTTGAACTCACTGACTTTATGTCAGTCCAGTAGAACGCCCGTGCGTTGCTACGGGCTACAATGCATATAAATAAATCAAAAAAATAATTAAATTCTAAAGTGGAAGCTCATTTCTCCCTCCTACGTTCGAGTGTGAACGTACATCAAACGGACATCTAACAGGATCCCCAAAATTCAACCGTCTGGAGAATAGGGTATCTTCAAATCCATGCATATCCATATGTGAGGAAGAAATATGATTATCCAGACTATCTTCCATGTTATCTCTAACACGTGCGGGCCGATCAAATTAAAAAAACCACACCCACGACGCACCCTTCTCTTTCCCTGCCGAACCCTCACCTCCCCGCTCGTTTCCCGCCATAACGGGACATTTTTCACTGGAGCCCTCTCCATTGAAACCAGATAACGCCCATCTCACCTTCCTCATGTCGCACTCTCTTCTTTACATTGTATTTCCCCACGGACCGCCAAGGAGTCCCCGCCAACCGCCCCGCTCTCCGTTCTGTTCCCCTCCCCATGTGTTTCTGTCGATAGGGGGGAGTTGTGCGCCACCCATGACACCCTCCGAGACAAGAAGGTAGATCTGATGTCTCCTTAGCCATTTTCAGATTGTAACATATAGTTCCCCTCCCCATGTGTTTGTGTGGAACCAACGTCGGGAGTCAGCCGAGTGCCACCCTGGCGCTGGTTTTGGCAATGCTCCATGTGCCCAGAGATTCCGTGTGATCCACCGATGCAATGAAGGCAGGAGCCTCCGCCATCATCGTCGACCGCCTAGGCTTAGCCCGTCAGCATCCTTCGGCAACGAAGGAGGTAATGAAGAGAGGACACGGTGACCCTGGAGGCCGAGGGGATTGGATCCACCCGAGTCACCGGCCACGGTGGCAACATGGGGCCGACCTACTTTTTTTTGTAGAAGCATATATTGAGAAAAAAAACCAAACAATGAAAAGGAGAATAACAATGATAATTTTTTGAGAGACCCCACTTCTTGGTGTAAGATTTTCATCTAAGAAAAATAAATACACAACAAGAAGATGGAAGCTACCTCAAGTTATGAAAGCCCCCATATTCTTGTTAGTACTGTATATATGTCATTAGGGCCTCTCGTACTGCCTTCAAGATTAAAAAAAATAGATCTATACAAGAAAAGCAGATCCTTCAAAATTGCAATATCAACAAATATTACACCTATGCATTACTAAGGTCTAAGGAGTATTAAAATATGAGATTTACAGGAAACAAATTGTAAAACTATTGAGATATTTCAAAAGAGAAAACATATATACAAGGGAATATATTGCTTCAATTCTCACATTTTCAGGCCTGTCACCTCCATCGTAATTATATGTGTCTTTATCCCTCTAGGACTACAGGAGAAAAATGCATATGCATGCGTTAGTGGGTACCATGTTAACAAAAGAAAGTTCTTTCGATTAACAATAGCAGTACCATGAATGTTGTTCCACTTCTCTACAGCGCAATGGTTGCCTGGCACTGAAAAGTCTATCTCATTCTTACCTGCTGAATGGTTTCCTTTAGCTGTCGCTATTCTTTACGGATATACCGTTGATGGCCTAACTGTCTCTCGTGAAATCACGTTAGAGCATGTGTGCCTGGACTATATATTCCCTCCATCCGAAAAAGCTTGGGACAAGCTTTTTTGGATGGAGGGAGTATGTTGGACTGGAATATATGTGTCTCGGCTGGACTGGACCTATCCGGCTGTTAGATACTTGTGGTGTGAGGAATGAAAGGAACAGTGTATATAGATGAGTAAATATGGTACTATATAAATGCAAAGGTATCACTACTATTGTCTGTTGGTCTAGTGAGAAACGATGTAGCTCTTTTGCCACCAAATTATCCTGGAACATGCAAATACAGTACAAAAAGATGTTGGATTTGCCCGCTGAATAACAAATTCAGTTAGAATTTCATGTCGGCAGCAATCAAGATTTCTTATTGCCATTACGAAAGGACGAAGCAGAGTAGAGATAGCAGCAACTGGCCACCAAATTTTTGGACTACGATTGTTTGAGAGCACGTGGCAAAATCTTGAAGTTATTTTGGAGCTATCAAATACTGCAATCCATATGATCATATATTACATCACATAAGAATAAGATGCTACTGTAAATGATATACTTACTGAATTTAATTTATCAGGTAATCGTTCAGTCACTACAACATTATTTAGTTCTGCAAACATCTTGATTAATAGATTACGGGATACCTTTAGAAGACTTGATGTAACCAACATGTGACTGATCCATCCTGTCAAGTTTGTTGGGAATTCCAATAGCATGTACTGCAGGTAATCATCCGAAACAAATTCTAGAATATAAAGAGGGACAACAAAGAGTTATAGGTTGAAGTGGTATATAGTTTCAAACGATTACCTGATAAACATAGTATCAGTCTCCAACTCTGCAATAATGACCTCTTATGCAGGAACCTACAAGAAACTGAGGGAAATACATATACAAAATCAAGCTATACATTTGACAGTACTTGGTAAGAATGGTAAGATACAGATAATTAAAGTACATAACCTGCAAAACAATTTGTTTGATGCATTACGATTGGAAAACACATCAATCACTGCATTTCTAAGATTGTAAACCTGAACCTCCACAGTTAGTACTCCATGACAAAGAGCAAAAGCAATGCATAGATGCATAACCAAACCACATGGGGATGCCAACATTCACCTAGAAAACCTGCTGGAAGTACAAAATCCCTGACAGCCCGGGGAATCAAAGAATTCGGCTTTTCATCTTTGACAGTGTTCATCAAAGATTCATCATGATTCTCCCAATGAACATGCATGCAGCTTAGAGTTGCCATCCAACAAATATCTGATAGTCACATCAATCAGACAATGAGAAACTCTCGCAAATACAGACTTGATAACTCTTTGCAAATTCAGTCAGGCATATCAGCAAACAAATGGACGGCTGCTATTGGATTTCAGAAGAGAAGATACCAATCTGTTGCGGACACATTCCCAAGTAGATGTGGCGTCCATGGCTGCTGAGTCATGCGACCTTTGGCAAGTATGCAACCAATTTCAGAAGAGAAGATACCAATCTGTTGTGGCCATGTTCCCAAGCTGATGTGGCGTCCATGGCTACTGTGTCATACGATCTTTGGCAAGTATGCAACCAATTAGAACTGAATGTTTCAGAGATGGTATGAATTAATTAGACTTATAACTAAATTGCTGAGATTAAACATACATTACTTCGGCCTTCAGTCCTAGCAGCTGAAACACATGAAGAAGGCAATTGATTTGCAAAAAATAAAGGGGGTGATGGAGAGAACATGTAACTCACTCAAGAATTACACAACCAACATGACTCTATTACAGAGCATTATAAAAATTATTAACTTTAAAGTATGATCCGGAGATAAAAAATAAGATAGTGTTTTTTATTCAATCGCCATATTTTGAACTGATACTTCGAAACAAACCTGGTGTGACATTTTGCTAGCAAACAGGTTACTGAAGGTGGGGCGGTGTCGGACAAAAAATAAGCAGTTTGGATTATCCACATACCTCTGTTGGTTTACCATATCACATGATGCAGCCGATGTGCATAAAATCAATAGCCGTGGGGAAGATTCGTTTTCGTTGCTCTTCTCCTTCATCATTCATATTGCTAGCATGGAGAAAAATCATTGTTGCCCATCTCTTATTTGAAAAGGTCACAAAATCCAAAAAAGGATGAAATGTAGAGACTGCGAGAGCAATAGGAATACCACCGATGGATCCCCTTAGTGGTCGTATGTTGATTGAATATTTGACGCTAATGATCTGTACTTGAGGCAGGCCTCGAGGCGTTGGCATCCACCACTCCTTTGTATCGGTGCCCAGCGGCAACGGCGCCAAGGGGGGCGGCTCGTCGTCGCCGCCACCGTCTCCTCACCGACAAGATCGGCCTCCAGTCTCTCGGATCCGTGACGTAAAAGGCTTCTGGCACCGATGCGGGAGGCGAGGGGCAAAGGTGTAGCTGCAGGTGGAGGGAGACATGCAGTGACCGGGATCAGGGGAGGAGGGAGACATGCAGCGGCCGGGATCGCGGGAGGAGGGAGACATGCGGCGGCCGGGACACCATGCCGGCCGCCGTCACCATTGCCATGACTCGTCCCACTGTGATGCAACGGATCGTGGGGCTGCGCCGGGAGTGAGGGAGAAGGTGGGGGCGGGTGGCGCCGGGATCGGGGAGGAGATGGGGGCGGGCGGCACCGAGAGCCGGGAAGGTGATCGGAGGCTTGCGGCGAAGGGATCTGGAGGCCTCGCTTGAGGGAACCCTAAGAGGGAGAGAGAGGTCGCATCGCGAGGGGTGGATCGAGAGAGGAGCAGAGGCGTACGTTTTTTTTCTCGTTTTGCAGCGGGCGGTGCGATGCGAGGTGAAACGAAAAACAACTGATGAAAAAAAACCAGACGAAAAAAACCCATGGAAGGTGGGATGAAAATTGACCGGCGGAGACTACCAACTGCTCCATTAGGAGTAGAGACTAGACTAGAAGTAGAGTACATCGCACTAGTTGAAAAAAGTAGTACTGGTACTGCTACAGTACGAGTACATACTCCTCCTCACATAATGTAAGACGTTTTTTGACACTAGTTGGCGTGTACAAAAAATGGCAAAAACATACCCAAAATTTCTTAATCCACGCCAAAAACTACTACCTAGTGCCAAAAATTTCTTACTAGTGCTATTATTTACAGTATAATGCAATCCCATAATCCATAATGCTAGTACTAGTAGTAAATAATAGCCTCACCCCTTCGCTGAGGAACGATCTATAGTTGGAAGGGTCGAGGCCCTGCGGTTACTACGCTCTTATCTCCTCCTCGCCAGTTCCCCTCCCCCCGAAGAGAAGGCAGTTCATCGCTGCTCCCATGGATTCGCCAGGCGGTTCTCCTCCTCGTCGGGGTTGGGAGACCTTGGACGATGATCCTCTGGGAGTAATCGCACGCCACTCCGACGTCCTCACCGCCGCAAGACTTGGTGCTTCCTGCACCAACTTTTTCAAGACGCTGCTTAAACAGGCTTGGGAAAAGGCCATGCTTGTTGGTCTTCCATGCGTCCTCGAGGAGAAGGTTCTTCTATGGGACAATCCTTCGAACAGTCCACCGCTCCCTGGCCATGGTTGCACGTTGACTCCGCTAGAGTTGCCGACGTTGAGAGGTAGTCGGATTTTGTCCGATGAGCAGGTCAGTAATGGAGTTTGATCATGTAGTTCTTAGTTATTCCATTTCCATCCCGTGATTTCTCCGCTGCCCACCGTCTTATATATAGGTCTAGGTCGGTGCCAACGAAGATTGGCTTGCATACCTCCGGCCGGATACCACCATCATTTTGCACAACATCCACAACAGTGCGGCCGTTCCGGTAGACCCCTTCTCCACCATTGGGACCGGCCTTCCGGACTGGCTGGGCTTGAATACGTATGATGATGCCTACATGAGATTGGAGAAGATAGCAATTGCGGACCACCGACAAAGCGACGCGGCTACGACGATTACTATCTCATCGCGGTGTTCGACATAAGGATTGCCATCAATGCAAGACGCAGTAACGGCAGAGGCTGGCGCATGTTGGCGGCAGCAGATTTGTACCCCTACACATTCGAAGACGCCGTGCGCCATCTAGGCCGCATCTTTGTGGTGTCAAGCCAGGGGACTTGTTTCATCTAGTTGCCATCCTACGGTACGGGAGATTACAAACGGAATGCACAAACCATCATTTGCATCCCTAACGGTACTCCATTATTTTGCAGGGACCAGTCATCCCCCGATCAAAATAAGATCGCCAATCCTGGATGTGCATTTGCATCCGCGATTCGGTCTAACCTGGAATCTTGTAGCTGACTTTGGCATATTGGGATCAACTATCTTAGCAGTCGTTACCCATGGTACCACTGATGTGCAACATGGTCACACAATCTACCATGATCGGACCATCACCATCTACCCAGGTATTCCATTTTTTAACCCTCTCGCCTTCTCTTTCATTGTTGTACTAGTAGTATACTTAGTAGTACTAGTAGGAGTACTTTTTACCTTGGAGGACGCGTATAGCTAGCTAGGCCCTTGAAGACTTGAACCCACTAGCTGCCACCATTTTTGTTTTTCCATGTCTTACTATCTCATCCATGTAGCCAAGAGTGGCTATATGTAATAAGCTGGTTATTTTACTTCCTCTATACCGGAGTAGTACTATTTGCTGCACAGTATTACTGACCGCCATATTTGAGCACAACACTATTATGCATGGACCTTGACTATGTACGTCACCATGTGTACAGATCTGGGATGTCGCGTGTACCAGATGAACATCACCGAGTTCGACCCCCGTGATGCTACGTGGGTGCCGAGGAACACTCTTGGAGAGTACTCGCTTTTCATCGGGGACATCTACCCCATTGTGAAGTGGATGCCACCTTCCGTGCATGACACGGAAGGCCTACCGTTTATGAAGCATGGTTGTGTCTTCATTGCGCACCGCCGTATGAACGACATGCTGGGACACGCTATCCCTGATTTATGCCGCTTCAGCTTGGATGAGTCTCCATCGTGTGGAACCGGACTAGAAAGCTGCGACAATGATTCCCGTTGCCCACCGCTATGGATCGTGCCATCCATGAAGAACACCTAGGACTGGAACCTGTAGGAGGACATGCATGTAGCCCATCTATAACGTGTAAGTGGAGTACGGTAATTGTGAACGGTAGCGCTGTGAATATATGTAGACTAGTCATGCACAAATTTATCACATGAATTAGAGATGAACTTGTGTGGCATACTGGCATTTGTTCTTTAGAATTTATTACTAGTAAATGTGTTATGTGTAATGCAACTTGTGTGGTTGTTGCACGGGCTCCAACATGCTCTTTGAGAAAAAAAGGTGGCACAACTTTGGATATACGTGACATGGCGGCATCATACAGTAGCATTGTTCGCTATAGTTGTAGTACACTCCTACTAGGAAGACAACTCCTATAAAACCTTGCGCTTGGCTCTTTGCCTCTTCGGGAGGTTCAACAGTTCGTACTCGTGTGAACCTTGCACTTGGCTCTTCGCCTCTTCTGAAGGTCCAACAATGATGATACTACAGTACAATATGCTTCTGGCAATCTGACACAGATTGAATTGCTGCACGTCCACCGCGAGGGCAAGGGTGAGGGAGAGGGAGAGGGAGAGGGAGAGAGTGCTGTAGTCAAAACCCTCTCCTCGTCCTGCGAACCACCATGCGCGTGGGCGAGGGAGAGGCATAGTAAGCAAGCTTCTCCTTGTTCTACAAGTTGACGGGACACATCAAAGGAGTACTAGTACTAGTAGTAGTCCATACTGCGTCCTTTCCGATTAATATGGCTTAATTTGAAATGAGAAAAATACACTGGCGGTCAACGTATGTAACAATACGCTCTTTACGGTCACTATATATAGTTTTGGGGCGATTATACGATCACTAGCTCATCGTAGAGCACCGTATTGCACCCTACTGACCGGCCACATAGTCGACGTGGCACTTTGTTGACTGGTTAAATTGTCACCTGGTTTCTGGGTCCCACCTGTCAGTTGGCAGAGCAAAGAAATCAGTTAAACAAAGCTTTACGCAGGCGTGACACGAGTCCAACCCTTGGGCACGAACCGCCCTGGCTGTGTATGTGAGTGCATGCACATGTCCTCCCTCGGTCTTCCAACAAAGAGTGTACATCGGCTACAAAACAAAGAGTGGTACATAATGTACATCTACACTTCCAATGCATTTAGCCTTTAATCTAAATCGATATTGATTGACTAATGCACCAACTTGTGTTGTAGGTATAGGCTACGTGTCTATCCTTAATTACAGCATGCAACGACCTTCATTTAATCTTCTTATCTCAATGGTCGCATGCACACATAAGTCTGCTACTTTTGGGCGTTAATTATGCCCCGGTCAATGTGTAAATCTCTAAATGTACAGTCTTTCATGGACGTAGGGAGTAGGTTGAGCACTTGAGAGTGAGCGTGTGTGTTGTGTCATGTGTTGTGTGCCGCATGGGTGCGTGAGTGTTGCGTGTGTCCATGTGTACGTGTGAGTGTTGCATGTTGCATGCATGCATGCATGCATGGGGCTTACTCCCTGCCATTGACATGTTCATATTTCAAGCTTCCTCTGTTCCCTCCATATGGTGATACTCCCTCTGTTCCCAAATAGTACGGAGTAAAAGCCTCCCTCTGTTCCCAAATATGGAGTATTTGTCTTTCTACATATTTCAACAAGTGACTAGGTACGGAGCAAAATGAGTGAAGTTAGCGAACAGGCATAGGGATACTGTAGAAAGGAAGTCCTCGCGATCCATTATTCCCCATCTCGGTCAGAGAGAACTATTCAACTAGTCTTCATAGTGAAGTGACAATACACGCTGCAGCAGATGGGACACGTAATTAATAAGCTGAACCAGCGTGTTGGTGTTACTAAATCAGCCTTACCTAGTACTGCCATCATGTTTGCCAGTAGAGCACGCTTCCGCAAATACGCCTACGCACCTGTGTCCTCCATTAACTGACATATGGGCCCTCTTGTGGTAGACCCACATGTCATCGGTGTAACTATTTATACTCCGAAGGACGGTGCCTATATCCTGGTAGTAGTACTAGTAGAATTGAGATTTAATGCACTTTCTTCCCCGTCTTCCACTCTTCTCCCTCCTCTCTTATTCTTCCTCCTCTCTTCCCCATCGTCGGCCGCACACCATTTACCCTTGCTCACTGCTCGCCCGCCCGCGCCATCTTCCTTGCTAGCTCGCGCGTACCATATCCCCCCCGCTCACTGCTCGGCCACATGAGGAGAAGCTTCTTCGCTCGCCTGCCCGAATCCACTTCCCCGCTGGCTCGCAGGCACCAAAAACCCCAATGGAAGAACCGACTGACATGCAGAGCCATGATTGGAATTCCCTCCCCGATGTTCTCTTGGAGCAGATCTGTAGTCGTATGGACCTATTCAACACCGTCCGTCTAGCCGCATGCTCGGTGTCTTTGTACCATCTACTCGTCTGCAACTGGCCGGCTCTTTTCAAGACACCCTGCTTGCTGATGCCCGATCCTCGCAGGTGGCCCAGACACCAACTTGACGATCCTACGGAGGTTGCCGTGGTGCCCCTCGACATGCTACCACTACCCGTCCACCTGTCCTTCATGCGCGGCCACTACTGGGCGGGCATGAAGGCCAACTGGATCGTCCTCATCCACCACACCGGTAGTCCGTGGTGTCTCGTGGATATCTACACCCAGCGAGAGATCACCCTTCCATCGTTGGATACCACCGACATCGAGCCTCACGGCCCGCCGGACACTCCTGCCTACTACGCACGAGACGCGTCAAGCTTTTGGCTCGACCTCTGTTTGCAGAAACTTGTAATCTGCGAAGTGCCCACACCATCAGAAGACTACATGGATTACAAGCTCATTGCCTTGTTCAACATGGGATTAGTCTATCTGGAATCCAGTTGCCATACATGGTTATGGATCATCATCAATCCTGTTGAGGCAACATTTCTGTCTGATGCTATAGTGCACGATGGCATCGTTTACGCGGTCGACGCACAAATTGGCTGCCTATACTGGTGGAATCTATCATCGTGTAATTGTTCTATCTCATCTCGTCTTCACCTTATGAATACGACTGCATGTTCATTTGTTATAAATCTAGAATGCATAGCATGTCTATAACCACATCATTGCCATGTGTTCCTCTCATTTCCTAGATTTTTATGACCACACATGTTATTGTTAGAGTTGATATGAGAACAATTGGCATCTAATGATTGTTAGAATACATATTATGAGCATAACATCATGATTGCTATATGTTACTCTCGTTTACAAGATTTTTATAACAACGCATGTTATTGCTTGAGTTGATATGAGAACAGTAGTAGTAAGTGCTATGGTAGAATATGAGTAGGCGTTGTCATAGCTATTTTCCTCTCATTGTTACATGATGTTTGAACCATGACATATTGCTAGAATATGAAAGCCATTGGCTTATTTTTTTAACTTGGGGTATGATTATGACCACGACATTGCAATTCTCTGTCTATGATATGTGTCACTGTTATAATAATCTTAATTCCACACATACTCTGAACATGATTGTTCATTATTGTCCTTTTGGTCTCCAATTTGAATTGTTGCAGCAGACGCAAATGCGCTGGCCTTCATGATTCTAGGACCTGGAATCATACCAGCCGATGGGTGGTGGTTTATCACTTGTTCAGCTGACGACGGTCATTTGATGCTCATTCGCACATACCAAATTGACCAAACCATTACATCAAACCACATGCAGTACAATGTGTGGGGCGTTCGTGACATTGATGGCTATGGCTGCTTCGTGTTCGAGAAAGATCCCAGCTCCGTTGGGCCAGGCGTATTCAACTGGAGGCGGGTTTACAGCCTCGGCAACCACTCCTTGTTCCTCAGGCTCAATTATCCAATCATCCAACCAATCATTAATCATATCACCGGCGATGATTACTGTGCTATGCAACTTCCATTTGCGAGGGGGAGCTGTGTTTACACATCATACCATGGGTTTCATGAATCACCATATCCAGAGATTCATCGACACAACTTGTTGCCAGGTAATCTTCAGTGTGTGAAAGGCATCAAGCTTCCATGCGATGGATGGCTTTTGCAAACCCAACATGCGGCGATGTGGTTCATGCCAACAGAAATTTGCACAACTTGATTCATGCTGATATCTAGATTGAGCCATGTATTCTGCTGCTGTAGCACGACCCTCTTTTGTTGGATATTATGTATTGTTGTTAGTTTGAAGCACTCCTCTGGTTTGAAGGATAGATACCTTCCTGGGATCAAGTGCATCCTAACTCACCTGTGTAGGATGTACTGATAATGATGATGGAGATGCTGTGCAAAACACATATATATATCAGTTAGGCTTCAAGTGCGTACTTGTTAGTTAAACCTATGTATAAATTGTGACACTAAATACGACTAGTAAGTAGTACAGTAGCAGTACTAGTATACGTCGGTCAAATTATTCATCATGTCCACACATTGAATTGACGCGACAACATGCTGCACGTGAGGTGACACAAGAATCCCGGCGGTGTGTTTAGGTATTCTGGACTTCAGATTTGGAGTACCACTTATCTGTCGAAATCTTTCATCATTCACTTAAAACAGTCGATTGATCATACATTGAGTACCATATAACTAGAATTACTGATGCAAGTCGAAGAAGGATTGGCCGCTGCTGCCGACTGGCGTCAAGTTCGATCCCACGGATCAGGAGCTGATCGAGCACCTTGAGGCCAAAGTGAGTGCTGACAACGCGAGATTTCAGTCTCTCATCGATTTGTTCATACCAACCATCGACAGCGAGCACGGCATATGCTACACCCAACCTGAGAAACTTCCAGGTAAGACACCGATCGGCCGTCTACTTGCACAAACATATTCCTTTGTTTATAGCTCTATTTTTTTAGACGCAGACCTGGTGAAGCAATTACAAGTTGACAGTTAATAAAAAGTGAAACAAGTGACTGCAACATGCCAAAGATGTTATGAAAATGCCAACTAGGTACACTAAAACCTGTATTCCACAATACTGCAGGTATCACACTGAGTGGCCTAAGGAAGCATTTCTTCTAGCGCAATTCCAGGGTGTTCAAACGGGGCATGTGGACGCGTCGCAAGATACAGCCGGAGTGCGGCATGCACGCGATGTGGCACAAGACTGGCAATACCTTGCCGGTGATGGTCAACAGCCGGCAGATGGGCAGCAAAAAAGGTTCTGGTGCTGCACACAAACAAGAACTTCGACCAGCATAGGACCAACTGGGTGATGCACCAGTACCACCTCGGGGACCTGGAGCAAGGGAAGGAGCGGGAACTGGTCCTCTGCAAGATTTTCTACCAGATGAACACTAGGGCCAGGAGTAAAAAGATTATAAGTTGGTTAGGTATTGATAGTTGTACTACCTTGTCGTCCGCAAGTTGGTATTGTTGTTAACGATCTTTTGGTATGAACTTGCATTTGCTTCCAACCATCATGCCGATGGTCGGCGTGTATATAAAGCTGAATCATTTGTTTCGAAACTAATTTTCAGGCACCTGATTTTTATTTGATGGGTAGCATAAGCACCCGCCGTTCGAATTCCCAGTTCTCCAATTTTTTCGAAACAAGTGCATGCACTTATTATCATGATAAAAAAAATCCGTGCTGCATCCTAGTTATCAGTTGTACTTGCAGAATTCTCTCGTTTATTGAGCACGCATATTGTTTTTTCAGGTCGAGCAAGTTTCAACTGGGCTGCAGACTACCCAGGGTTGGTTTTGTTTTTAACAGGCCCAGCCCATGACGACAACGGGGCACAAAGATCCAGCAGGTATCTATTGGCCTCTGGCCCGCCAGTGTTAGTTATATTTTGTCTTACAACATCCGTAGGCAGTTTTTTTTACTGAATCAAACACACAGCCCAGTTCTATTTTCCTCTTGAAACGCATGTCCTACATCCGTTTTCTAATCTCTACCTATGGTTTTACTAGTTCATATACACGTATCATTATATTGAAAACACATGAAATTCCCTTTTCATATTTACATCCTTATTTTTGTTGTTTTTTCCCACCCAACGCTGATTTTTTTACCACTGGTTTTCCCTTAAACCAACTCAATTGTCCCACGTCTTATTTGCTTACAGAAACAAAACGATTTTTTTGGCAAATCAATAAGTTCTTAAAAAAATGTTTATCATTTCGGGATTACAACAGTTTGGACTCCACCGAAATATGCAAAATAAGGTTGAAATTTTTGACCGTGGTCCTGGGCAGAAAATGGGCTGTAATAAATTACTTAAGAATTAGCAAATGGGCTGCAAATTATAAAAAATAGCAAATGGGCTTTATGTTGTCTGCCACAGATTTGGAGGCTGACTTGTGGGCCTACTAAGTTCATGCATACACAAGGTTTCTCAAAAAAGAAACTTAGTCAACAATCGACTCTACCAGCGTCAGACCATTAGATGTCAATCTAACGGCAATCGTGCTTCTTCAGTCTCTGATCTTCTTGCCCCAGCCGCCCAAACCAGCGCCGTCGGAACCGCCTGCTCCCGCCTCCCGTGGCCGGCAGTGTTGCCGGGGAGGCCTCACGGCCCCATCATACTCGCATCCCTGGCCTATCTATCCCTCTACTCACCCACACCTCCTATTATTTTCCGGCGACGACAGCCGAAGCAGTCAACCCTCGTACTCTCCACCGCGTGGGCAGCCACTGTCGTGTCTTCCCCGGCTCCGTGTCGTTCCCTTCGTAGGCCTCGCCGTCGTCCACCGCCCTGGTGCTCTCGGCGCGGCGTGGTCAACTATGTCCATCCAACAGCCGTAGTGCTTCTTCCACCTCTGGTCTTCTTGCCCCAGCCGCCCAAAGCAGCGCCGGTCGTGTCGCATGCTCCTGCATCCCGTGGCCGGCTGTGCTGCCACGGAGGCCTCACCATCCCCATACTACTCCCACCGCTGGCTAGGCCATCCCTCCACTCACCCACTCCCCCTGTTATTCTGCGGCGACGACAGCCTCACACCGCAGCTGAACCAGTGAACCCTCGTACTCCTCTCCCGTGGGCATCCACTGCCGCGTCTTCCCCGGCTCCGCAACATCCCCTTCCTAGGCCTCGCGGTCGTCCACCGCCGTGGTGCTCTTGGCGCGGCGTGGTCAATGTGGTCAATGACCGACTTCCATCGGAAGAGTACCGTACGTGGAGAGGCTGATAGCTGGGTCCACGGCAGCCGCACAGAAGTGCCTCCTTATTATGTGCAAAATAATTATTCCTCCACCTGACAGCAGGGACCCACCGGATGGGCCAGCAGTATTTCACGGAAAAAACGTTTCCCCCCTGACTGCTGGGACCCATCGGACGGGCCACCGTATTTCGTGAAAAAAACGTTTGCCCCTGACTGCTGGGACCCACCGGACAGACCACCGTATTTCGCAAAAAAAACGTTCCCCCCGTTGTCAGCTCGAACCCACCGGAAGTGCCTCCTTATTACGCACAGAAAAATGAATACCCCCTGCTAGCTGGGACCCACCATGGTGGGAGGCTGACTTGTGGGCATACTAAGTTGACGGGGACGGAGGGCTTTGTCAACTTAGTCAATATGAACGATTCTAGCTCCAGTGACCATACGATGTCCATCCAACGGCCGTCATGCTTCTTCAATCTCTGCTCTTCCTGCTCCAGCCGCTCAAACAAGCGCCGGCGGGACTGCCTGCTCCCTCCTCCCGACGGCCGGCTGTGCTGCCGCACAGCCCTCATCACCCCATCGTACTCCCATCGCTGGCCTAGCCATCCCTCTACTCACCCACACCTGCTGTTATTCTCCGGCGACGGCAGACGAAGCAGTAAACCCTCGTACAGTCGTACTCCCCTCCGTGTTGGAAACAACTGCCGAGTCTTCCCTGCCTCCGTGCCGTTCCCTTCCTAGGCCTCGCCGTTGTCCACCGCCCTAGTGCTCTCGGCGCGGCCTGGTCAACATGGTCAACAACCGACATGCATCTGAAGTGGACTGTACGTGGAGAGGCTGACAGCTGGGTCCACGGCCGCACGCAAGGAAATGCCTCCTTATTACGCGCAAAATAATGATTCCTCCACCTGACATCGGGGACCCACCGAAAGGGCCTCTATATTTCGAGAAAAAACGTTACCGCCGCTGACAGCTCAGACCCACCAACTATATCTTTGCATGCAAGGAAGTGCCTCCTTATTACGCACAAAAAAATGAATACTCCCCCTATTAGCTAGGACCCAGTATAGTGGCAGGCTGACTTGTGGGCCTACTAAGTTGACGGGGACGGAGGGCTTTGTCAACTTAGTCAATATGCACGATTCTAGCTCCAGTGACCGTACGATGTCCATCCAACGGCCATAGTGCTTCTTCAACCTCTGGTCTTCTTGCTCCAGCCGCCCAAACCAGCGCCGGTCGTGCCTCGTGCTCCTGCCTCCCGTGGCCGTCTGTGATGCGGCGGCGTCACCGCCCCCTACTACTCCCACCACTGGCCATGCTATCCCTCTACTCACCCACACCCCCTGTTATTCTGCGGCGATGGCAGCCTCACACCGCAGTGAACCAGTGAACCCTCGTACTCCTCTACGCGTGGGCATCCACTGCCACGTCTTCCCTGGCTCTGCGTCGTCCCCTTCCTAGGCCTCGTCGTTGTCCACCGCCCTAGTGCTCTCGGCGCGGCATGGTCAACGTGGTCAAGGAACGGCTTCCATCGGACGTGGACTGTACGTGGAGAGGCTGACAGCTGGGTCCACGACCGCAGCAAGGAAGTGCCTCCTTATTATGTGCAAAATAATTATTCCTCCACCTGACAGCGGGAACCCACCGGACGGGCCACCGTATTTCGCAAAAAAAAACGTTTCCCCCTGACTGCCGGGACCCACCAGCTACATCTTCGCACGCAAGGAAGTGCGTCCGGGCAAAAAAAACGATTCGCCCCCTGACTGTTGGGACCCACCAGCTACATCTTCGCACGCAAGGAAGTGCCTGACAGTTGGGACCCACCTGGTCGAAGCGTACGTAGCGTTGTCATTCTGGTCGCGAACGTGTACGTACATATATATTGGTGGATGTAGAGGCGCGCACGTGTCGTAGTAGAGGCACGCACGTGTCGTAGTAGAGGCACGCACGTAGCATGTACATGTACGTACATCGACGAGGGTGCAAGAAAGAAAAATACGGCCACGTACGTACATACGGGCAGTGTCTCGAACACCTATTGTGCATACGTACATGGCTGGGTCGGAACGGAGAAACAGCACCGTCATCGTGTTCATGGGAAGCCAATCGGCTGGGTCGGAATGGAATGCGTGGTCGTGTTCATCGGGAGGGCTTGGACGGAACATGCGATGGAAACGAGGCCTGGCGTACCGCACAACAGAGGAAACGACCTTGTGTTCGACCGACCACGTTCGAAACGGGGTCCTGTTGATCGGGAGGGGCCTGGCGTACCGCAAAACGGAGGAAATGGACCTCCTACGGTCGAAACGGGGGTCTTGCTGATCGGGAGGGGTGTGGCGTACCGCAAAACGAAGGAAACGGACCTCCTACAGTCGAAACGGGGGTCCTGTTGATTGGGAGAGGTGTGGCGTACCGCAAAACGGACGAAACGGACCTCCTACGGTCAAAACGGGGGTCCTATTCATCGGGAGGGGTGTGGCGTACCGCAAAACGGGACTCCACGGGATACTGTTCATCTCCACCGTCGACCTCCTCTAGCCTCCACGGGCTACCGTCGATCTCCTCCAGCCTCCACGGGCTCCTGTTCATCCAGCCTCCACCGTGCGCTACTCCATCGGCTACTGTTCAACCACCCCTCCATCGTCTACTGTTCATCCAGCCCTCCACACCACGGGGTCCTATTCATCCAGGGGCAATGCCACTGCTCACTGTTCATCCAAACCCCCCCGCAACACTCACTATTCATCCAATCGATCGGCTTCAGTTAGCAGCAGTAGCAAAGGAATTGCTCCATCGGGTTCAGTTAACAGCCATCGATCGATCGCTCGGGTTCAGTAACGCGTAGCCTGCAGTGCAATCGCTCGGGTTCAGTTAGAGCCCAATGCCTCGCTCGGGTTCAGTTAGAGCCAACGCCTCGCACGTGTACGAGAGAAACGCACATCGCTCGGCCCCCGACCTCCCACCGTAACCGGCAACTCCCCGAAATTTTGCTCCCCCTCACTTCTACCATGGTTTTTTCCGTCATGGACGGCCCAAAGAATGTCATGCAGCCGCGTCTCCGGCCCGCCCAGGACGAAAAGCCCATTTTCTATCATGATTTTTTGTCATAGAAGTAGGAGCCCACCACATCTATGATGATACCGGGTTTTATCACAATTATCGTCATAGAAGTGTCATATGTATGACAGAAAAAAAATTCGTTCGGCCCAAAATGTCACGGATGTGTCTTTTTTGTAGTGTCCCTCTCTGGCTCTCCATGCCCACGCACGTGCCACACCACGTCCGTCATGCCCGCCGTTGCCATCACGCTCGCCATAGGCACCGCACCACTGTGCCCCACGCGACGCACGCCCTGGCCGCGCGTCACACTCTCGCTGGCTGCGCTCGCCCCGTCTACTGCCGCCTATCCCTTCGCTCGCCCCGCTGTCGCGCCCCTGCCTCACGATGCTTCCTGTCGCGGCCATCTTCTGTCGGCCGCCCCCTCAGCCACACTGGCTGCATCTCTGCCCTCCATCATAGGCCGCTCGCCTCGCCTGCTGCGTGCTTCTTCTTGCTGCTATGCGCTGCTCTACCACTGGTACACTGTTGCGCCATGCCCTCGACACCGCCATGGACAAACGTGGCGGAGGGATTGTCAATGGAGTACGAGGAGGTGGCAGAGAAGGTGTGGAGAGGAAAGAGGTCTAGGGTGGTGTCAGCTAGCTGTGGTGGAGGTGATTATGTGAGAAGGAGCCGGAGCGGAAGGAGAGGTCACAATTGGAAAGAATCGCAAAAAAATCATAACCCGGAGATCTCATTCCAAAAAATGCTAATATCGATGGAGGGGTGATTTCCTTCAATAGGTGGAAAGGAAATATTGGATGTTATCAAGGAAAGGTAAAAATTTAGGATAGTTAGGATTTTGAACTGATTTCTATGCAAACGGGGTTTTATTGTTTGGTAACATGATATCAGTACCTACCCGTTTGTGACGTGTCTGATTAGGAAAGCTTGCAAATGTTAAGAAACTATTTATTGGGAGGAAAGTTTGTGACGTGTCTGTTATTTGTTTCCTAAAACAAATTTCACTAATGAGAGAAATCGATTGATTTAGATAAGTTAGGAAAGTTAGATTCAAATCTATTATTTGTTTCTTAAAAATTTGTTATTTTTTTCCTAAGACAAATTGAACAAATAAAAGGAATCGATTGATCTGAATAATTTAAGGAAGTTAGATCCGTGATTTGTTATACATTAGGAAAGTCCCGGTTGTAATAAAGAGTGGAGAGAAAAATAAACTGATGGACCAGGATGGGAGGGGGTGGTGGGAGGAGAGACAAAAAAACCCAGTGAAAATAAACCATGGAGACTATTCACCAACTGCTCCATTAGGAGTAGAGATGCATCACCAATGAAAGGCATGGGTTTGGTGAGAAGAAAGTTTTAGGTATCTTCTAGACATCAAAGATCTTGATTTGTTCTATTAGGACAATCAAGATATGATCATGATTGGATATCATGATGCCGGGTGCATATCAGATCCCCATAATCCTAGATCACAGATTGATTTGTTTTCTCGAATGGAGGTATGACCTTCTCTCGGAAGTCAAAAGGACAAACTTTAGTAGCCGCATCCACTAACCATTCTGAATGTAGGACGCAACATGTGAATCTGTTTGGCTTCACAGAATGATGAACTTTCTTGAAAGTTCGGGTGGATTTGATTGGTAGGAATCACCCACCATTATCTATGAAGATAATGTTGTTTGTATTACATAGGTGCAGGCAGGTTATATAGAGCAATATTACAAAGTATATTACTCTAAAGTATTTTATTCCTCGTGAGTTGAAAAGTGGGAAGATAAATATTTTGGAAGCAAAGTCATATGTGATCTTTGGTCTTTGTGATATATTCACAAAATCTTTACCAAGTTCTTATGATGTGGTACAAAATGACTTTTGTGAGGTTCAGGGGGAGTGCGCTTTTGAACGATAACCAGTTGGAGATCTGTTTGATGTAAACTTTTTGCGGTGTGTTTGTTGGGGTCCGATGAATTTTGAGTTTATGATCCGATCTATATCCGTGAATATTATTTGAGTTTCTTTGATCTCTTATAAGCATGATTGTTATAGCATCGTATTTCTTCTCCAAATCATTGGTTTAGTTAGGCCAACTAGATTGATTTTTCTTGCCATGGGAAGAGGTTCTTTGTGATGGGTTCGATCTTGCGGTGTCCTCACCCAATGACAGAAGGGGTAGCGAGGCACGCATGTATCATTGCTATAAGGATAAAAAGATGGGTTCTATCCGTACATGAGTAGATCTTGTCAATATGATGTCATCGTTCTTATTGCATTACTTGGTTTCTCCATGAACTTAATACACTAGATGCATGTTAGATAGCGGTTGATGTGTGGAGTAATAGTAGTAGATGCAGAATCGTTTTGGTCTACTAATCTTGGACGTGATGCCTATATACATGATCATTGCCTTGGATATCGTCATAATTATTCGATCTTATATCAATTGCCCAAAAGTAATTTCTCTACCCACCGTATGCTATTTTCTCGAGAGAAGTCACTAGTGAAATCTACGGCCCCCGGGTCTATCTTTTATCATATTGCTTTTAGATCTATTTTTCACCGTATTTGTTTTCAGATCTATTATTCCAAAAACCCAAAAATACTTTGATGCACTTTTTATTTGCATTTTTTATTTCACGTTTTATTCAGATATATTTATCCAAACTCGTACGATTTAATCTATCTTTTTACCGAGGAGGGCTTGACAACCCCTCTTACGCGTCGGGTTGCAAGTATTTGTTCTTTGTGTGCAGGTACCATTTACATAATGTTGCTTGGTTCTCCTACTGGTTCGATAACCTTGGTCTCACAACTAAGGGAAATACCTCCTATAGTTGTACTGCATCATCCCTTCCTCTTTGGGGAAATACCAACACAGTTTCAAGCCGCATCAAAAGGAATTTCTGGCGTCGTTACCGGGGATACATCATCAACATCTATCAAGTTCCTAATCACAAATCACATCTCCTTGCAATTTACATTATTTGCCATTTCCCTCTCTTTTTGAGCTCCCCCACTTCATAAAAGTTTCTCATTTTATTCGCCTTATTTTTCTTTTGCCTTTTTTCTCATCGGATCTCTTGTTTGCATATCCCTTTGCTAGGATGACTACCCCTCCTTTGTCACCAGATTTCGAAGTTCTATACTTCAAGAAGAAACAAGGAGAAAATTTGAAAGATGCTTGGTATAGGTTAATGGATTCGTACCGCATTTGTAACCTAAAGGGGGATGCAAAGATTTTGCTTTGTGATTCTTATATAGGTTTAGCTTTGCTTCATAGACAACTATTGGATTTTGCCGCAAAAGGGAATTTTATTGAGATTGATGCTAATCCTGTCTATGAAATACTAGAGGGAATATTGGGAGTTCCACCACCAAAAAAGGGGTTTACTTTTACCCAAGAGGGGATTCAAATATTAGAAAAATTGGGTGATCTACAAAAAAATTTGGTTGAGTTGCACAAATATAATGAACCCCTCAAAAATATTAGTGAAAATCTCAATCGCATGAATACTTTGATCACACTTTGTAACAAGCGGTTGGATATTTTAGATCTCAAGATGGTCTCTTTTCCTGAGAATTTAGGGAAGCGTAAAGAGCCTCCCGGGTTTGAGAAAGCCCTCACAAAAGTGGCAAAAACTAAAGACGACAATACTTGAATCTATGGATTATGCCTAGCTAAGGGCATAAAACGATAGCGTTTGTTGGGAGGCAACCCAATGAATAAAATTTATTTTTGCCTTTTTCTTTCTGTTCTTTAGTGTTTGCACAATTATGCTACTCTTATGATTGTGTTTTTTATGTTTTAATTAGTATTTGTGCCAAGTAAATCATTTGGGATCATGTTGGGTGATAGTTGATTTGATCTTGTTAGAAAACAGAAACTTTTTGCATCCAGTAACAGAATTGTTAAAATTCACAGAAGCGACGAAAACTTCTGAATTTTTCACAAGATTGATATACAATTGTCTATGTTGCCCTAAGTTTTCAGAATGTTTGGATTTACAGAAGTATGAGTAAAATTCGCGTCTTTACATATTGTTATGTTTGTGACAGATTCTGTTTTCGTTGCATTGTATGCTTAGTTTGATGAATCTATGGTTTGTATCGGGGGTATAAGCCATGATAAAGTTAGAATACAATAGGTATAATGCAATAACAAAATTTGAATGGGTTTGCAACAATACTTAAAGTAGAGATTGGTTTTCTTATACTAATGGATCTCACAAAGGTTTTGTTAAGTTTTGTGTGATTGAAATTTTCAAGTTTTGGTGAGATCACGATGGATGAAGGAATAAGGAGTGTCAAGAGCCTAAGCTTGGGGATGCCGCAAGGCACCCCACGTTAATATTCAAGTATAACCAAGTAACTAAGCTTGGGGATTCCCCGGAAGGCATCCCCTCTTTCTTCTAACGACCATTAGTATTTTACTTGGAGCAATATTTTTATTCATCACATATCATGAGTTTTGCTTGGAGCGTCTTGTATTATATGAGTCTTTGCTTGTTTTGCTTTTTAGTTTGTCACAAGTATCCTTGCTGAACATGCCTATTTGACAGAGCTAGAATTATGCTATAATTTGTTAGAATTGCTCTTTATGCTTCACTTAAATTTTTTTGAGCCATGGAATTGCTCTAGTGCTTCACTTATATCTTGTTGAGCATGGTGTGCTTTAATTTTTGAAGAAATAATCTCATGATTCACTTAGATATATTTGAGAGTTAGTAAAATTTTGAAGAAATTCTCTCATGCTTCACTTATGTTATTTTGAGAGAAAGAAAAAAAGTATGCTCATGTTCTTCACTTAATTTTGTTTGAGCTTGTCAAAAGAAAATGCAATATATGAAATTAGTCCCTAAGTGATAGATATTCAAGAGGGATATAATAAAAACTTTCATGAAGATCATTATACCAAATAAACTTGATTACTTGTAATAGTTTTGAGATATGATGATAGTAATATATGAGTCATGTTGGTGAGTAATTATGCTCTAGTAAGAATATTGGTGTTAAGGTTTGTGATTCCCTATGAAAGCACGGAAGTCAATAGTTGTGCAATGAAATTACATGCTACTTGTGGTGCATTATTCAGTGTTAGTTATGCTTAATGCTCGTTTATGAGAATTTTCGTTTCTTGGTTGGTTGCTTCTAAAACGTTTTGCTAGCCTCCACTTGTACTAAGTAGAAATACTACTTGTGCATCCAAAATCCTTAAACCCAGTTTTGCCATATGAGTCCACCATACCTACCTATATGTGGTATTTCTGTGCTGTTCTAAGCAATTTTGTATGTGCCAACTCTAATTTTCAAAAGGAATTTACTTTTTGTGTGCCTGTACCGCTCATGAAGCGGCAGGGGCTGGCCAATTTTTTCCATGCTAGATGTGTTATTAGCAAGATGAGTGTTTATTTACTTGTCATTGCATGAGAGTGCGGCGGTAATAGGGATGCCCAGTCCTGAAATGAAAAGAAAATTACTTTATGTTGTCAAATAATAAATTCCTTAGAAAGTCTTGGTATGGAAGGCACCCGTGGATACGGCTAGCCATGGATTGTGAAAGAATGGTGGAAAAAGGAATAAACTTTATTTATGTTTCGGAACCGCCTATGATGTATCTAGCATGGAAAGTATTGGGAACTACTCGGTCGTTTTCGTTGACGGGAAAAGCATGCCTTTCAAAATATTTTATCTCCCAATTTAAGTTTTGAGCTCTGGCACCTCTACAAATCCCTACTTCCCTTTGTGAAGGGTTGATGACCCACAAGTATAGGGGATCTATCATAGTCCATTCGATAAGTAAGAGTGTCAAACCCAACGAGGAGCAGAAGGAAATGATAAGCGGTTTTCAGCAAGGTATTCTCTGCAAGTACTGAAATAAGTGGTAACAGATAGTTTTGTGATAAGATAAATTGTAATGAGCAACAAGTAACAGGAGTAAATAAAGTGCAGCAAGGTGGCCCAATCCTTTTTGTAGCAAAGGACAAGCCTGGACAAACTCTTATAATAGGAAAAGCGCTCCCGAGGACACATGGGAATATCATCAAGCTAGTTTTCATCACGCTCATATGATTCGCGTTCGGTACTTTGATAATTTGATATGTGGGTGGACCGGTGCTTGGGTGCTGTTCTTACTTGAACGAGCATCCCACTTATGATTAACCTCTATTGCAAGCATCCGCAACTACAACAAAAGTATTAAGGTAAACCTAACCATAGCATGAAACATATGGATCCAAATCAGCCCCTTGCGAAGCAACGCATAAACTAGGGTTTAAGCTTCTGTCACTATAGCAACCCATCATCTACTTATTACTTCCCAATGCCTTCCTCTAGTCCCAAATAATGGTGAAGTGTTATGTAGTCGACATTCACATAACACCACTAGAGGTTAGACAACATACGTCTTATCAAAATATCGAACGAATACCAAATTCACATGACTACTAATAGCAAGACTTCTCCCTTGTCCTCAGGAACAAACGTAATTACTCACAAAGCATATTCATGTTCATAATCAGAGGGGTAATAATATGCATAAAGGATCTGAACATATGATCTTCCACCAAATAAACCAACTAGCATCAACTACAAGGAGTAATCAACACTACTAGCAACCTACTAGCACCAATCCCGGACTTGGAGACAAGAATTAGATACAAGAGATGAACTAGGGTTTGGAGATGAGATGGTGCTGGTGAAGATGTTGATGGAGATTGCCCCCTCCCTATGAGAGGAGCGTTGGTGATGACGATGGTGATGATTTCCCCCTCCCAGAGGGAAGTGTCCCCGGCAGAACAGCTCTGCCGGAGCCCTAGATTGGTTCTGCCAAGGTTCCGCCTCGTGGCGGCGGAGTCTCGTCCCAAAAGGTTGCCTTCTATTTTTTTTCTCATCGAAAGACTTCATATAGGAGAAGATGGGCGTCGGAGAGCCACCAGGGGGCCCATGAGGTAGGGGGCGTGCCCCAGGGGGGAGGGGGCGCGCCCCCCACCCTCGTGAGCAGGGTGTGGGCCCCCTGGCCTTCATCTTTGGTGATGATTTTTATTTATTTGTTTTAAGATATTCCGTGGAGTTTCAGGACTTTTGGAGTTGCACAGAATATGCCTTCAATATTTGCTCCTTTTCCAGCCCAGAATTCCAGCTGCCGGCATTCTCCCTCTTCATGTAAACCTTGTAAAATAAGAGAGAATAGCCATAAGTATTGTGACATAACGTGAAATAACAGCCCATAATGCAATAAATATTGATATAAAAGCATGATGCAAAATGGACATATCAACTCCCCCAAGCTTAGACCTCACTTGTCCTCAAGCGAAAAGCCGATAACAATAAATATGTCCTCATGTTTAGAGGTAGAGGCGTCGATAAAAATAAAATACGGACATGAAGGCATCATGATTCTTTCCATAACAGCAACATATATAGATTTTGTCATATGATTACTCATGTTCAAGTGATGATTCTTTCACAATGCAAAAGTATGAATCAGAAACTTTATTGAGCACCAACAAATTATAACCTCAGTCGTTGAAACAATTGCAATTTATCATAACATCGGAAAGAGTCTATGTCAGAGCTTAAAAGCAAGTCCACATTCAACTATCACTTAGTCCTTCATAATTGCTAACACTCACGCAATACTCGTGGTTACGGAGTTTTAATCGGACACAGAGAAAGATAGGGGCTTATAGTTTTGCCCCACAACCTTTTACCTCAAGGGTAGTGTCAACAATAATAATTCATGCTCCCATACATCCAATTATATATATATATATATATATATATATATATATATATATATATATATATATATATCATGTTCTTTCCAACATGTTGAGCTTGCCAAAGGATAAAATGAAAAAGGAAAGGTGAAGATCACCGTGACTCTTGCATAAGGTAGAGGATAATAATAAAAGATAGGCCCTTCGCAGTGGGAAGCAGAGGTTGTCATGCGCATTTAGGGTTGATGCACAAAATCTTAATGCAAAAGAACGTCACTTTATATTGCCCCTTGTATGTGGACCTTTATTATGCAGTCCGTCGCTTTTATTACGTCCACAACAAGTTCGTACAAAGCTTATTTCTCTGCACTAATAAGTCATGCATATTTAGAGAGCAATTTTTATTGCTTGCACCGATGACAACTTACTTAAAGGATCTTACTCAACCATAGGTAGATATGGTGGACTCTCATGGCAAAACTGGTTTAAGGGTATTTGGAAGCACAAGTAGTATTTCTACTTGGTGCTGAGAATTTGGCTAGCATGAGGGGGAAAGGCAAGCTCAACACGTTAGAGGATCCATGACAACATACTTTATCTCAGATGTAAGAAAACATAACTCATTATGTTGTCTTCCTTGTCCAACCTCAACTCTTTAGCATGTCATATTTTAATGAGTGCTCCCAATCATAAAAGATGTCAATGATAATATATCTATATGTGAAACCTCTCTTTCCTTATTACTTCCTATTAATTGCAACGATGACCAAAGCTATATTTGCCAATTCCCAACAACTTTTAATCATCATACTCTTTCTATGTGAAGTCATTACTTTCAATAAGATCAATATGAACTCTTTGATTCTTTTTATTCTTTTTCTTCTATTCACCCAAGATCATGGCAAAATAATCAAGCCCTTGACTCAACTGTAATCTTTATTATATAGCTCACGGACTCGATTACAAAGAAGGATCATAAAGCAAAACTCAAAACTAGATCATGCCATGACTTTATTCTACTAAATCAAGATACTACTAAAAGGATCGAACTAAGAAAAACGGTAAAGATAGGAGTTGTGATGGTGATACGATACCAGGGCACCTCCCCCAAGCTTGGCGGTTGCCAAGGGGAGTGCCCATACCCATGTGATTATTTCTCCTTCTTTGTTGTTGGCGGTGGAGGTGTTGTTGATGATGCAAGCTTGTCGTCCACCTACCATGGCATAGGCTCACCATCAAGAAGGATGATCGACTCTCTGGAATCCTCAAATCTGCAGCCAAACTCATCCTTTTAAATCTATATTCATACTCACAGTTTTGGTTTTGCAGATCATAGATTTGGGCTTGGAGGTGGTCGATCTTCTCTTGTAGCTTGAAGATGGCTTCCTCGGTGTTCTTGGCATCTGGCTCGTAGTTGTTGGTGAACTTCGTGAGCATCTTGTGGCTAGCGTTGATGCCACGCTCCACCATACCCTAGCACTTGAAAACTTGTTGCTCCATTGCTTCGAGCCTCGACTCCACGCTTCCGGTTCCCTTTGGTCCCTCAACATCGCGGATGTGCAGCAACCCATCACGCATCTCAATGGTTTGAGGGTGTCGCAGCACCTCCGCGAGGTAAGGGTTGATCACCTTCTCGAAGAACTTGTCCTTGGAAGCACTTGGGGTCGTCATGATGATCTAGACTTGTCAGAAAAACAGCTCGAAACAAAAACAGGGGAGATTTGTGTGATATGAGAGTCAAAACCTTCGGGAGTATATATAATAAATTTTTACCGACCAAAATATATATCGTGCAAGAAAACGGAGTCCGAAGGGCACACGAGGTGCTCACGAGGTAGGGGGCGCGCCCAGAGGGGTAGGGCGCGCCCTCCACCCTCGTGGAGGCCTCGTGTCCTTCCCGGACTGCCACTTATTTTTATATTTTTCTAAATATTCCAAAACAGAGAAATATTGTCTTAAAAATTGTTTTGGAGTCGGTTTACTTACCGTACCACATACCTATTCCTTTTTGGAGTCTGGAACATTCTGGAAAGTGTCCATTATGTATTCCTCCGGGGTTACGGTTTCAATAATTTTGGTTTCAACATTTATAGGATTACCTGAGATATAGTGTTTGATCTTTTGACCGTTTACCACCTTCGGATTTGTGCCTTTGAAGTTGTTGATTTTTATGGCACCAGAACGATAGACCTCCTCGATAACGTAGGGACCTTCCCATTTAGAGAGAAGTTTTCCTGCAAAAAATCTTAAACGAGAGTTGTATAGCAATACATAATCACCTACATTAAACTCACGCTTTTGTCATGCCATCTTTTAACTTTTTCTTTAAACAACTTGGCATTTTCATAAGCTTGGGTTCTCCATTCATCAAGTGAGCTAATATCAAATAACCTCTTCTCACCGGCAAGTTTGAAATCATAGTTGAGCTCTTTAATAGCCCAATATGCCTTATGTTCTAGTTCGAGAGGTAAGTGACATGCTTTTCCATAAACCATTTTATACGGAGACATACCCATAGGATTCTTATATGTAGTTCTATAGGCCCATCATGCGTCATTCAGTTTCTTGGACCAATTCTTTCTAGACCTATTGACAGTCTTTTGCAAAATTAATTTGAGCTCTCTATTGCTCAATTCTACTTGACCACTAGACTGCGGGTGATATGGAGATGCAATTCTATGATTAATATCATATTTAGCAAGCATTTTATGGAAAGCACCATGAATAAAGTGTGAACCACCATCAGTCATTAAATATCTAGGGACTCCAAACCTCGGAAAAATAACTTCCTTAAGCATTTTAATAGAAGTGTTATAATCAGCAATACTAGTTGGAATAGCTTCTACCCACTTAGTAACGTAATCAACAGCAACTAAAATATGTGTATATCCATTAGAGGCAGGAAAGGGTCCCATATAATCAAAGCCCCAAACATCAAATGGTTCAATAACAAGTGAATAATTCATAGGCATTTCTTGACGTCTACTAATATTACCAATTCTTTGACATTCATCGCAAGACAAAACAAACTTAAGGGCATCCTTGAAGAGAGTAGGCCAATAAAAACCGGATTGCAATACCTTATGTGCAGTTCTATCTCCAGCGTGGTGTCCTCCATAAGCTTCGGAGTGACACTGGCGTAGGATCTGTTCCTGTTCATGCTCAGGTACACAACGTCTAATAACACCATCTACTCCTTCTTTATAAAGATGTGGGTCATCCCAAAAGTAATGTCGCAAATCATAGAAAAACTTTTTCTTCTGTTGGTATGTGAAGCTAGGGGGTATAAATTTAGCAACAATATAATTAGCATAATCAGCATACCATGGAGTGCTACGAGAAGTGCTTATGACATTTAATTGTTCATCAGGAAAGCTATCATCAATAGGTAGTGGGTCATCAAGAACATTCTCTAACCTAGATAAGTTGTCTACAACGGGGTTCTCAGCTCCTTTTCTATCAACAATATGCAAATCAAATTCTTGCAACAAGAGAACCCATCTAATAAGTCTAGGTTTTGCATCTTTCTTTTCCATAAGATATTTAATAGCAGCATGATTAGTGTGAATAGTTACTTTAAAATAAACAATATAGGGTCTGAATTTATCACAAGCAAATACAACTGCTAAAAGTTCCTTTTCGGTAGTAGCATAATTTCTTTGAGCATTGTCTAGAGTCTTACTAGCATATTGGATAACATTTAATTTCTTATCAACTCTTTGCCCTAGAACAGCACCTATAGCATAATCACTAGCATCACACATAATTTCAACGGGTAAATTCCAATCAGGTGTCTGAACAACAGGTGCAGAGACTAATGCTTTCTTAAGCATTTCAAATGCTTCTACACAATCATCATCAAAGACAAATGGTACATCTTTTTGTAGTAAATTAGTCAGAGGCCGAGAAATTTTTGAGAAGTCCTTAATGAACCTCCTATAAAATCCGGCATGACCAAGGAAACTTATTATACCTTTGATGTCCTTGGGACATGGCATCTTTTCAATAGCATCAACCTTATCTTTATCAACTTCAATACCTCTTTCAAAAACTTTGTGCCCCAAGACAATACCTTCATTAAGCATAAAGTGGCACTTTTCCCAATTCAAGACAAGATTAGTTTCTTCACATCTCTGCGAAACTCGAGCAAGATTGCTCAAGCAATCATCAAAAGAGGAACCATAGACGGAAAAGTCGTCCATGAAAACCTCACAAATCTTTTTGCAAAAGTCAGAGAATATAGCCATCATGCATCTTTTAAAGGTAATAGGTGCATTATATAAACCAAAAGGCATATGTCTATAAGCAAAAGTACCAAAAGGGCATGTAAAAGTAGTCTTTGATTGATCTTTAGCCGACACAGGTATTTGAGAGAAACCAGAATAACCATCTAGAAAGCAATAATGTGTATGTTTGCGTAATCTTTCTAGCATTTGATCAATAAAAGGTAAGGGGTAATGATCTTTCTTAGTAGCTTTATTTAATTTGCGGAAATCAATTACCATCCTATAACCTGTGATAATTCTTTGCGGAATCAATTCATCTTTATCATTAGGGACAACAGTAATACCTCCCTTCTTAGGGACACAATGGACAGGACTTACCCACTGACTATCAGCAACGGGATAAATTATACCTGCCTCCAAAAGTTTGAGTATTTCTTTTCTTACCACTTCTTTCATTTTAGGATTTAAACGTCGTTGAGGATCATGAACCGGTTTGGCATCCGCTTCCAAATTTATTTTATGTTGGCATAGAGTGGGACTAATGCCCTTAAGATCATCCAGAGTATATCCAATAGCGGCACGGTGCTTCTTCAGAGTTTTCAATAATCTTTCTTCTTCATGCTCTGAAAGGTTAGCACTAATAATGACAGGATATATTTTCTTTTCATCAAGATAAGCATCTTTAAGATTATCAGGCAACGGTTTAAGCTCAAATACGGGATCACCCTTGGGTGGAGGAGGATCCCCTAGGATTTCAACAGGCAAATTGTGTTGCAGAATAGGTTCCTGTTTAAAGAATACTTCATCTATTTCCCTTCTTTCATTCATGAACATATCATTTTCATGGTCTAGCAAATAGTGTTCTAAAGGATCACTGGGAGGTACGGAAATAGGAGCAAGACCAATAATTTCATCCTTACTAGGCAATTATTCCTCACGATGTTGTTTACTAAATTTAGAGAAACTAAACTCATGAACCATATTATCCAAGCCAACAGTAACAACATTCTTTTCGCAGTCTATCTTAGCACTAACGGTATTCAAGAAGGGTCTACCAAATATAATGGGACAAAAGCTATCTTGTGGAGAACCAAGAACAAGAAAATCAGCGGGATATTTGGTTTTTCCACACAAGACTTCAACATCTCTAACAATTCCTATTGCAGATATAGTATCTCTACTGGCAAGTTTAATTGTAACATCAATATCTTCTAACTCAGCAGGTGCAATATCATGCATAATTTCTTCATACAAGGTAATAGGTATAACACTAGCACTAGCACCCATATCACATAAGCCATGATAACAATGATCTCCTATTTTAACAGAAATAACAGGCACGCCTACCACAGGTCTATGTTTATCTCTAGCACAAGGTTTAGCAATTCTAGCAGTTTCACCACGGAATTGAATAACATGCCCATCAATATTATCAGACAAGAGATCTTTAACAACAGCAATATTGGGTTCTACTTTGACTTTCTCAGGTGGTGTATAAGTTCTAATATTTCTTTTACGAACAATAGTTGAAGCTTTAGCATGATCCTTCATTCTAACGGGGAAAGGTGGTTTCTCAACATAAGAAGTGGGAACAATAGGATCATTATAAGTGACAGTCTTTTCTTCAACTTTAATAGGTGCAGCTACTTTTACTTCTATGGGAGGATGATATTTAAACCACTTCTCCTTGGGGAGATCAACATAAGTAGCAAAAGATTCACAGAAAGAAGCTACTATCTCAGAGTCAAGTCCATATTTAGTGCTAAACTTACGGAAAATATCGGTATCCATAAAAGATTTTACACAATCAAACTTAGGTGTCATACGTGACTCCTTACCTTCATCGAGGTCCCAATCTTCAGAGTTGCGTTTAATTCTATCCAATAAATTCCATTTAAATTCAATAGTCTTCATCATAAAAGAGCCAACACAAGAAGTATCGAGCATGGTGCGATTGTTATCAGAAAGCTGAGCATAAAAACTTTGCATAATTACTTCTCTTGAGAGCTCATGATTGGAGCATGAATATAACATTGATTTAAGCCACCCCAAGCTTGAGCGATGCTTTCTCCTTTGCGAGGCCAAACATTATATATATAATTGCGATCACGATGAACAAGATGCATAGGGTAATACTTTTGATGAAATTCCAATTTCAATCTTTCATAGTTCCATGATCTCATATCATCACATAGCCTATACCATGTCAATACGTCTCCCTTCAAAGATAAAGGGGAGGCTTTCTTCTTGAAAACATCATCGGGTATACCTGCAAGCTTAAATAGTCCACAAACTTCATCCACATAGCGTAGATGTTCATCAGGATGCTTTGTTCCATCTCCTGTAAAAGTGTTAGCTAGCAGTTCCATCAAACCCGAAGGAATTTCAAAAGGAGTTTCATTTTCAATAGGTTCAGTAGGTTCAGTGGGTTTAGGAGCAACTCTTTGCTCTGCTGGACGGGGTGAAGATACCCCGAACAAGCCCCTCAGACAATTACTTTCCATAGTAACAAGTGACAAAAAATTTCAGCACACTATATAAATTTTTCCTTACCAAATTCCACCTACCAAAGGCGCTTCACTCCCCGGCAACGGCGCCAGAAAAGAGTCTTGATGACCCACAAGTATAGGGTATCTATCGTAGTCCTTTCGATAAGTAAGAGTGTCGAACCAAACGAGGAGCAGAAGGAAATGATAAGCGGTTTTCAGCAAGGTATTCTCTGCAAGTACTGAAATAAGTGGTAACAGATAGTTTTGTGATAAGATAAATTGTAACGAGCAACAAGTAACAAGAGTAAATAAAGTGCAGCAAGGTGGCCCAATCCTTTTTGTAGCAAAGGACAAGCTTGGACAAACTCTTATAATAGGAAAAGCACTCCCGAGGACACATGGGAATATCGTGAAGCTAGTTTTCATCACGCTCATATGATTCGCGTTCGGTACTTTGATAATTTGATATGTGGGTGGACGGGTGCTTGGGTGCTGTTCTTACTTGAACAAGCATCCCACTTATGATTAACCTCTATTGCAAGCATCCGCAACTACAACAAAAGTATTAAGGTAACCTAACCATAGCATGAAACATATGGATCCAAATCAGCCCCTTACGAAGCAACGCATAAACTAGGGTTTAAGCTTCTGTCACTCTAGCAACCCATCATCTACTTATTACTTCCCAATGCCTTCCTCTAGGCCCAAATAATGGTGAAGTGTTATGTATTCGACATTCACATAACACCACTAGAGGTTAGACAACATGTGTCTTATCAAAATATCGAACGAATACCAAATTCACATGACTACTCATAGCAAGACTTCTCCCTTGTCCTCAGGAACAAACGTAATTACTCACAAAGCATATTCATGTTCATAATCAGATGGGTAATAATATGCATAAAGGATCTGAACATATGATCTTCCACCAAATAAACCAACTAGCATTAACTACAAGGAGTAATCAACACTACTAGCAACCTACTAGCACCAATCCCGGACTTGGAGACAAGAATTGGATACAAGAGATGAACTAGGGTTTGGAGATGAGATGGTGCTGGTGAAGATGTTGATGGAGATTGCCCTCTCCCAATGAGAGGAGCATTGGTGATGACGATGGTGATGATTTCCCCCTCCCGGAGGGAAGTGTCCCCGGCAGAACAGCTCTGCCGGAGCCCTAGATTGGTTCCGCCAAGGTTCCGCCTCGTGGCGGCGGAATCTCGTCCCGAAAGGTTGCCTTCTATTTTTTTTCTCATCGAAAGACTTCATATAGGAGAAGATGGGCGTCGGAGAGCCATCAGGGGGCCCACGAGGTAGGAGGCGCGCCCTGGGGGGGCGCCCCCACCCTCGTGAGCAGGGTGTGGCCCCCCTGGCCTTCATCTTGGGCGACGATTTTTCTTTATTTGTTTTAAGATATTCCGTGGAGTTTCAGGACTTTTGGAGTTGCACAGAATAGGCCTTCAATATTTGCTCCTTTTCCAGCCCAGAATTCCAGCTGCCGGCATTCTCCCTCTTCATGTAAACCTTATAAAATAAGAGAGAATAGCCATAAGTATTGTGACATAACGTGAAATAACATCCCATAATGCAATAAATATTGATATAAAAGCATGATGCAAAATGGACGTATCAAGGGCCTATCTATTTATTTTTATGCAAATTTTTATTTTTATTTGAGTCTCCATCTTCTCTTATAAATCATCAACTAAAGGGCACTATGATCATACTTGTGCATTGGATGTAGCTAATATTCGAGTGTGTTTCATGAATGGATCAATGATTGAGCATGATGGGCTAGGGATAACTTTCTTTAGTGTTGATATTTTGAAAGACATGGTTGCTTATTGATATGCTTGAGTATTGAAGTTGTCATGTCAAATATAGACTATTGCTTTGAACCATCTAAAAGTCCAAATGTTCATGTAACAAAGAAAAAGAATGTGTGATGAACATGTTAGGCAGCATTCCACGTCAAAAATTCTGTTTTTATCATTTACCTACTCGAGGACGAGCTATTCTGAGATAGCAAGCACTAGCCCCCAAGCGCAGGAATTAAGCTTGGGGATGTTGATACATCTCCAATGTATCTATAATTTTTGATTGTTCCAAGTTGTTATATTATCATTCTTGTATGTTTTACAATCATTTTATAGCAACTTTATATAATTTTTTGGGACTAACCTATTGATAGGTCCATTTTGCATCATGTTTACCTATTGTTATTTATAATGTTTTAATGCATAATGATGCTTTTTTGAGTAATTATAATGCCTTTTCTCTCATAATATGCAAGGTTCACACAAAGAAGGAGAATACCAGCAGTTGGAATTCTGGACGTGAAAAAGCTACACCAGGCCACCTATTTTGCACAATTCTAAATGAGCTGAAACTTCATGGAGAATCTTTATGCAATATATAAGAATTATTGGAGCAAATAACTACCAGAGGGGGCCCACCAGGTGGGCACAACCCACCTGGTGGGTTGTGCCCTCCTCGGCCCACTTCTGGTGCCCCTCTTCTGGTATATAAGTCATTTTGACCAAGAAAAATAAATAAGGAGAGGACTTTCAGGACGAAGCACCGCCGTCTCGAGGCGGAACTTGGGCAGGAGCACTTTTGCCCTCCAGTGGAGCGATTCCGCCGAGGGAACTTCCCTCCCGGAGGGGGAAATCATCGTCATCATCATCACCAACAACTCTCCCATCTTGGGGAGGGAAATCTCCATCAACATCTTCAATAGCACCATCTTCTCTCAAACCCAAGTTCATCTCTTGTGTTCAATCTTTGTACCGGAACCTTAGATTGGTGCTTGTGGGTGACTAGTAGTGTTGATTACATCTTGTAGTTGATTACTATATGGTTGGTTTGGTGGAAGATTATATGTCCAGATCCATTATGCTATTTAATACCACTCTGATCTTGAGCATGATTATCATTTGTGAGTAGTTACTTTTGTTCTTGAGGTCACAGGAGAAATCTTGTTGCAAGTAATCATGTGAACTTCATATGTGTTCAATATTTTGATGATATGTACATTGTGATTCCCTTAGTGGTGTCATGTGAACGTCGACTACATGACACTTCACCTTATTAGGGACTAAGGGAAAGCATTGTGGAGTAGTTATTAGATGATGGGTTGCAAAAGTGAGAGAAGCTTAAACCCTAGTTTACGCGCTACTTCGTAAGGGACTGATTTGGATCCAAAAGTTTAATGTTATGGTTAGATTTTATCTTAATACTTTTCTCGTAGTTGCAGATGCTTGCGAGGGGGGTAATCATAAGTTGGAGGTTTGTTCAAGTAAGAACATCACCTAAGCACCAGTCCACCCACATATCAAATTATCAAAGTAGCGAACAAATCAAACCAACATGATGAAAGTGACTAGATGAGATTCCCGTGTACCCTCAAGAATGCTTTGCTTATCATAAGAGACCATCTTGGACTATCCTTTTCCTCAAAAGGATTGGGCTACCTTTCTGCACTTATGTTACCGTTACCGTTACTTGCTCGTTACAAATTATCTTGCTATCAAACTACTCGTTACTTATAATTTCAGTGCTTGCAGAGAATACCTTGCTGAAAACTACTTGTCATTTCCTTCTGCTCCTCGTTGGGTTCGACACTCTTACTTATAGAAAGGACTACGATTGATCCCCTATACTTGTTAGTCATCACCTATTGACATAATGCCTAGTGCCAGTTGCTGTTTTTTCTTGTTTTTTACTTTGTGGAATATCCCTATCAAACGGAGTCCAAATGCAGCGAATTTTTTTGGAGATTGTTTTTGGACCAGAAGATAACTTGGGAGCCAAGGAAGCGCCTGGGGGGAGGCCCATGGGGCCCACAAGACACCAGGGTGCGCCCTGATGGGTTGTGGGGCCCACGGGGGTCTCCTGCACCGCTTATTCACTCTATAAATATCCAAATATTCCAGAAACCCTAGGAGAGCAGACAAAACACAATTCCAGCCGCTGTAAGTTCCAGAACCACGAGATCCAATCTAGAACCCTATTCCGGCACTCTGCCGGAGGGGAACACGACCATGGAGGGGTTCATCATCCTCATTGGTGCTCCTTCGATGATGCGTGAGTAGTTCACCATAGTCCTACGGGTCTGTAGGCAGTAGCTAGATGGCTTCTTTTCTCTTTTCGATTCTCAATACAATGGTCTCTCGGAGATCTATTTGATGTAAAGTTTTTGCGGTGTGTTTGTTGGGATCCGATGAATTTTGAGTTTATGATCAGATCTATATCCATGAATATTATTTGAGTTTCTTTGATCTCTTATATGCATAATTGTTATAGCCTCGTATTTCTTCTCCGAATCATTGGTTTAGTTAGGCCAACTAGATTGATTTTTCTTGCCATGGGAAGAGGTGCTTTGTGATGGGTTCGATCTTGCGGTGTCCTCACCCAGTGACTGAAGGGGTAGCAAGGCACACATGTATCGTTGCTATTAAGGATAAAATGATGGGGTCTATTCCTACATGAGTAGATCTTGTCAACATCATGTCATCATTGCATTACTCTGTTTCGCCATGAACTTAATACACTGGATGCATGTTGGATAGCGGTCGATGTGTGGAGTAATAGTAGTAGATGCAGAATCATTTCGGTCTACTAATCTTGGACGTTATGCCTATATACATGATCATTTCCTTGGACATCATCATAATTATTCGATCTTCTATCAATTTCCCAACAGTAATTTCTCTACCCACAGTATGCTATTTTCTCGAGAGAAGACACTAGTGAAATCTACGGCCCCCGGTTCTATCTTTTGTCATATTGCTTTCAGATCTATTTTTCACCGTATTTCTTTTCAGATCTATTATTCCAAAAACCCAAAAATGCTTTGCTGCACTTTTTATTTGCATCTTTTATTTCGCATTTTATTCAGCCTATTTATCCAATCTTGTACAATTTAATCTATATTTTTACCGAGGAGGGATTGACAAGCCCTCTTACGCACCGGGTTGCAAGTATTTGTTCTTTGTGTGCAGGTACCGTTTACATAGTGTTGCTTGGTTCTCCTACTGGTTTGATAACCATGGTATCACAACTAAGGGAAATACCTACCGTCGTTGTACTGCATCATCCCTTCCTCTTTGGGGAAATACCGATGTAGTTTCAAGCCGCATTAGCCGCCATAGCCGTAGCTCACCCTCCCCCGCTCCATCATCGCCGTAGCTAGCCCCCCCCCCCGCCTCTCTCATT
>NC_041389.1:244955570-244983651 GCF_002162155.2 Triticum dicoccoides
CTCTCATTCGTGCATGCCACTTCGCTCCTGGGACTCGCAAGAGTCCGACGGGCCCTCTGGCTCGCCTCGCTACTCCCCAAGCGCCTTCCCCGGCAAGCACCCGAGCCCACCACCGCTCCGCGCCATTGTTCCGGCCACCTCCGGCCGCCCTCGCGTGAACTAGTGTCGTCGTTCGACGCGCCTCTTTGCGCGCATTTAGACGCGCCCACCCTGTGCATGTTTTGTTTGCGTGTTGGCGATTCCCGGCATGCGCCCGACCCCTCCGTCGTGGTTTTGGCCACGACGGCTAAACGTTGGCGCCGCGGCTGACGTGTTTGACCCTGGCGCCCGCCCCGCGTCACTAACATGTGGGCCTCGTAGTTTAGTAATTAGTTTAAGTTTAAAATTAATCAAATAATTAAATGGCCACTGACAGCTTGGTCCAACCACTTAATTAGATTAATTAGGTTTAAATTAAACCTGTTTTAATAAAATGATAAACGGTCAACCCGGTTCACTGCTGGTTGGGTGTTGATTGGGCCCCTGGTCCCACCAGTCAGTGACTGTGGCTAGACCACAATGGGTACAAAAGGTAAATGCCCTGTTTAAAAAAATCGAATTAAGTAATTATATTAAATCAAGTAAGTATAGAGTACCCTGACTCGGGCGAAGGCCATCCGGGCACCTTCTATGCAGGCCGACCGCTTGACGGCGTCAATCCGAGGACGCGCCTCGACCAGCCGCTTCACAAGTCCGAAGTAGCTGCTGGGTATGGGCTCGGCTGGCCAAAGACGGACTATTACATCCTTCATGGCTAGTCCGGCCACCCTGTGCAGCTCCATCAGCTACTTCAGCTGATCGCTGAGGGGCGCCGGTTACTTTGGCGCAAGGTACTGCGACCAGATAGCTTCTCCATTGAACTCCTCTCTTTGGCGCGGAAGAACTCGAGAGCGTCAGCAATACTCCTCGGCAGATCCGCGAATGCGCCTAGAGAACTCCAAACTCGGGTCAACAAAATGAATCTCTTCCTTGTAAATATACTCTGCATAAGAAAGGCCTTACCAACCGCTATTTGCCTCGCCTCTTGGATCTCCGGGCGAGCTCCTTGGGCCTCAACCCGGGCTTCCTTCACGCTCTCAAGAGCTTTGGTGAGCTCGGAGGCTTGTTCCGAACTCTTCTGATCCAAGGACCCGCACTTAGCAATGGCGTCCTTGAGCTCCTATTCGACCTCCCCCACCCGAGCCTCATGTCTTCGGCGAGTGGTTTGCTCCACCTCTAACTCCTTCGCTGCTTTGTCAGCGGTCGCCTTGCTCACCTCCGCCTCCTTCTTGGCTTGGGCGAGGGGGCTCTTGAGGGACTCGACCTCGACTGCGCCAGTTGTGAGTATAGTCATAACATTCAGTAAATTTAAAGAAATGGCACACATATCACTTCAGGTATGTAATAGTGTCGCATACCTTGGGTTTCGTCAAACCGCTTATTGACACGGTCGAGTTCCTCATCGACTAGCCGAAGCTTCCGATTGAGCTCAAAACCTCTGCGGCATGTGCAGTAGCCGCCAGCATAGACGCCTGTCCAACACGATAGTACGTAACATTATCAACTTGTTTTTGATCCTTTGTCCGGATCGTTCTAATCCGAATAGAGTCTCAGGGGCTACTATTTATGCATAGGTTCAGCCTTGCACATATATAAAAAAACTTGAAAGAGAATTACATCGCATACCTCAAAGCCCGTCAGTAGGCTGTTGAAGGCTTCGGTCAGTCCGCTCTTCATGGACCGGACCTTTTCCATAACCGCCCCATCAGGGTGCAGTGTTCCTCCATGATGAAGGCATGTTGCAGTGCTTCCTGCAGAGCATCAGCGGCCTCCGGATTGACAGAGGCCATCGATGGAGCTGCTGCTCCTCCCTCCTTTGTCAAAGGGGGTGTTGGTCCGAACCCGGAGCCGCATTAGTCTCCGGGACGGTGTTCGGCAGGGCCCGAACTGTTGAGGCCCCCCACCCTCAATGGTCATGGGGGTCGCCATGCCCCGCTCTACAGCGTCCAAGGTGTTATCCTCGGACGCCTTCTGGACGGCCTCGTCCGCTCCTACTTGTCCAGGAGATGTCCTTTGAGACGACACCTCGGTGTCCTCCATGGCAGGGGGGAGAAGGCGCGCGATGGTCCGTCACTCTCCACCTCTTCAGGTGGCAGAGAGTTCCCCTCCGAAGAGGAGGGAATTGGGATCTCGCGCAGAGGGCTAAAAAGGCAAACAAAGATATGATTCATATAACAAAGGCAGATTAAGCGAAAATTGTACAAGTAAGTGATACGTCTCCAACGTATCTATAATTTTTGATTGTTCCATGCTATTATATTACCCCTTTTGGATGTTTATGGGCTTTATTTTACACATTTATATCATTTTTGGGACTAACCTACTAACCAGAGGCCCAGCCCATATTGCTGTTTTTTTTGCCTATTTCAGTATTTCGAAGAAAAGGAATATCAAATGGAGTCCAAACAGAATGAAACATTCAGGAGCGTGATTTTTGGAACAAACGTGATCCAGAGGACTTGGAGTGCAAGTCAAGAAGCAGCCGAGGCTCCCACGAGATAGGAGGGCGCTCCCCCCTGTAGGGCGCGCCCCCTGTCTCGTGGGCCCCTCGGGCGGCCACCGACGTACTTCTTCCTCCTATATATACCTACGTACCCCGAAAACATCCAGGAGCACCACGAAACACAATTTCCACCACCGTAACCTTCTGTATCCGCGAGATCTCATCTTGGAGCCTTCGCCGACACTTTGCCGGAGGGGGAATCGACCATGGAGGGCTTCTACATCAACATCCTTGCCCCTTCGATGAGTTATGAGTAGTTTACCACAGACCTACGGGTCCATAGTTATTAGCTAGATGGCTTCTTCTCTCTTTTTGGATCTCAATACAATGTTCTCCCCCTCTCTTGTGGAGATCTATTCGATGTAAACTCTTTTTGCGGTGTGTTTGTCGAGATCTGATGAATTGTGGGTTTATGATCAAGTTTATCTATGAATAATATTTGAATGTTCTCTGAATTCTTTTATGTATGATTGAGGTATCTTTGCAAGTCTCTTCGAATTATCAGTTTGGTTTGGCCTACTAGATTGATCTTTCTTGCCATGGGAGAAGTCCTTAGCTTTGGGTTCAATCTTGCGGTGTCCTTACCCAGTGACAGAAAGGGTTGCAAGGCACGTATTGTATTGTTGCCATCGAGGACAACAAGATGGGGTTTATATCATATTGCATGAGTTTATCCCTCTACATCATGTCATCTTGCTTAATGTTTTACTCTGTTCTTATGAACTTAATACTCTAGATGCAGGCAGGAGTCGGTCGATGTGTGGAGTAATAGTAGTAGATGCAGGCAGGAGTCGGTCTACTTGTTATGGATGTGATGCCTATATACATGATCATGCCTAGATAATCTCATAACTATGCGCTTTTCTATCAATTGCTCGACAGTAATTTGTTCACCCACCGTAATACTTATGCTATCTTGAGAGAAGCCACTAGTGAACCCTATGGCCCCCGGGTCTATCTCTTATCATATTTGCTTTCAATCTACTTTTATTTGCATCTTTACTTTTTGCATCTATATTATAAAATACCAAAAATATATTTATCTTATCTTACTTTTGAGGAGCCTCCTACTGGATTGATACCTTGGTTCTCAAAAACTGAGGGAAATACTTACGCTACTATTGCTGCATCACCCTCTCCTCTTCGAGGAAAATCAACGCAAACTCAAGATGTAGCAAGAAGGATTTCTGGCACCGTTGCCGGGGAGGTCTTCGCTCAAGTCAAGACATACCAAGTACCCAGTGCAAACCCATCTCCCTCACATTTACATTATTTGCCATTTGCCTCTCGTTTTTCTCTCCCCCACTTCACCCTTGCCGTTTTATTCGCCCTCTTTTTCGCTTGCTTTCTTTGTCCTTGCCTTTGTTTGCCGTTATGTCTGAAATTGGGGAGATTATCGTCAATATGGACAACCATGATAACATGGAAAATTCTGATGCTCCGGCTGAAGAACCCCCTATCTTGCATTCTAAAAAGTTTCGAATCGGTAGGGGTAACATCATTGGAAAAGGTGTCATTCAAGATTTCTTTACTTGTGCCAGTGCTTTACCTTCCATGGGTGGTTCTATTCTTCATAAAACTAGTAGTCTCGCGGATGCCATTGCTATGCTAGTGGTTGAACTTGAAAGACAATTTATGCATATGCATCCTTGCGTACAAAGAATTTTCTAGAATTTTCCAATATTGAGCATTCTTCTGTTAAACGCGCTATTACTATCTTCTTGGCTCATGAGTTTAGATTTATCATAAGAGAGGCCAAAGAAATTTTTGTGCACTATAGGGTGGACGCCGGTCGTCCTCCCATAGAGGCGATCCTCTATGATCAAGAGGAATTTAGGCGTTTTCAATCTTCAGACTATGTTGCTTCTAATGAAAACCTTAGAAAAAAGGTTCCTACCAATTTCTTGGTTGATTGCATTAACGAGCTTAATAATGATTTTTCCCTTCGAAACGATGAGCTAGGATACTCTCTTGAGTATAGGCTCACAAAATTTTGCCAAAAGAATGCTTTTAGTGATGAAATAGTTGTGCACTATGAAGGGCCAAAGGAGGAACCCGTTCCTCCTGTGATTGATCTTGGGGACCTTTGTCCCACTAAATTTAGCCATTTTGATTACTTTTGCTTGCCTCAAAGGAAACTTGCTGCCGAACGTAGAGAATATGAGATGAGCTTTCAAGATCTATCTTATTATTATGGCACTACTTAGATCTATCTTCGCTTTTATGCCTAGCTAGGGGCGTTAAACGATAGCGCTAGTTGGGAGGCAACCCAATTTTCTTTATGTTTTTTGTTTTTGCTCCTGTTTAGTAATAAATCTTGCATCTACCTTCTGTTTAGATGTGTTTTTATCTTTTAATTAGTGTTTGTGCCAAGTAGAACCTATAGGATAACCTACGATGATAGATGATTTGGTTCTGCTGAAAAACAGAAACTTTGCATGCACGAATATAATTTTTTTAAATAACAGGAACGTGATTTTGCATTGATTCTTTTTTCTGCTGATCAATAAACAAATTTTCCAGGACTTCCTATTTTGGTAGGATTTTTAGAGTTCCAGAAGTTTGCGTTAGTTACAGATTGCTACAGACTGTTCTGTTTTTGACAGATTCTGTTTTTCGTGTGTTGTTTGCTTATTTCAATGCATCTATGGCTAGTAAATTAGTTTATAAACCATAAGGAAGTTGGAATACAGTAGGTTTAACACCAAAATAAATAAAGAATGAGTTCATTACAGTACCTTATGTGGTGGTTTTGTTTTCTTTCACTAACGGAGCTTATAAGATTTCCTGTTGAGTTTTGTGTTGTGAAGTTTTCAAGTTTTGGGTAATGCTTTTATGGACTATGGAATAAAGGGTGGCAAGAGCCTAAGTTTGGGGATGCCCATGGGACCCCAAGATATTCAAGGATAGCCAAAAGCCTAAGCTTGGGGATGCCCCGGGAAGGCATCCCCTCTTTCGTCTTCGTTCATTGGTAACTTTACTTGGAGCTATATTTTTATTCGCCACATGATATGTGTTTTGCTTGGAGCGTCGTGTATTATATTAGTCTTTGATTTTTAGTTTACCACAATAATCCTTTCTGTACACACCTTTTGGGAGAAGCCTATTTGATTAGAATTTGCTAGAATACTCTATGTGCTTCACTAATATCTTTTGAGCTTGATAGTTTTTGCTCTAGTGCTTCACTTATATCTTTTAGAGCACGGTGGTATCTTAATTTTGAAGAAATTTCTAGTCTCTCATGCTTCACTTATATTATTTTGAGAGTCTTTTAGAACAGCATGGTATTTTCTATGGTCATAAAGTTGGTCCTAGAATGATGAGCATCCAAGTTGGGTATAATAAAAACTATCATAGAAAAGTGAATTGGATGCTATGATCAATTTGATGCTTGATAATTGTTTTGAGACATGGAGGTAGTGATATTAAAGTTATGCTAGTTGGGTGATTATGGATTTAAAGAATGCTTGTGTTGAAGTTTGTGATTCCCGTAGAATGCACGTATGGTGCACCGCTTTGTGATGAAGTTGGAGCACAATTTTATTTATTGAGTGTCTTCCTTATGAGTGGCGGTCGGGGACGAGCAATGGTCTTTTCCTACCAATCTATCCCCCTAGGAGCATGCGCGTAGTGCTTTGGTTTTTGATTACTTCTAAATTTTTGCAATAAGTGCATGAGTTCTTTTGATTAATGTTGAGTCCATGGATTATACGCACCCTTTCACCCTTCCATCGTTGCTAGCCTCTCTTGTACCGTGCAACTTTCGCCGGTACCATACACCCACCATATACCTTCCTCAAAACAGCCACCATACCTACCTATTATGGCATTTTCATAGCCATTCCAAGATATATTGCCATGCAACTTTCCACCATTCCGTTCATATGACACGCATTACTTTTGTCATGTTGCTCTTTGCATGATCATGTATTTGACATTGTATTTGTGGCAAGGCCACCTTCATAATTTTCATACATGTCGCTCTTGATTCATTGCATATCCCGGTACACCGCCGGAGGCATTCATATAGAGTCATACTTTGTTCTAGCTTTGAGTTGTAAATCCATAAAAGTGTGATGATCTTCATTATTAGAGCATTGTCCTAGTGAGGAAAGGATGATGAAGACTACGACTCCCCCACAAGTCGGTATGAGACTTCGGACTTTACAAAAAAAGGCCAAAAAGAAAAAAAAGGCCAAAGAAAAAAAAGAAAAAAAAGGAAAAGAAGAAAAGAAAAAATAAAATGAGAGAAAAAGAGAGAAGGGACAATGCTACCATCTCTTTTTCCACACTTGTGCTTCAAAGTAGCACCATGATCTTCATGATAGAGAGTCTCATATGTTGTCACTTTCATATACTAGTGGGAATTTTTCATTATAGAACTTGGCTTGTATATTCCAATGATGGGCTTCCTCAAAAATGCCCTAGGTCTTCGTGAGCAAGCAAGTTGGATGCACACCCACTTAGTTCCTTTTGTTGAGCTTTCATATATTTATAGCTCTAGTGCATCCGTTGCATGGAAATCCCTACTCACTCACATTGATATCTATTAATGGGCATCTCCATAGCCCGTTGATACGCCTAGTTGATGTGAGACTATCTTCTTCTTTTTTGTCTTCTCCACAACCACCATTCTATTCCACATATAGTGCTATGTCCATGGCTCACGCTCATGTATTGCGTGAAAGTTGAAAAAGTTTGAGATTACTAAAGTATGAAACAATTGCTTGGCTTGTCATCGGGGTTGTGCATGATTAAATACTTTGTGTGATGAAGATAGAGCAGCAGCCAGACTATATGATTTTTTAGGGATAACTTTCTTTAGCCATGTTATTTTGAGAAGACATGTTTACTTTGATTAGTATGCTTGAAGTATTACTATTTCTTATGTCAATATTAACTTTTATTTTGTATCATTTGGATCTGAACATTCATTCCACAATAAAGAAAATTACATTGAGAACTATGCTAGGTAGCATTCCACATCAAAAATTCTCTTTTTATCATTTACCTACTCGAGGACGAGAAGGAATTAAGCTTGGGGATGCTTGATACGTCTCCAACGTATCTATAATTTTTGATTGTTCCATGCTATTATATTACCCCTTTTGGATGTTTATGGGCCTTATTTTACACATTTATATTATTTTTGGGACTAACCTACTAACCGGAGGCCCAGCCCATATTGCTGTCTTTTTTGCCTATTTCAGTATTTCGAAGAAAAGGAATATCAAACGGAGTCCAAACGGAATGAAACATTCGGGAGCGTGATTTTTGGAACAAATGTGATCCAGAGGACTTGGAGTGCAAGTCAAGAAGCAGTCGAGGCTCCCACAAGATAGGAGGGTGCACCCCCCTGTAGGGCACGCCCCCCTATCTCGTGGACCCCTCGGGTGGCCACTGACGTACTTCTTCCTCCTATATATACCTACGTACCCGAAAACATCCAGGAGCACCACGAAACACAATTTTCACCACCGTAACCTTCTGTATCCGTGAGATCTCATATTGGAGCCTTCGCCGGCACTCTGCCGGAGGGGGGAATCGACCATGGAGGGCTTCTACATCAACATCCTTGCCCCTCGGATGAGTTGTGAGTAGTTTACCACAGACCTACGGGTCCATAGTTATTAGCTAGATGGCTTCTTCTCTCTTTTTGGATCTCAATACAATGTTCTCCCCCTCTCTTGTGAGATCTATTCGATGTAAACTGTTTTTGTGGTGTGTTTGTCGAGATCTAATGAATTGTCGGTTTATGATCAAGTTTATCTATGAATAATATTTGAATCTTCTCTGAATTCTTTTATGTATGATTGAGTTATGTTTGCAAGTCTCTTCGAATTATCAGTTTGGTTTGGCCTACTAGATTGATCTTTCTTGCCATGGGAGAAGTGCTTAGGTTTGGGTTCAATCTTGCGGTGTCCTTACCTAGTGACAGAAAGGGTTGCAAGGCACGTATTGTATGGTTGCCATCGAGGACAACAAGATGGGGTTTATATCATATTGCATGAGTTTATCCCTCTACATCACGTCATCTTGCTTAATGCGTTACTCTGTTCTTATGAACTTAATACTCTAGATGCAGGCAGGAGTCGGTCGATGTGTGGAGTAATAGTAGTAGATGCAGGCAGGAGTCGGTCTACTTGTTATGGACGTGATGCCTATATACATGATCATGCCTAGATAATCTCATAACTATGCGCTTTTCTATCAATTGCTCGACAGTAATTTGTTCACCCACCGTAATACTTATGCTATCTTGAGAGAAGCCTCTAGTGAAACCTACTGCCCCCGGGTCTATCTTTTATCATATTTGCTTTCAATCTACTTTTATTTGCATCTTTACTTTTTGCATCTATATTATAAAATATCAAAAATATATTTATCTTATCATACTATCTCTATCAGATCTCACTTTCGCAAGTGGCCATGAAGGGATTGACAACCCCTTTATTGCATTGGTTGCGAGTTCTTTGTTTGTTTGTGTAGGTGCGTGGGACTTTTGAGGAGCCTCCTACTGGATTGATACATTGGTTCTCAAAAACTGAGGGAAATGCGTACGCTACTATTGCTGCATCACCATTTCCTCTTCAAGGAAAACCAACGCGAGCTCAAGACATAGCAAGAAGGATTTCTGGTGCCGTTGCCGGGAGGTCTTCGCTCAAGTCAAGACATACCAAGTACCCATCACAAACCCATCTCCCTCGCATTTACATTATTTACCATTTACCTCTCGTTTTCCTCTCCCCCACTTCACCCTTGCGTTTTATTCGCCCTCTCTTTCCCAATCTCCTCCTCTCTTTCGCTTGCCTTTTTTCCGTTTGCTCGTGTGTTAGATCGGTTACCTTGTTGTGATGGTTAGTCCTCCTATCCTTATTATTACTCCCGAACATGAAATCCTCAATTTTAAGCAAAGGGAGGGAGAAAATTTAAAAGACTTGGCATAGAATTTGCAATGCTCAAAATAGATCTACTAGGAAGCTTTCTACTTCCGTTTTTCTCCGCAATTTTTATGTAGGCATCACTCCTTGGAATAGATGTGTTCTTGATACTGTTGCCGGAGGTGATTTCTTGAGTAGCCATACGTTTGATGCTTATAATGCTATGTTAGATTTGTTTGGCCCACCACCTCTTTTGGTTAATGGAACTGTTTTAACTTTAGAACACATTATGCAACAGCTTGATATTATTGAAAATAAAATTGCCACTGTTGAGTTCATTGAAAATTTGGATAAAAAGATTCATAATAATATCACCCAATATGGATCTAGGGTTGGAGTTACTTTGAAAAATCTTAAAGAGAAAGAACCTATAGTTCATGAAAAAATAGATCTAGATTCTATTAGAATTGGTAAATTTGAGGATATAATTACAACTTAGGTTCTACGATTTCGTCCATGAAAAACACTCCAAAAACCCCTACAAAAACTGCCAAGTTTATTTATGTTCCTAAAAATAAGGGTGAATCTTCTAGTAAGGGAGACGCGGATCTCAAATCCATAAGTGTTCATCCCAATTGTCTCTCTATCGTTAAGGAACCTTTTGCTACAAAGGAAGTTCTTGATTTTTTGCCCAAAGGTTTAATCTTTGACAAAAAGGGGAAAACTCCTAAATATTATAAGTGCTCTATTGATGAATTTAGTGCCAAAGATGGCACTACTTAGATCTATCTTCGCTTTTATGCCTAGCTAGGGGCGTTAAACAATAGCGCTAGTTGGAAGGCGACCCAATCTTCTTTGTGTTTTTTGTTTTTGTTCCTGTTTAGTAATAAATCTTGCATCTACTGTTTATATGTGTTTTTATCTTTTAATTAGTGTTTGTGCCAAGTAGAACCTATAGGATAACCTATGATGATAGTTGATTTGATTCTGCTGAAAAACAGAAACTTTGTGCGCATGAATTTAGTTTTGTTAAATCACAGAAACGTGCTTTTGCGTTGATTCTTTTTGATGCTGATCAATAGACACATTTTCCAGTACTTCGTATTTTGGTAGGATTTTTAGAGTTCCATAAGTTTGCATTAGTTACAGATTGCTACAGACTGTTCTGTTTTTGACAGATTCTGTTTTTCGTGTGTTTTTGCTTATTTTGATGCATCTATGGCTAGTAAAATAGTTTATAAACCTTAGAGAAGTTGGAATATAGTAGGTTTAACACCAAAATAAATAAAGAATGAGTTCATTACAGTACCTTATGTGGTGGTTTTGTTTTCTTTCACTAACGGAGCTTATAAGATTTCCTGTTGAGTTTTGTCTTGTGAAGTTTTCAAGTTTTGGGTAAAGCTTTTATGGACTATGGAATAAGGAGTGGCAAGAGCCTAAGCTTGGGGATGCCCATGGCACCCCAAGATATTCAAGGATAGCCAAAATCCTAAGCTTGGGGATGCCCCGGGAAGGCATCCCCTCTTTCGTCTTCGTTCATTGGAACTTTACTTGGAGCTATATTTTTATTCGCCACATGATATGTATTTTGCTTGGAGTGTCGTGTATTATATTAGTATTTTCTTTTTAGTTTACCACAATCATCCTTGATGTACACACCTTTTGGGAGAAGCCCACTTGATTAGAATTTGCTAGAATACTCTATGTGCTTCACTTATATCTTTTGAGCTTGATAGTTTTTGCTCTAGTGCTTCTCTTATATCTTTTAGAGCACGGCGGTGGATTAATTTTGAATAAATTGCTAGTATCTCATGCTTCACTTATATTATTTTGAGAGTCTTTTAGAACAGCATGGTATTTGCTATGGTTACAAATTTGGTCCTAGAATGATGAGCATCCAAGTTGGGTATAATAAAAACTATCATAGAAAGTTAATTGGATGCTATGATCAATTTGATACTTGATAATTGTTTTCAGATATGGAGGTAGTGATATTAAAGTCATGCTAGTTGGGTGATTATGAATTTAAAGAATGCTTGTGTTGAAGTTAGCAAGTCCCGTAGCATGCACGTATGGTTAAAGTTGTGTGACAAATTTGAAACATGAAGTGTACCTGGCTTGTGCATCCTTATGAGTGGCGGTCGGGGACGAGCGATGGTCTTTTCCTACCAATCTATCCCCCTAGGAGCATGCACGTAGTGCTTGATTTTTGATGACTTCTAAATTTTTGCAATAAGTATCTGAGTTCTTTTGACTAATGTTGAGTCCATGGATTATACGCACTTTTACCTTTCCGCCTTTGCTAGCCTCTTCGGTACCGTGCATTGCCCTTTCTCACCTTGAGAGTTGGTGCAAACTTCGCCGGTGCATCCAAACCCCGTGATACAATACGCTCTATCACACATAAACCTCCTTATATCTTCCTCAGAACAGCCACCATACCTACCTATTATGGCATTTCCATAGCCATTCCTAGATATATTGCCATGCAACTTTCCACCGTTCCGTTCTTCATCATCATGACATACTTTACTTTTGTCATATTGCCATTGCATGATCATGTAGTTGACATCGTACTTGTGGCAAAGCCACCATGCATAATTTCTCATACATGTCACTCTTGATTCATTGCACCATCCCGGTACACCGCCGGAGGCATTCATATAAAGTCATATCTTGTTCTAGTTTCGAGTTGTAATTCATATGTTGTAATCAATAGAAGTGTGATGGTCATCATTATTAGAGCATTGCCCAAAAAAGCCAAAAAAGGCCCAAAAAAGAAAAAAATAAAAAAATAAAAAGGGCAATGTTACTATCTCTTTTTCCACACTTGTGCTTCAAAGTAGCACCTTGTTCTTCATGTAGTGAGTCTCATATATTGTGCTTCAAAGTAGCACCATGTTTTTCATATAGTGAGTCTCATAGGTTGTGTTTTTCATACTAGTGGGAATTTTTCATTATAGAACTTGGTTTGTATATTCCTACAATGGGCTTCCTCAAATGCCCTAGGTCTTAGTGAGCAATCAAGTTGGATGCACACCCACTAGTTTTCTTTTGTTGAGCATTCATTTATAGCTCTAGTGCATCTGTTGCATGGCAATCCCTACTCCTCATGTTGACATCAATTGATGGGCATCTCCGTAGCCCATTGATTATCCTCGTCAATGTAAGACTTTCTCCTTTTTTGTCTTCTCCACACAATCCCCATCATCATATTCTATTCCACCCATAGTGCTATATCCATGGCTCACGCTCATGTATTGCGTGAAGGTTGAAAAAGTTTGAGATTATTTAAGTACGAAACAATTGCTTGTCTTGTCATCGGGGGTATAGAAGTTGGGAACATCTTTGTGTGACGAAAATGAAGCATAGCCTAACTATATGATTTTGTAGGGATGAACTTTCTTTTGCCATGTATTTTGAGAAGACATGATTACTTTGATTAGTATGCTTGAAGTGTTACTATTTCTTTTATCAATATGAACTTTTATTTTGAATCATTTGGATTTGAACATTCATGCCACAATAAAGAAAATTACATTGAGAATTATGCTAGGTAGCATTCCACATCAAAAATTCTGTTTTTATCATTTACCTACTCGAGAACGAGCAGGAATTAAGCTTGGGGATGCTTGATACGTCTCCAACGTATCTACAATTTTTGATTGTTCCATGCTATTATATTACCCCTTTTGGATGTTTATGGGCTTTATTTTACACATTTATATCATTTTTGGGACTAACCTACTAACTGGAGGCCCAGCCCGTATTGCTGTTTTTTTGCCTATTTCAGTATTTCAAAGAAAAGGAATATCAAACGGAGTCCAAACGGAATGAAACCTTCGGGAGCGTGATTTTTGGAACGAACGTGATCCAGAGGACTTGGAGTGCAAGTCAAGAAGCAGCCGAGGCGGCCACGAGAGGGGAGGGCGCGCCCACCCCTACAGGGCACGCCCCCTGTCTCGTGGGCCCCTCGGGCGGCCACCGACATACTTCTTCCTCCTATATAAGTCTATGTACCCCGAAAACATCCAGGGAGCCAACGAAACACAATTTCCACTGCCGTAACCTTCTGTATCCGTGACATCCCATCTTGGAGCCTTCGCCGGCGCTCTGCCGGAGGGAGAATCAACCATGGAGGGCTTATACATCAACACCATAGCCCCTCCGATGAGTTGTGAGTAGTTTACCACAGACCTTCGGGTCCATAGTTATTAGCTAGATGGCTTCTTCTCTCTTTTTGGATCTCAATACAATGTTCTCCCCCTCTCTTGTGGAGATCTATTCGATGTAAACTCTTTTTGCGGTGTGTTTGTCGAGATCCGATGAATTGTGGGTTTATGATCAGGTTTATCTATGAGAAATATTTGAATCTCCTCTGAATTCTTTTATGTATGATTGAGTTATCTTTGCAAGTCTCTTTGAATTATCAGTTTGGTTTGGCCTACTAGATTGATCTTTCTTGCCATGGGAGAAGTGCTTAGCTTTGGGTTCAATCTTGCGGTGTCCTTACCCAGTGACAGAAAGGGATGGAAGGCACGTATTGTATTGTTGCCATCGAGGATAAAAAGATGGGGTTTATATCATATTGCATGAGTTTATCCCTCTACATCATGTCATCTTGCTTAATGCGTTACTCTATTCTTTATGAACTTAATACTCTAGATGCAGGTAGGAGTCGGTCGATGTGTGGAGTAATAGTAGTAGATGCAGGCAGGAGTCGGTCTACTTGTTGCGGACCTGATGCCTATATACATGATCATGCCTAGATAATCTCATAATTATTCGCTTTTCTATCAATTGCTCCACAGTAATTTGTTCACCCACCGTAATACTTATGTTATCTTGAGAGAAGCCTCTAGTGAAACCTATGGCCGCCGGGTCTATTTTTTATCATATTTGCTTTCAATCTACTTTTATTTGCATCTTTACTTTTTGCATCTATATTATAAAATACCAAAAATAGATTTATCTTATCATACTATCTCTATCAGATCTCACTTTCGCAAGTGGCCGTGATGGGATTGATAACCCCTTTATTGCGTTGGTTGCGAGTTCTTTGTTTGTTTGTGTAGGTGCGTGTGACTTTTGAGGAGCCTCCTACTGGATTGATACCTTGGTTCTCAGAAAATGAGGGAAATACTTATGCTACTATTGCTGCATCACCCTTTCCTCTTCAAGGAAAACCAACGCAAGCTCAAGACGTAGCAGTGCGTCGGGCTTTCTGAGCCAGATCGATAGATGACGAGAGGTGATGGCGAGAGTTGTAGCGAGGGGATGGCTACTTGCTATGTGGTGTGGTGGCACGGAGTGTTGAGTGTAGGGAGGGCTATGGGGTGGCGCTTGTCGTTAGAATGATGGTTTGGCTATGGGGTGGAACCCTGTAACTCTATTCAAAATCCCTGGAATTCATGTTGCTCGAAAGTCGATGGACAGTCTGAATGGTCATGCACCTACTCCATGTGCCTAAATATTTTTTTAGTGAAGGGATTCGCGCGCTCATATGAGCGTTCTCCGCCGGCATGCACACCTCTGACAGGTAGATAAATATGTTCTAACTTAAGCCGCTACAAAGATCAGTACGTAATTGTTCATTTTAGTTAGCACCGCTCCCGTGGTAGGGAATATGTTTGTAGTGGTGCATAGCCTGCAACCGTTTTTCAGCCCCAAAAGGATTATGACCAGTCCCTGGTACACAAATCAGCATATAAATTTTGTAGAGATTGCAAAAGAAAAGGACGCCGGAAAAGAGTTTTCGTATTTGCTGGCATAAATACTACTAGGCAGTGCACAAGTTCACAATGTGCGATTTTTTCAGAAACATGCAACTTAGGACATCTATAATGCCGACCCTCAAACTGCCCGCATCCGTTCGGACCATGTGGTTCGGATGTGTTTTGCCATCCAACATGGTTCTGCATCGTCTGTTCGGCGGTTTGGACGCACGTTTTCCCGAAAACCAGTGACAAACTCAGGGGGCCTTTGCGAGCGCCCGTACCACTGTGATGCCCGTGTCTGGCAACCGTGGCCCATCCAAAAACCCTCTTCCTCATCTGTGTGCTTTCTTGTCGATGCTGGTGAGCAACTTTAAAGAGCGTCAGCACCACATTCATGTCGGCCCAGACTGGACGCGACCTCTCACTGGAGCTAGCATTGAAGCGGTGCGCCACCTGAGAGCGCCGTCCGCGCCACTTCCCGATGCACACGACGTCTCCCTGCCTTCAAACGACACCAGTCCTTTCGCCTTCCTCCATTAAATGTGTCTGGTTGTTGAGAAACCTACTCCTACGCCACCCGTCCGTTCGTCTACTGCCCACCATTAAGGACCTCTCCGCCTGGCCATCCCTCTGCCTGCTATTTAAACCCCGGATGAACAACATAGCCGCATTTGTCCATCCTCTTCCACTCTCTATCTCCACTCCGCACCACACCCGCCATGGCTTCCTCGAGCTCCAAATACTTGTGGGATGGCCTCTCGTCCGAACAGAAGGAGGAGATCCCCGCCATTGTGGCAGATTGGCATGAGTCGGCGCTACGGACACGCCAATGGTAGAGGCGGCCAACGACGAGCTGTTGCCACCATCCGCATCGACCAATGCCGTCATCACCATGGGCGAGGCCCGTGATCACTACACCGACATGGCGCTGGAGGAGCAGGGGGCGCATTCTGGCAGGCGCAAGCCGAACAGACCTACAACCTCCGCCTACTCGATGAGCATCGACGCACGGAGGAGCTACCCGTTGCCGGCGCGGCCATTGTGCTGGACATGGAAGTGGACGAGCGGGAGGCTCTGCTCTTCTCCTACCGCTCTGCACGTGACATCCGTCGTGACCGTTGGCTCTACAGCTATTACTAGGCGGATTTAGAGGCCGGCTACAAGGAGATGGACGAGGCGCATATGAAATTTACGGGCGCGACAATGATGGCGGCAAGGAGCCTGGTAGCTCTACGGTTGTGTCACGACACCACGACGACAATGATGGCACGTCTGTGTATGCCGCCGGCAGCGAGGCAGAGTAGAGAATTTGAGGGTGCCGATGCTTGTGTCCCAAGAAGGACACCGCTATTGTCCTCCCTCTGAAGCTATGCTAGGTGGCCTTGTCCTCGTCAGCCGATTAGCCGCTTGCAGGCTACGGGGCTCATGGCTGGCCGTACATGGGAAAATGCGCCAATGGTAATTTAGAATATGTTAGATTACGGTTTAAAATTGAATCTAGGCACCAACCCTTAACGTGCTAAAACTCACTGAAAATATATGTTTATAAAGTACGCAGAGGAAACAAAAAATTTGAACACACAATTTCTGGGTGAAACATGCAAATTATACCCCTCATGGATGTCTAGTGTCCCCGGATCATCATAATGACATGGGAACATTTATTTTCTATTGCCCAAACCTGAAAGGACCACGATGTCGCCTAGAGGGGGGTGAATAGGCGTTTTAAAATCTTTTACGTATTTGGCTATATCCTAATGTGGAAATAAACTAAGCGGATACTTTTCAAGCACAAATCCTAAATATACTAGGCTCACTAAGTGCACCAACAGCTTAGGATAAACAAGATGAGAACAACGAGGATATGAGTAAGCACAAATAAGTACACAAACTTACTCAATGTATATCACAAGATATGTAAATGAATAATACACACAACCACAAGTAAGCAATACAAGCTTACACAAATTATGTCACAAGATATGGAAATGAATGTTACAAGCTAGCAATTCACACTCAGCACAAGATAGAACAATGGTAGCAAGTATGAATTGCAGACTATAAGGCGTTGGCCTAAATGATCTCTATGATATGGTAACCAACACAATATAATGAGGACAACAAGATATAGTGAATGCACGGTCAAGTGACTAAAGTAAACCACAAGTAAGGAGTTAGGGTTAGGGATAACCAAAGTCACAAAGACGAGGATGTATCCCGATGTTCACTTCCTTGGAGGGAAGCTAGTCACCGTTAGAGAGGTGGATGTTACCACGAAGGCACACCAATGCCAAGAAGGCTCACCCTATTCTCCTTGAGATATCACCACGAAGGCGATTCTCAACCACTAGTGGTAGACCTTGAGGCGGCCTCCAAACCTTCACAAACTTTCCGGGGGACAAATCATAAGTTGATTCCTCACCGGAGCACTCCTACCGCCTAGGAGTCTCCAACCTCCAAGAGTAACAAGAACAAAGGGGAAATGCTCAAGACTTGCTCAAATCACGAATTCCTTTGGTCAAGAGAGGGAGAGGGAGTGGATCTATCACTTGATTGGAAAAACTCTCAAGAACTCTCAAAAATCTCTCGGGGATCTAAGATTTGGTCTAGGAGAAGTGAGAGGGAGTCACTTGTGTTCTTGGGGCGATTTGGGATGAAGTGGTCAACCCTCTACCGGATTAGTAGAGGGGTATATATAGAGGGCCTAGAAAACTAGCCGTTTGTGAGTAAGTGACAGCACCGGGCCGGACATCCGGGCAAGGGCCGGACATCCGGCGGGCACAGCCAACATCTGAAAACAGGTTCTAGAATTTGCTGGCTGGATTTCCAGGAGGATCCCGCACATCCGGGGCGACCCGGAAGCCCGGACATCCGGCCAAGTCGGCCAAGTCCCGGATGTCCGGCCATCAAAAAAACAGTAGGAACCCCAAAACTGAAACATGCATAACTTTTACATCTGGACTCCGATTTTGATGATCTTGGGCTCGTTTTGAAGCTATGGAAAAACTCCAAGTCCTCACATATGAACCACCCAATATAAGCCATAATGGAGGGTGCAAAGCATGCAATGTTTATACATATACTTTGGGGAACCTAGTTGTCTTTGGATTTTCTTTTGAGATATGTAGGCATATTGTATTTGTATTGGATAGGAGAAAAATATGCCTATGTTGGAAATGATGTGAGAAGAATAGAAATAGATGATGTTGACTTGAGCAAATCCATCACTAACCCCTTTGATCCCCTCTTAATAGTGCGGGATCCCTATAACTCAAGAATCATAAAAGAACTATACTAGCTAGCTTCCGAAAACACATTCCCGAGCATATATCCTTTTCGATGGTCATCGATCCTCACATCTAAAGCCAAAGGAACTAATACCTTTGACTAGAGCCTTTCACTTGAACTTAATATTGATGTTTCTTCATGGCTCAAGTTGAAGGCAAGACATTGGAGAAGTCTTCAAGTAGCTCCCCAATACACAATGTGGGAAGATTTGCTTTGCATTCATCTTTACTTGTCCATCAACATTAATTACTTGATGACATACTTTGATGAGCACCAAGCTTTCTTATAAGCACCAAGCTCATGAGAATTACCTAACCCACATAACATAGACAACACATAGTATGGGTTAGTACACAAAGCGCAATTGATAAATTCTTACCATACCACAAGATCTCATGTGGCACATGATATCCGCTTGTGTGTTGTCCATCTTACAGGTCAATCTTTGATCTTCATATTGGTCAACATTTATCTCTGCTCCATGATTAATATTGATGTCTTGAAGGCCCTATTGATACCTTCACTATGCTTCATTTCTTCAAGACATAATAACCAATATCTCAATTCACCATGACCATATCAAGTTTCTCCTTGAATATCATATTGGACATCATTTGTCCGTTCTCATGCTCCAACATAGTATCTTGAGAGGCACAATGAATTCTTCACTTGAATTACTTGCTTCAAGACATAATAATCCCCGACTCAACAAATGAGCTCATAATGATCCTATCATCAAGCATATGTAGAATTCTTCTCTTTAATCATTCTCTCAAGATCTTGATCCATCATGGTTCAACCCATAAGCCTTGATGCATGCACAACAATATGTATATGGCATTCATTTCGAATCCATTCTATCTCCTTCTTGCATCACCATGGAACAAACATCCTTCAGTTCATCCAATATTCTTCATGCATTGGAAATGGAACTTTCCTTCAAATTTACAACTCAATGCAAACATTAGTCCATTAGGATTGTCATTTAATCACCAAAACCACACATGGGGACTACATGTACTTTCAATCTCCCTCATTTTGGTAATTGATGATAATCTCAACAAGAGGGTTTATATAGTGCTTTTTAAACAAGCATGCAATTTATCTGAGGATAAATTATATACTTGGGATGGTTGTATTATCATGAAGACACTACACAAGCATTTGATGATAGTATACCCATAGTATATAGAGCAAACTCCTCCACAATATATGCATGTGTGAATGAACTTTGAATGTCATTGCAATACTCATCCATGCAATAAGAATATATAACAAGGGTAGATATGCATGAGTGGCAACAAGAACTACAAAAGATATTTATCTTAAACCCTCTAAACTTCTCCCCCATTGGCAACAAATGCCAAAACGGAAGACAAAACATCTAGCCGATCAATATAGTATGAGTTCCTCCTTGATGTGTGCATATCACAAAATGTGACTGAAAACAAATGCACATATTTAAATGATGAACAATTAAACGAGCTTGAAATCTATAGAACGCAATCCGATACGAAGATATGAACTTTTTCATGTAATTTTTTTAAGTGGCCAATAATAATCATGATATGTATCCACAAAGAAACTCGTATACACAAAAAGAAAGGTTGCAATTGATAAGAACATGATATCCACAAGTGAATCCACTATTATACAACTTGAGCCTAGTCATAATAGCAAGGCACATGACACAAAGCACATGGCACAAATTGATCTCATTTGCATAACACAAAGTGAAGCAAGTAATCAAAAGATCCGATGAGCTAAAAGGATAAAAGAATATTACGATTTGGGTAAAGGAGTGTTCTAAGGAAAATAGAGAAGCTCCCCATGATTTGTGCACTATTTATAATTTTTTTATTTGGATACAAGTGCACAAAATAGGATCATGACTCTCCCAAAATCAACAGGAACACAAAACAATTGCAAGCAAGCATAGATAAGAAAAGAAGCCTAGCATTTGCAACAAACATATGGTTGAGCAACATGAAAATGAGGTAACCTAAGAATAGGCACAACCAAAATGATGTGTGTGAGTCATGTCAAAGAACTTGAGAAGACTAGTATAAGGATGAGAATTAAGCATCAACATAGCCATGAGTAAATTATATACAAGGTGCAAGACATGTCCTTCCCACACACACGAAGTTAAGAGGGACACACACACATCAAGCAAATGGGTTCACAAGCTCACTAATAGCAAATTACAAATAAAAGCTTGTGACAACCCATGATGAAGATAGGAAATAATAGGCTTGTCAAGACAAGCACGAGGATAACAATCTTCACCAAACATGAGGGCACTAAGGTGCAAAGAGGCAAGACATGCACTCATACAACAAATGCTTCCATGGAGCCACCAAATATGTAAAAAGAGAATGAAATGGTGGACATGAAATAATAGGGATATCAACTAGAGATGTAACTTCTCTCATGTGTACAAGATTCTAGGTAGATGACAATCATGATGATATATATCCACAAAGAAGGATGTACACATGAAATAGTTACAAAAGGAAAGAATAAGATACCCAAAAGGGAGACATAAAATATACCAATGAGATCTTTGCTTGAAAGTATAGCACATGGCTTAATATAATCTTATCGTATATTAATGAACTCCAAACACACAACCATCAAAGACATCACAACTAGCAACAATAGATCATTGTTGAGATGCTTTGAGAAAGGAAACAACTATGACAAGAACGAGTCAAGAAATTCATGCCATGATGCAACCTACACAAGGTTGAATGCAAGAAAGGTATGCATGAAGTAAATACTTGTTACCGAGATAGCATTGGAATGATGTAGTAGGTAATGGTTCAAGCTTGGCTCTAATTTCCTCATAGTGCCACCAACTTCATGAATAAGCCAAGCACCCAATGCTCCTCAAATGTACCTAAAACAATTTAAGTACAATATGGTCCCCAAACTTATTGGGTCCAAAGTAGTTAGCATAACTATAAAACATAGGGTAAAATCACTTAAATATGTGCATATCAATATGAATTTGAATTTCATGCACATATTAGCAATTAAGAATTTTGATGGATTTACCATATATATATTGGATCAAATAAAACAAACAAGGCATGCGAATTTACACATAGTAAATATGCATGCACAAGCCTACCAAAATCCAGGGAGATACAAATTTGACAAATGAACATATAACCGTTAATACTTACAATAACATCACTAGTCATTCATGTTGTCCAAAATGACTCAAAGTAACAAATCAACATATGATAGCACAGAAAGTTCAACATATGAACCAAGGAAAACCAATGAGCATATAAGATATGCATTGCACACATACTCATGGGAATATCTCACTCACGAAGATATATGACACTATAAACAATGAGATAACAAACTACCATAACTCCATACAAACCAATAAGATGAACTTGAACAAAATGGTGTTTCGAGTTGTCATTCGGTGTAGAAACCAAATAAGTACATGATCATCTATACTAACACAAGCATAACATGAGAGTTTAGAAATAAACACAATGCTTGGATAGCATATTATTAACATTCCAATAAGATAGATCATCATGCAAAGCAACAGTTGGAATGGCTCTATTCAAATGATTTTCCAAATGCAATTTTTAAGATAACCATGGGCAAAATCGCACAAGAATTCCATACTAAAAAAACATTGCATGCCACAGAGATATAAGATAATCTCAAACATAAATTCTAAGTGGCAAACTAGCAAACCACTATTGTTAATGTTCACACAAGAAGTGATATGCACAAAGTATATCACTCCCCCATAGTGTGATAATCCATGTATTATCCACACGAGGCAAATGAAACCCAACTAAGGATAATTAATGGATGAGGATTTGAGTTTCAAATGAACTTTACATACCACATAGTAACTAGATAATATTGCACTAACAATACTAGGTGGTATCCTACATATATACACATTTAAGGTTTGTGATATGTGTAAAACATAGCACTCCCCCATAATGTGATGATCCATTAATATCTCAAAAGAGCCAAGGAAGATTCAACTAATGAAGCAATAAAGGCTCGAAACCACACATACAACTATATGATGTGCATAGCAACCTACACAAGCTAGATAACACGAATCAAGCATATTAGGAGGCACAACATATACAAACACATGCTAGGAACAAAACCTAAACATGCATGGGGCTAGTAACTTTCAATGTAGACAATATAAATACAAGTTACCGCCACGAGGAGCATTGGAATGACAAATATGATGATAATTCACTTGACTTGTTTTGAACCATAATGAATGGTGAGAATCATTTTTCTTCATGAACTAGCCAAGTCTTCAATGCCCTCCACACACCTATTGATTAATTTTGAACTCGATGGTCCCCAACCACGTTGGGTCCTAAGAAGTTAGTAACAATAGGCTTGGCAACCCAAATGGTCTTATCCACTTTCAAACCACTTTGGGCACCAATATACTTGGCAAACATATTACCATCAATATCCATCCTAAGTGAATAATGATCATTGATAATTGGAGGCTTAGAGATGTTACCATTTGGACATGATGAAGCTATGTGTCCCTTCTTACGGCAAATATAGCAACATGTACTCCCCCTTCTCTTCTTCTTTACTTTCTCAACTTGGGAAGTAATAACATGGTTCATCATGGATAGTGCCCGTTCTTCAACTTGAGGTTGAACTTGAGATTGAGCTTGAGGCTGCTTTCCATGTAGCATCCCTTTATAAGCCCTTTACTTTAGTGGAAAATATCTCACGTGATGTCCAACCTTTTTGCATTCAAAGCAAGAAATGTTGGGCTCATTCTTGGCTCGGCCTTGCCCCCTTTTCTTGTTCATGGATTTCTTCTTGTTGGAGTGAAAACTATGTCCATCATCGCACTTCTCCAAGTCTTTCTTCAAACCAGTGACTTGGGCCTTGAGCTTATTAATTTCCTCTACATGGTTAGTTTCAAGACTAGAAACAAGAGGAGTAGTGGAAGTAGAAACTTCATGGTTAGAGCAACAAGACAAGGTGAGCAATTCATCATGAGGTGTACCAATATCATGTAGAGAGGAATTGCAAGGACTAGCACATTGCAATAAGGCATTTTGAGTAGAAGATGTGCTAATATCCACATGAGACTCACATGATTTTACCTTGGTGACCGTAGCCTCATGAGATAACTTTAACCCATCATGAGAGATTAGAAGATCCTCATGAGTGCCTGAGAGCTTTTTATGAGTTTCTTCCAATTTCCCATAATTGCTAGTTAGCAAATCAAGTTGAGTCCTTAGCTCAACATTTTCTTTCAATATCGATGCTTCACACAAGATAGAGTTACTAGCACAAGCATCATTATCAATATGAGAGGAGCATGTAGAAACTAGAGACTCCGCATGAGTAGCTTGAAGTTCCTCATGAGACTTAGAGAGTTTAGTGAGATCTCCATTGACATTCTTGTAGCTAAGGTCAAGGTGCTCAAAATCCTCTTTAAGTTTACAATGAGTAACTTCAATCTCTTCTTTTAAAGACCTCAAGTCACTAAGACATTGATGAGCCTTAGCAAGTTCATGTTCAAGTTGTTCACTTTTCGCTTGCTCGTTAGAGAAATAAGTCATTATGTTTTTGAAAGCAAGCAAGAACATCTTGGAACCTTTTATAAGTGTTATTTTCAACTCTATGAAGAGTTTTCCCAATCTCATAGAGATTTTGAGTCAAGTCATCATCATCATCATCATTACAACTATCATCATTATCACTAAGAGAAGATGATACCTCGTCATTACCTCTTGCCATGAGGCACATGTGAACAAAGGGGGTTGATGATGATTCTTTTGAAGAAGAGGGTTCTTCATCAATCAAGCATGCCTCATCTTTCTTGATTTCCTCTGCATGGTTAGTCATAGAACAACTAGAGGAAACCAAGGAATTTCTATCATGGCAACATGGGAGATCAAGCATACCATCACAAATGAGCTTAACACCATCATCACAAGATATTTCTTCACTCACCATGTCATTACCTTGTGGCAGGCCACATGTTGGTGAAGTGCAAGATATTGAAGTGTGCAAGTAATCGGAGGTGGAAGTAATAGAGAGCTCTTCATGATTTAAAAATGTGGAGAACTCCTCCATCAACTCCCCAATTATAATATTATCTTCATCAAGATTGGACCCACCATATACATCTTCAAGTTTGGTCCAAGTCTCATGAGCTGACTTGCAAGTCGTGACTGCCTTAAACACTTCAAATGTTAAAGCTTGATGAATGACAAGAGAAGTATTACAATCAAGATACATATCCTCAATAGATGGAGAATGTCCATCCTTAGCAATAGAAATTCCTATAAGAACAATTCGCAAAGCATTTGGACCCATGGCCCGAAAGTGACAAAGCATGTGAATTCTCCATAGGTGAAAATTTGTGCCATCCAAATCAAAAGTGTTGTTATGCACTAGTTCACTAGTCGACATTGTTACTCTCTAGGCGGTGAAACCTAATAAAGAGAGACCGGGCTCTGATACCAATTGAAAGGACCACGATGTCGCCTAGAGGGGGGTGAATAGGCGTTTTAAAATCTTTTACGGATTTGGCTATATCCTAATGCGGAAATAAACTAAGCGGATACTTTTCAAGCACAAATCCTAAATATACTAGGCTCACTAAGTGCACCAATAGCTTAGGATAAACAAGATGAGAACAACGAGGATATGAGTAAGCACAAGTAAGTACACAAACTTACTCAACGTATATCACAAGACATGTAAATGAATAATACACACAACCACAAGTAAGCAATACAAGCTTACACAAATTATGTCACAAGATATGGAAATGAATGTTACAAGCTAGCAATTCACACTCAGCACAAGATAGAACAATGGTAGCAAGTATGAATTGCGGACTATAAAGCGTTGGCCTAAATGATCTCTACGATATGGTAACCAACACAATATAATGAGGACAACAAGGTATAGTGAATGCACGGTCAAGTGACCAAAGTAAACCACAAGTAAGGAGTTAGGGTTAGGGATAACCAAAGTCAAGAAGACGAGGATGTATCCCGATGTTCACTTCCTTGGAGGGAAGCTAGTCACCGTTAGAGAGGTGGATGTTACCATGAAGGCACACCAACGCCAAGAAGGCTAACCCTATTCTCCTTGAGATATCACCATGATAGTGATTCTCAACCACTAGTGGTAGACCTTGAGGCGGCCTCCAAACCTTCACAAACTTTCCGGGGGACAAATCACAAGTTGATTACTCACCGGAGCACTCCTACCGCCTAGGAGTCTCCAACCTCCAAGAGTAACAAGAACAAAGGGGAAATGCTCAAGACTTGCTCAAATCACGAATTCCTTTGGTCAAGAGAGGGAGAGGGAGTGGATCTATCCTTGATTGGAAAAACTCTTAAGAACTCTCACAAATCTCTCCGGGATCTAAGATTTGATGTAGGAGAAGTGAGAGGGAGCCACTTGTGTTCTTGGGGCGATTTGGGATGAAGTGATCAACCCTCTACCGGATTAGTAGAGGGGTATATATAGAGGGCCTAGAAAACTAGCCGTTTGTGAGTAAGTGACAGCGCCGGGCCGGACATTCGGGCAAGTGCCGGACATCCGGCGGGCACAACCAACATTTGAAAACAGGTTCTGGAATTTGCGGGCCGGATTTCTGGGAGGATCCCGGACATCCGGGGCGACCCAGAAGCCCGGACATCCGGCCAAGTCCCGGATGTCCGACCATCAAAAAAACAGCAGGAACCCCAAAACTGAAACATGCATAACTTTTACATCCGGACTCCGATTTTGATGATCTTGGGCTCGTTTTGAAGCTATGGAAAAACTCCAGGTCCTCACATATAGAACCACCCAAGATAATCCATAATGGAGGGTGCAAATCATGCAATGGTTATACATATACTTTGGGGAACCTAGTTGGCTTTGGATTTTCTTTTGAGATATGTAGGCATATTGTATTTGTATTGGATAGGAGCAAAATATGCCTATGTTGGAAAATGATGTGAGAAGAATAGAAATAGATGATGTTGACTTGAGCAAATCCATCACTAACCCCTTCGATCCCCTCTTAATAGTGTGGGATCCCTATAACTCAAGAATCATAAAAGAACTATACTAGATAGCTTCCGAAAACTCATTCCCGAGCATATATCCTTTTCGATGGTCATTGATCCTCACATCTAAAGCAAAAGGAACTAATACCTTTGACTAAAGCCTTTCACTTGAGCTTTATATTGATGTTTCTTCATGGCTCAAGTTGAAGGCAAGACATTGGAGAAGTCTTCAAGTAGCTCCCCCATACACAATGTGGGAAGATTTGCTTTGCATTCGTCTTTACTTGTCCATCAACATTAATTACTTGATGACATACTTTGATGAGCACCAAGCTTTCTTATAAGCACCAAGCTCATGAGAATTACCTAACCCACATAACATAGACAACACATAGTATGGGTTAGTACACAAAGCACAATTGATAAATTCTTACCATACCACAAGATCTCATGTGGCACATGATATCCACTTGTGTGTTGTCCATCTTACAGGTCAATCTTTGATCTTCATCTTGGTCAACATTTATCTTTGTTCCATGATTAATATTGACGTCTTGAAGGCCCTATTGATACCTTCACTATGCTTCATTTCTTCAAGACATAATAACCAATATCTCAATTCACCATGACCATATCAAGTTTCTCCTTGAATATCATATTGGACATCATTTGCCCGTTCTCATGCTCCAACATAGTATCTTGAGAGGCACAATGAATTCTTCACTTGAATTACTTGCTTCAAGACATAATAATCCCCGACTCAACAAATGAGCTCATAATGATCATATCATCAAGCATATGTAGAATTCTTCTCTTTAATCATTCTCTCAAGATCTTGATCCATCATGGTTCAACCCATAAGCCTTGATGCATGCACAACAATATGTATATGGCATTCATTTCAAATCCATTCTATCTCCTTCTTGCATCACCATGAAACAAACATCCTTCAGTTCATCCAACATTCTTCATGCATTGGAAATGGAACTTTCCTTGAAATGTACAACTCAATGCAAACATTAGTCGATTAGGATTGTCATTTAATTACCAAAACCACACATGGGGACTACATGTACTTTCAAAACCTTACACCCTCATATGCGTGAACTCTTTTTATCGGATCGAGCACCTTTCATACCTTAATAACACTACCCTCGGAGCACCACTCTGTTACAGAAGATCCCTTTGATGGCCCGTCGATGCTCCCTCTCTCTCTCTCTCTCTCTCTCTCTCTCTTTATGTGTGTCTAAGCACTAACACTTGACACGGTTAAGCTCACTTAAGAGGAAACAACAATAAGCAACAAACAATTGTAATTGAAACATGCAAGTCACACTCACATGGGAACCTTCATTTTACACTGCATGAACCTTGCACAATCACATGTGTGCACTCTTTTTATTGGACAACACACCTTTTAACATGACATTATACCCATCGGGGCACCACCATCGTCGCACTATTCCCTTTCATTGTCCGTCGCGCTCCCGACAATCCATATACTCCCGTCCTCCCTCCCTCCCTCCTTCCCTCCCTCTCTCTCCCTCTCTCTCT